>NC_132846.1:54160286-54465619 GCF_048164855.1 Canis lupus baileyi | reverse complement strand
ATTCAATACAAGTAATACATAATAATTTAGTTTTTCAAACTATAGACAGTTAACTCTTAATGATTCAATCTTACTTTGTGCTCTTTCCTCAGTGAGACTCCATCTAGTATTTTGTGACATATAATGATACGAATTTGAAACATTCATGACTGATGTCAGGAGAACTAAAGTAAACTTGGTCATCTTACATGATTTTCCTGCTCTTTGCTTCTTAAGAATCTCGTTAGCATTGGTCATCATGACTGGAAATGTAAGCACTTGATTGTTAAAATACTTATTATATCACAGAAACGGATCATTGAACTTGGGTAATTTAGCATAAGAGACAAATGTACAAATTCTAAGTCCATCTTGGATTAGACGTCCAGCTTTGCTAATTCCCAGTCATGAAGGTGAGTTTATCTCCCATCCTGTTTTATCCTCTATAAAATAGGGAAAATAACAGTCTTTACACAATTAGGTGAGGATTAAATGAGAAAATGCAAGGATACCTTTAGTGCAATGTCTGGAGCATGAATAAGCATTCATAAATTTCAGCTATTCTTATTGTCATTGTCACCATGATGATTCCTATTAAGCATCTTTCCTTTATATTATAGCTCTCACTGGATGAACTATCAGGGAAGTAAAAATGGAATACGGAAATTGATGTGAATTTTTTAGTTGCGTTAAGAATTATTGGAGTCTAGCTCCTATGCTGTTCTCATCAGCAAGAGTAAAGTTTAGCAGGCCACAGGAGACCCACTCTAAGTGAAGTTCATTTGTAGTCAGACCCATTGGTTAGCAGTTGCTGCTGGTGCTTACACAGTCAGTGACCCTTGAACAACGTGGGTCCACTTATACGTGGATTTTTGACTGTTCAGGGATCAGTGCCCCTAACCCTCTTGTCATTCAGAGGTCAACTATGTAGGTTTTCTGTATCTAAGCTTGTGCTGCAGAGTGTTCTTATATACATTGAGATAATCTGTCTCAGTCCTGTACACCAATGGGCCTGTCTGCTGCTGTCATTTCTAAGCAACTGACGCTTGGAGTTGTGCTTTCATGTCCCAAAAACATTTCTCCTGGCCACTTTTCTCACAGTTTCCCACATCTACTCACCATGAGGCCAATGGCTAGCTATTCCATTTTCATCAGTCCTTTTCACATGTTCACTGCTAAGAAGCCAGGTTGTTTAGCTGTTGGCTGATTGCATATCTCTGGGTTTTACTAGTAGAGATCTTCTAAGGCTATGCCCTATAACTGGTTAACCCAGAATAGCGAATGCTGAAAAAGAACAGTATTTGATGGATCCTGATCATCCCTTGGACCCTGATTATCCCTTGGATTTTGATGCCAAGCTTTCTACATTTTTAGTTTCCTGGCAAGGTTATTATTTGACCTCATATTGTTGAATTGCAAATTGTAGTTCTATGCTATTGCTAGTTTATGTGACTATAGACGTTCCGCATTATAAGTGGTATTTAATCTTTGTATCTAAAATCTGATTTTTGGATCATAGTACTGGGACGATTTCTTGCAAATTTTATGCAAATTTACTCCAAAACTAATTAATGTCATTTATTACTACTTATCATATATTTATTGTTTATTATTCACTACTCACTGAGGATGCAAATTCAAGTAAGATATATGATCTTTTGATCTTTTTGGGATTAGTTACACAGGTGCACACTTGGTGATAATTCATTGAACTGTCCATTTGATAACCTTTTCTTTGTGTACTTTATACTTCTTAGTAAAAAAGTTAAAAAAAGATGTGGTCTGACCTCAAGGTATTTTATAGTCTAGTAGGAAAGCAGACATGTAAATTAGTGATTTTTAAGCAGTGATTAACGCTATTACATGAGCAGATTTCTGTGAAAGCACAGAGAAAAGTCACCTATACTAGGAATTTATGAGAAAATTCTTAGAAGAGATGACACTATACCAAAGTTTTAAAGGTTAGGTAGTAGTTATTCATGCAAAGAAAGGCATTCAGAAGAGAAGGAGCAGCATTATGAAAACAGTATCTCATGGAGCAGCCTACCTGAATGGGATGGGGTGCTTGTATGGTTGGAGGTGGGTCATGAGAGCTGAAATTAGGCTACTTATATTGAACACAATCTGCAGGGACCCTGGATGTTACCCTGAAGAGCTTAAAGACAGAACGATTAAATAGTAATAATAAGGCTTAACCATGGCAAAGGGAATTCTCAAAAGATACTGAGAGTGTGTGACAAAAGGATAGGAGAGACTCCTGGAGAGCAGTGTTATATCAGCCAGGATGGGCATGTGATCAGTAGTGTCAGATGTTGCAAAGATCCTAAATAAGGTAGAAATAGAAAGGTATCCATTGGCTTCAGCAAATATAGGAGGTGATGTAATGGTACTATAATTATATAGAATAAACTATATTATTTCCGAGTAAGTCATTTTGTTACTTGTCCTCTTTTTTTTTTTTTTTTTAAGATTTTATTTATTCATGTGAGAGAGAGAGAGAGAGAGAGAGAGAGAGAGGCAGAGACACAGGCAGAAAGAGAAGCAGGCTCCATGCAAGGAGCCCAGCGTAGGACTCGATCCTGGGACTCCAGGATTTCACCCTGGGCCAAAGGCAGGCGCTAAACCGCTGAGCCACCCAGGGATCCCCTGCCCTTTTTTCTTATCCTTTTTTTAACCACATCAATTTTTTCCTTCCCATTTTATTTGTATTTTATATATCTTACTCATTCTTATATCTCTTTCTCTTTATAACTCCTTCCCACTATTATTTAGAAACTTTATCTTGTTAAATATGAAAGAGATTATTTTATTATGGAAATTTATGTATAAAATATTTTCTATAATCAATTTTTCTTTATTAAATGAGATTAGCTTTTTATGTAAACAATTTATGTAAACAGTGGTTTTTAATCAAAATATAATGAGGTCATTTAGAATTTGTATTTAGAAATATGTTACATATTACATACATGCATATACACACATACATACATAGAAAGTGAGACAGATCATCTCTTATAAAGGGTCATTTGGATAACAATTTTGGAAAATATTTTTAAAGGTGCCTTTTTATTGTTTCAGAATAGTTTTGAAGCAAATGGCAGTTTCTGTACGTAGTTTGTGTTACATATAACTGTAAGATCATAGCCATCATTACCTAGCAGTTATTTTTACTTCTAAGCCTTTAAGACAGCATTTCTGGTTTGTCTGATGTTTAAGAATTTTAGAAATTACTTTCAAAATGTAATTGGATCTATTAAGCTTTCCTAATTTCAGTTGAATTCAGTGTTGTCAACCGTAACTCTGGATGTGCTACTTTAATTTTCACTATACCTTCACTATTATGAAGGTATCTACATTTTACTAGGTCCATTTTTCCTCTTCAGGCTAGTTTTGATTACTAGTATTTTGATACACCATTTTGCTTTCAGTTTCCAAGATACAGCATTATTAAACAATTCACAGACTCTCAAAGAATATGATTATCCTTTGATATTTTTGAAATTTGAATTCTGAGTAAATCTCAAATGAAAATTCTTGGTACTTTTTTAAGTAGATAAGAATCATGATGTCCTAATCTAGTATGATCTAATGTGGTAATAACCAAGGCCACTATATATAACACGAGAAGCACATTGATCAAATTAATGATTATTCTCTTTGTCCATGCTCTTCCTAATCTTAGATTTAGCATTCCTTTTCATTCTTTCAGTGTATATGTGTACATAGCTCTATATTTTCTTTGTTTACTCTTTGACTTCTTTCACCAAGTCATTTTGAGATATTTTAGATTATTTAACATAATTTATTTATTTAACATAATATAATTTCATAGAAGCCAGTAAAACAACCCTGAAATCAAGTATATTGGACAAGAAATGCTTATCATTATTTAAAGAATAGTTAAAAGTGAGACTCTGTTTTTGTGGTATAGGCTTATACCACATAAAACAGCAAGATTGTAGCCATTAGGTTAGCAGGTACTCTTATACCTGAGTTTTTAAGAGCATTATTTACTGATTTTTATTATATTTAAAATGCTTCATATTTTATCTTTTAACTTTGAGGAATACTTGAAATTTAAGCTTTAATTTTGTCAAAATGTTTATATTTTAAAAGAACCATAATCTAAGATTCTATGACATTAGTGTTAAATTGAATTATCCACATATTTTATTGAGACACTTTTCACTAGATTTCTCTGTTGATTTACATGGCCATAATTCATAAACAACTTTCTCATTCCTAAAATTTACTTTAGATAAAAATTAATTACTTTTTTTTGCTTGTTTGTTACTTAATACCAGTATCTAATTCTCTTTTTTTTTCCTCAATAATGCATGGCAGTGTAAAGTTCTATTAATATTTTCTCTTTAGGCTTTTAATATTTAATAAACATGCATTGAATAGATTTAATAACGAAAGGGAGAATTTCTTGTGATTCTTGTAACAAAATAGATTTTCATTAAATACTTTGTTTACCATTGATTCCAAGGTTTAAAACTAAAATGGTACATTAGAAGATTTATTTAAAAATCTTACTGTTAGTTCTGTTCCTTTGCCACACATTTTCACACCCCTATTTTGTTATATATTCTGCCAGGAATAATTATTGGAAATAAGAGCAAATACAATACATCATATTTTTCTATTAATTTTTACCCAATTGGCAACATCCTATAGACTGTTCCACATCATGCTTTTCACTTAATATGCTTTTGAGATCTTTCCATACTAATGTATGATGAACTCCATTCTTTGTAACAACTGTGTAGAAATTCCATTGGGTGAATATACCATACTTTATTTAACAAGTTTCCCTGCCGATATGAATTTAATATATTCTCAGTTTTTGCTGCAATGCTGCAGTGAATAAAAACATATATATGTCATTTGCACAAGTAAAAGTATGGCTGTGGAATAAATTCCCAGAAATAGAATTGTTAAGTCAAAGAGTATGTGGATTGATCATTCTGGTAGTGTTTGTATAATTTCTTTCTGCAGGGTTATACCAATTTCCACTCCCCTAGGAATGAGTAAAAATATGTGTTTCCTCATTCATGTAACAATAATGTGTTCATACTTTTTACTTGATTGTTAAACCAAAGATTTTATCCCTATTTTATGTAAATATTTGAGATTCAGAATTGATGAAAGTACCCCATAAATTATAGTTTCGAGCATTCATATCATAATGCCACATCTACCATTCTATGTTGTTAGATTCTTACACCTCTTCTGAGTTATTAAGACATAAAGCAACATTAAATTAATGGTAGTTGCAAATAACTAATGCAAACAGATATTAAGAACAGTATTATTCCTGGACATATGCTCAAATACATACAGAATTTAGTTCCCAATACATTTGCATTTCAAACAAGTGGGTAAAATTTTGGTGATTTTATAAATGGTCTTAAGTCAACTAGCCATTTATGTCAAAAAAAAAAAGAAAAGAGATAATGCCAGATGGATCAAAACGATTTAAGCGTTAAAAAAAACCAAACCAACAGGTATATAACTTGCAACATTGTTTAAAAAAAAAAAAAAAAGGAAGAGGACTGTGCCCATTATACACACCACATCACATATGCACATGCCAATACAATGAGCTGGAGATGAAATTTAGAAAGCAGTAATAGAAGTTGATATGTGGTTACCTAAGAGATGAAGAATCAATATTTGAGTATTGGGGAATGAAGGTTACTTTTGAAAGAAAAAATTAGGGTAGTTTTAGATTCACAGCAAAAGTGATGGGAAGCTACAGGGATTTCCAGTATCCCATCTATCCCCACCCAAGCCTCCTGCATTATCAACCTCCTCTACCAAAGTCCTATGTTTGTTATATTTGATGAGCCTACATTGACACACATAATCACCCAAAGTCCATAGTTTATGTTAGGGTTCTGTCTATGAAGTGCACATTCTGTAAATTTGGACAAACGTATAATAATAACAGGTATCAACTGTAATACCATACAGAGTGTTTTCACTGTGCTAAAAGTCCTCTGTGTTCTGCCCTTTTTTTTCATCCCCTTTTTTTTCATCCCCACCCCCAGTCTGCTGGCGCCACAGATCTTTTTACTGTCTCCATAGTTTTGCCTTTTCCAGAATGTTGTTCATATAGTTGGAATGATATGGTAAGGAAGCTTTCCAGATTGGCACTTTTTCACTTTTGTGAATGCATCTAGGATTCTCTCGTGTGTTTCTGTGGCTTCATACCTCATTTCTTTTTAATGCAGAGTAATATTCTATTGTCTGGACAGTACCATGGTTTATCCATTTCACCTTGCTGAAGGGAATCTTGGTTGCTTCGAAGTTTTGGCAGTAATGAATAGAGCTACTGTAAACATCCATGTACATACTTTCGTGTGGGCATAAGTTCTCAGCTCCTTTGGGTCAATACCAAGGAGTGCTATTACTGAATTGTATGGCAAGAGTATGTTTAGTTTTGTAAGAAACTGTCAAACTGTCGTCAAAAGTTGCAGTACCATTTTGCATTCCCACCAGCACTTCATTACCATTCCTATTGCTCTACATCCTGTCCAGCATTTTCTGTCCAGTGTTCCAGACCTTGGTCGTTCCAATATGTACGTAGTGGAATATCATTATTGTTTTAATTTGTATTTCCTTGATGGTATATTATATGAATCATCTGTCCATATGCTCTATATCTTCTGTGGTGAGCTATCTGTTAAGGTCATTGGCCCATTTCTGAATCATGTTTGTTTTCTCATAATGAGTTTTAAGAGTTCTTTGTATAATTTGGGTAGCTGTCATCTATCAGATGTGTCTTTTGCAGATATTTTCTCCCAATCTGTCACTTGTCTTCTCATAATCTTGATGTTGTCTGTCACAGAGAAGTAGTTTTTAACTTTAATGAAGTCCATCTTATCAATTACTTATTTCATGGGTCCTGTCTTTGGTGTTGTATCTAAAAAACCATCACCAGACCAAGAGCCATCTAGATTTTCTCCTATGTTATCTTCTAGGGATTTCATAGTTTTGCATTTTGCATATAGGGCTGTGATCCATTTTGAGTTAACTTTTGTGAAGGATGTAAGGTCTGTGTCTAGATTCACTTTTTTTTTTTTTTTTTTTTTGCATATGGAAACCCAGTTATTTTAGCACTATTGCTGAGGAGACTATCTTTGTTCCATTTTATTGTCTTTGCTCCTTTGTCAAAGATAAATTGACTATATTTATGTGGGTTATTTCTCAATTTAATATTTTATTGATCTGTTCTTGTACCAATACCACACTGATTACAGTGTGATAGCTCTGTAGTTGAGTCTCAAAGTCAGGTAGCATCAGTCTTCCTACTTTGTACTTCTACTTTATTATTGTGTTGGCTATTCTGGACCTTTTGCTTCTTCATAGAAACTTTAGAATAAGTTTGTCAAAATCCGTAAAATAAATCTTAATGCTGTGATTTTGATTGGGATTTCACTGAATCTACAGATCAAGTTGGGAAGAACTGACATCTTGATAATTTGAGTCTTCCTATCTGTGAACATGGAATATTTCTCCATTTATCTAGTTTTTCTTTGATTTTGTTCATCAGGGTTTTGTCATTTTCTTCAAATAGATTTTGTACATCTTTCATTAGATTTATACCTAAGTATTTCATTTTAAGGATGCTAATGTAAATAGTATTATGTTTTAAATTTCAAATTCTACTTATTCATTACTAGTATATAGAAAGTCACTGACTTCTGTGTAATAACCTTGTATCCTGCAACCTTACCTATAGTTACTTGTTCCAGAAAGTAGTTTTTGTTTTTGTTTTTCTTGTCTGTTCTTTCAGATTTTCTATGTATACAATCATATCATCTGTGAACAGATAGTTTTGTTCCTTCTTTCTCAATCTGCATACCTTTTATTTCTTTTTCTAGCATTTTTGCATTAGCAAGGATCCAGAATGATGTTGAAAAGGAATGGTGAGAAGGGACATCCTGAATAGGAAGGAAGCTTCATGTTTCTCGCCTTTAAGTATGATATTAGCTATAATTTTTTTGTGTGTCAAATTGAGAAAGTTCCCCTCTATTCCTAGTTTACTGAGAGTTTTATCATGAAGAGGTATTGGATTTTGTCACGTGCTTTTTTAATCTATTGGTGTAATCATGTGATTCTTTTTAATCTGTTGATGGAATAGCTTACATTAGTTGATTTTTATTTTTATTTTTTTAAAGATTTTATTTATTCATGAGAGACACAGAGAGGCAGAGACATAGGCAGAGGGAGAAGCAGGCTCCCTTTGGGGAGCCTGATGTGGGACTTGTTCCCAGGACTCTGGGATTATGCCCTCAGTCAAAGGCAGACACTCAACCACTGAGCCACCCAGGTATCCCACAATAGTTGATTTTTAAATGCTACACTAGTCACACATACCTGGTATGAATCCCACTTGGTTGTGACATATAATTAGTTTTAGATATTGTTGGATTCATTTTCTGAATATTTTGTTGGGAGTTTTTGCATCTATGTTCATATGAAATATTGGTCTGTAGTTTTCTTGTACTATATTTGCCTATCCTGCACATTATGTTAATTCTGGTCTCATATTATGAGCTAGAAAGTACTCCCTTTGCTTTTATCCACTGAAGATGGTTTTAGAATGTTGGTATAATTTCTTTCTTAGAATTAAGTTCACTTGTGAACTCATCTGGGCCTGATACTTTCTGGTTTTTTTTTTTTTTTTTTTTTTGTTTTTGCCAGGAGAAGAGGGTATTCATTATTGATTCAATTTCTTTAATAGATGTAGACTTATTCATATTGTCTGTTCACTCTTGTGTGAGTTTGGGAAGATTGTATCTTTTAAGGAATTGGTCTATTTCATCTAGGTTCTCAAATTTGTGGGCATGGAGCTATTCATGGTATTTCTTTATTATTATTTTTATTTCCATGGGATCTGTAGTGATACCCCTTCTTTCAGTTTCATATTAATAATTTGTGCCCTCCCTTTTTTTCTTTTCCTGGCTACAGATTTATCAGTTTTATTAAACTTTATTGAGAACCAGCTTTTGGTTTCATTGATTTTCTCTATTGATTCCCTGTTTTCAATTTCATTGATATCTGCTCTGTTTCTTATTATTTCTTTTCTTAGGTTTACTTTGGATTTAATTTGCCTTTTTTTCTTCTAGATTTCTAAGGTGGAAAGTTAGATTATTGATTTTTTTATATTTCTTCTTTCCTAATACAGGCATTCAATACTGTAAATTTTCCTGTAAGCAATGCTTTCACAGCATCCCAGAAATTTTGATAAGTGGTGTTTCTTTTTTCACTTGGTTCAAAATATTTCTTAATTTCTCTTGATACTTTTCCTTTGACCTGTGTGTTATTTATAAGTGTGTTGTTTTATACCTACATATAGGGTATTTTCAACTTATCTTTCCATTATCTATTTCTAGTTTAATTCCATTGTGGTCTGAGAGCAGATACTGTATGTTCCATTCTTTTAAACTTGTTAAGGTATCTTTTATGGCCTAGAATGTGGTCCATCTTGGTGCATGTTCTGTGTTAGCTTGAGAAGATTATGTGTTCTGCTGTTGTTAGATGTAGTCAATAGATGTCAGTTATATCTAGTTCATTGATGGTGTTGAGTTCAACTACATCCTTACTGATTTTCTACCTGCTGGATCTATTTTTGATAGAGGTTTTTTGAAGTCTCCACCTATTATAGTGGATGCATCATCTATTTATCTTTGTAGGTCTATCAGTTTTGCCTCATATAGGCTGATGCTTTGTTGTTAGGTATATACATGTTAATGATTGTTATATCTTCTTGGAAAATTGATCCCTTCATCATTATATAATGCCTTTCTTTATTCCTAATAACTTTCCTTGCTTTGAAGTCTGCTCTGTTTGAAATTAATATAGCTATTCCTGTATCTTTGATTACTATTAGAATGGTTTATTTTTGTCCATCCATTTACTTGGAATCTATATACGTCTTTATACTTAGATTCCTTGTAAATAACATAGTTGGGAGTCACAATGTTTTTGATGTGCTCTAAAAACCTCTGCATACATTTAGACAATTGACATTCAAAGTGATTTTGATATAATTGGATTAATACCTACCGTATTTGTTACTGTTTTCTATTTGTTGCTCCTGTTCTTTGTTCCTAGTTTTCTGCCTTTGTGGTTGTTAATATTTTATATGATTCCATTTTTTCTTTCTTAGTATATTAGTTACACTTTTTCTTCTTTTCTTTTTGTAGTGTTTGCCCTAGAGTTTATAATATATATTTACAACTAATACAAGTCCACTTTCATGTTTTTTAAAAAAGATTTTATTTATTTACTCATGAGAGACACAGAGAGAGGGGGGCAGGAGACATAAGCAGAGGGAGAAGCAGGCTCCATGCAGGGAGCCCGATGTGGGACTTGATCCTGGGACTCCAGGATCATGCCCTGAGCCAAAGGCAGACACTCAACCGCTGAGCCACCCAGGTGTACCAACAAGTCCACTTTCAGATAACACTATACCACCTCACTGGTAGTCTAAGTACCTTATAATTACAAAATAATCCTAATTTTTCTCCTTCTCATCTTTTATATCATTATTATTACTTATTTCAGTTATATATAAGCCTATGTAAATGGAGATATATGTACATGTATATACACATACATGTGTATATAAGATACATACATAAGCATACATAATTTAATATTTGTTGCTATTATCATTTTGAACAGACTGTTATCTGGTAGGTTAAGAGTGAAAAAATAAAAGTTTTTATTTTACCTTCACTTATACCTTCTTCGGTCCTTTTTCTTTCTTTGCATAGATCATGAAACTTTTCACTATAAACTTTTTTTCAGCTGTTTTGCTTTTTTTTTTTTTTTTTTTTTTTACATGTTAACTTAAACAAACAAACAAAAAAAATCAAGGGGCTCCTGGGTGGCTTAGTTAGTTAATCATCTGCCTTCGGCTCAGGTAATGATCCTGGGGTCCTGGGATTGAGCCCCACATTGGGCTCCCTGCTCAGTGAGGAGTCTACTTCTCCCTCTGCCCCACTGCTCCCCACTGTTCGTGCATGTGCTCTTTCTCTCACTCTCTCAAATAAATAAATTAAATCTTCCAAAAAATCACTACTTGTGTCCTCTTTTGGTCCAAAAAATATGAGTCCAGGTGTTTCCTCCTTATTGCATTCTTTCCAAAGGGACTGATTTCTCCAGAGGACAGAGTGTTGTGCTATTTTTGCCTGGTATTTACATTGAGGTTAACTCTGTTGGTTAGAGTGTACTGGTAATGACACCAGTGACATGGGTTTTATTTCCATGTGGTTCAGTTAACTTTGGTTTTCCACTGCCACAGACTGCTCCCATAATTATGTCTAAAATGTGTTCTTGGCCCAAGGGAGACCTGATGAAGCAAAGTGCAAATCCATCACCATGTGGGAAAATGGACACCCAAATGCTCACCCAGCTGATGGAGAGAGGGGGGCTGATTGAGGGGTATTGTTGTAGTGGAATCTCTAAGTTCACATCTTAAATTTGTATTATTTATGCTATAAAGTTCAAGATATGTGATTTAATATTTTGGTTTTTAAAGGTTCAAAGTCAGTTACAGGCAAGGAAGTTCAGTTTATAGGCAAATCTTGAAGTATTAACCAAGATTGCATTTTGAAAAAAAAAAAAATGAGTCATGCCTAGCCCTTCCCAATTACATAATATTTACTTATCCGAGTGCTTTACCAAGTTTAAAATATCTCAGCTGTATATTTGAAATTACATATAACAAATATTTGTTTATGTAGTTTATTGTAAATAAAGGTTCTAATGTAGAGATTTGTGATCTTAGTAAGTCTATGCAGTATCATAGTATGTCTCCAGTATTCTCAGGTTATGCTTCAGCAAGTTCTCAAATCTCAAAAACCAGAATACTTTTTTTTTTTAAGATTTTTATTTATTTATTCACGAGAGACACAGAGAGAAAGAGGCAGAGACACAGGCAGGGGGAGAAGCAGGCTCCATGCATGGAGCCTGATGCGGAGCTCAATTCCACGACTCTGGGATCACACCCTGAGCCCAAGGCAGACGCCCAACCACTGAGCAACCCAGGTGTCCCAGAATACTTTAGTTTTAAATACAAATTTATGATATATTTCTATTAGCCAATATTTATTAAGTGTTGACTGAGTCCAGGTACTATGTTGAATAAGTGCAAAGAGACATTTTGCAGTCCCTATAGAGATTTACATGATGAGGGAGGTTAAGCAGATAAATCAGGAGACCATTATTATTTTTAAAAATAGTGTGAAAATGGTATGTGAAAGCAAAGCACAGAAGAGTGACTGTGAGAGCAATTATGAAGGGTATCTAACCCTAAATGGACAATTAAGAGCCAGCCAGGGTAAATGGGGTAGATAGGGTACTCTAGGCAGAAAAAAACAAACTTGGACTTAGAAATTGAAGGGAGCATACTACATTTTAGATCTGTAAAGAGTTTAGTATGAGTAGAATTTAGAATGTGAAAAGGGATGGTGAAAAATAAGACTGGAAAATTAAATGGAGTTCAATTCATAAGGGGGATGTGGATGATAGTCTGAAAGCATAGGGATCTGATTAAAGTATTTTAAGCAATGTTAGGTTGGTGTTGGAGGAAAATGAAGATGTGAAATGAGATGTAATTTGTGTTATATAAAATCCAATTTTACAATAGTAGGAAAGCTAGAATTAGTGTCATTAATTCAACCAGTATTTGCTGAGTGCCCTCTTTGTGTCTGGCACTGCTCTAGACTGCACTAAGATAGTGACACAAACGGACAAAATCCATTTTATTAACAGTACTTATATCCTATTGGAAGGTGGAGAGATAAAGACAATAAACAGTTAAAGGATATACAGATAATATTCTGTATGTCAAAAAGGACTAAGGAGAAATCAAAGCAGGAAAAGTTGGAAGAGATAGATGTGTGTACTGTTTCAGATCTTTTTAGATCAGGGAAGTCCTTTCCAATAGGAGCAGGAATCTAAATGAAATGAAGGATTGAATGGAAAATTTGTTCTAGGCAGAAGAATCGGTTTTGGCAAAGACCCTGAGGCAGAGTAAATGGCATATACAAGAGCAGAGAAGCACGTAGGACTGAAGCTGAGACTGCAGGGAGGAGAGCTGTAACAGAAGAGAGAGAGAGCCAGTGGACATGTTAAATGGTTGCATATGTGAGGACAAGACTTAAAAATGAGATCTACTTTGGGAAAAGGGGGAAATGCTTAGGAATAGCAGTCCTTCCCATCTATCTTTTGCTGTTGTCTCTCATTCTGTCTCCTTCCTCCTCCTCTTTCTCTAATTTTGTGTTATTTTGGTTACCCTGTAACTGGTCATATTTATTATGCACTTTCAGTCTTTTCTTAGTATATAGTTATTTTCTTTATAGCACCTATTTATTTTTAAAATGAGCTACATGTGTTTGTATTTAGATACAGCCTTTCATATTAATGAATATATATATATATCAGTATCAAAGCCAGGTAAGAGTATAGGGAGTAATGAAAGCAGAGAAGAATATAAGTGCTGTTTTAAATCTTTTTAGATCAGGAGAGTCCTCTCTGACAAGATGGCATTTGAACAGAGATCATACACATGCACACATCCCTACACGTATTCATGTGTATATGTATATGTACATGTATACACATATGTATATGTATATTGACAATGAATGAATGTATATATGTATATTTTGACAGGTGTGTTTGTGTGTGTGTTACAAATATATACATAATAACAGTGTTCAAGAGCCAGGTTCTTCTGGTCTCTACATATATATGTGGTCCCTAAACATATGAAAGTGCTAGGAAAAGAGGTCATTGTTTGAGAGTAGAACCCTTGAGTCTGTTACAAGCTTTGTAGACTTGCCTAAACCTTATGGATTGGACTGCAAGTATAGTACATTCTATTTCCGAAACAAAGATAACAGTTTCTACTTTAGGGAATCTAAACAATGAGCATTTTCCTTTCCTTTCTCTGTTTTATAAGCCTAAACTCCCTCTAGCCTGTCAGTTATGATTATATGTACAGTTCCCAGCTAATGCAAGTAAGAGAAGCTGCTGACGGAAATAGGAATTTTAAAGAGACTTCCAGAAGTATGGTGGCAATGTGAAATTGATTCAGTTTGCTGGTGGAGTTCACAGAGCCTGGATTCTTTGAATATATCTACAAGTCATCACC
The DNA here is from genome assembly GCF_048164855.1 of Canis lupus baileyi. Classification (NCBI taxonomy): domain Eukaryota; kingdom Metazoa; phylum Chordata; class Mammalia; order Carnivora; family Canidae; genus Canis; species Canis lupus. The sequence continues at coordinate 54,451,458 of NC_132846.1, read as the reverse complement.
GTCTAATTTGGGATCCACATCTTTTGCATTTTCTGGTCCTGTTTTTCCGTCAAAATGACAGAAGCAAAAAAGACAGAATGCCTCTGTCACTGTTTCATGATCAACCCTAATTGGAAAAGAAAAGTTAATTAAAATCTATGAAAATGAATTGAGTAACCTTTAAGGATAGGCAGTACAATGTGGCCAAAATTAATATGACAATTTGTTAATGGACTAGGCAATTGTAATCGGTTTTAAAAATAACTTAAAGCTTTCTTTATGTTTAACAAAAGTTACTAATTAAAGGAAGCAATGACCTGTATGTAAGATTATCCATGAAAATTATTTGCCATCTGAATATAACACCAAAGAAAACACTTATTTAAGATTTTTCTTATGGTATAATCTTACATTGGAGACTGTTTTAGTTTACTCTTCATTTTTTCTGTTAGCAGTTAGTTGAGTATTTCTTAATCCCTTCTATTTAAATGAAACACATTTTAAATTCTCATTAATAATAAAGGATTAGAACCACTAAAATCCCAATCCTACCAATTCATGAACCAGGTTTGGTATGCTCAAATGCCCTCTAGAAGGTCTAATGCCTGTCAGATGCTTTTGAAGACATTCTTGGTCTTTTTGGGGTTTTTTGGTTTTTTGCTTTTTTGCCTTGACACTGACAAGGAAAGAAACCGATCTGGCAAATGAAAATATTTGTGTTACAAATCTTCATTTGTCTCAAAATCCACTTTGTGATGTTTTTCTACTTCCAGATATAATGGTTGATTTAATTTGTTTATTGGAATTGTATAAAGGACTCTGAATAAGAAGATATAGAAGAATTATTATAATTGTGAGGATTTGAAGAACAAAAATGGAAGATTTGTAATTATCTGAAGTGTATTTACCTTGGTATAAAAGAAAACAGGTAGATAATAGAGGTAAATGAAAATGAATTTGTCACATGTTCATTATATATAAACAGTCCTAACAATATGAATAGTTACTTAACTAAGTGAAGAATCTGTTTGGGTTTCTAAAAAGTTTTGGTGAGATGATTGTCATCTATATTAATTCTGAATAATCGTTACTCAACTAAGAGACAACAACTAATATGTGGAGATCATGAAGCAATTTACCTAAGTACAGGGCTTAAAGTTTAATTACTGGAGGGATCTTTGCAATAATCTAGGTTACTCTATTTATTTTATTGATGTAATCACTGTGGCCAAGAAAGATTAAGTGGTCATTCTAATAAATCTATTAACTAACAGCAGGGGAAGATCTAGAACCCAGATCTCCTGATTGTCATTCTGGTATTTTCCACCATATTGACTAAACCATACCTTCTTTGAATGGGCTTATTAGAAACTTGGCCATGAACTTGAACATTGCTGATTGGCTTATCATGGGTTTTACCATTATTATCTTAATTGTCAAGTTATCCCAATTGCAGAGATGACTAGATTTGCCAGGAATAGGAAATCCCTTTTGTCTCAGGGATAGTAGAAAAAGATAAAATATAGAAGAATAATATAAAATTTAATGAAGTAAATTCTAGTTATAATTTCAGAATAATTATTTTGAAATGCCAATAGTATTTCCCTATTTTGTATCATCTGGTTTGTCATTTGATATTCCTATCTTGAGGAACATATATCAAGTCTGTTATGTTTTTATATTAGCCCAAGATAGTGAACCCTTGACCTCTCCAGCTTTCCAGATATCATCGTGTATAAATGTGAAGACCAGAATACAGCAAAGTAGGATTAAATATTTCTTCTGTCTTCTCTACTTACTCTATGAATGTTCGTAAGAAATTCAACTTTTATTGTTTTCTTAAAAATCCATTTACTCAGCAAATATTTCTGTAGCATATACTCTATTCTGAGCTAAAGCTCCTGATAATGAATGGTACTTAAAGAGTTTGAATTTGGTAACAGATCCAAGTGTGTAACAATTAACTATAATAGAATAAATAATTTTAAAAATAGTACTCTGGAAACACACGAGCCAAAGCAGTATTTCCAGGAATATGAGTTGTGTTTGGACATGGGATGGTTTGTGAAAGTCAAGCAGAGGATATTTGTTAAGCTGGGATTTGAAGAATGGTTAGATATTTTCTAATTAGTGAAGTTCAGGAAGGGCATTATAGATAATATAAGGGAGATATTGAAGTGATGACAAAAGATAATGGTCTTAGAAGTAAACTGTGGAGGGATCCTTTATTTAAAAAATGTACTAAGGAGTTTGGACTTTATCTCTGCATGGGAAATACTAGACATCTACATTTTACTATTCTCCCCTACCTGTATATTCATGGAAGACATCAAAACTGAATTTAAGACCTTCTTTCCACTGAGCTCAGGCATAACCTTAGAATAGTTGACCATATACACTCTAGGAAGTCATGGCCAATCAATCACTCATGGCAGCACAGATAGAATCCAACAGTGTAAGGAGTTCAGAGCCCCCAGTATGTCTGAACAAAGAGTGACATAAGCATATCTGTTTTAGATTCATCATTCAGGGCAGTCTAGGAGAAAGATTGAGTGATAAGACACTGAGGGTAGAGAACATAGCCAAAACACTATTGTGGTAATTCAAATGAGAATTTCAGAACACGCTTTTGACATGAAATTTATGGAACTTGAAGGTATCACTGCTCTTCTCAAAGTTTTAGTAAAGCTTTCCCTCCATAGCATCCATTTTGGATTTAATAAAAACTACATAGTCTATTTCATAGCATTCTACTATATAGATTTATGGGAATAAATTCAGATCAACAAAGGACTTAATTTCTAATTTATAAGATATGAGAAGGGGAGGGAATAATATTGTATAGTCTCTCTTCAGAACAGAATACAGTATCCAAGAAAATACTGAAGATCTTTATCAATGTGCAGTTTTACCTAATTATTTTCTCTCTTGCAAAAGCAGGGCTATCTAATAATAAACACAGTTTATATTCATAATTAATAATTGTGATATCTTTATACAGATGTGATGAAATAATGATGATAATTACTATTAATTGGAAAAGTTATGTACCTTATTTCATATAATTATTTGGCAGTTACATAATGTTGTATTTTTGTCCCCGTTTTAGAGTGAAGGAAAGAGGAGTAGGTGGATAAGATTATATATCCAAGTGATGCTGACCCCAAAGCTCATGCTCTGTATTCCCCCGCACGTTCAGAGTTTTATTCTTATTTTTTGTTTCTTTTATTTTAGTGGTAGAACAATATCGAGCCCATATACTTTGCTTTAGAAATATGTGTCATCATAGATGTCTAGAAAAGAGAAGATGGCTATGTGGACTAAGGCAGTTGCAGTGAGGATGGACAGGAAAGGGCAGATGTTGAGGTACTGACCTCAAGAAATAATTAATTAATCAATTATCTTTAATACCCATTATCTGTTATTCTGTCTAAAGCCATTCTGAACTTAATATAAGTTTTTATTTAAATCTCAGTTAGTTAACAGACAGTGTAATATTAGTTTCAAGTGGGCAGTATAAATATTCAGCACTTCCATACATCACCTGGTGCTCATCACAAGTGCACTCTGTAATCTCCATCACCTATTTCACCCATCCCCCACCCTCCTTCCTTTAGGGACCCATTAGTTTGTTCTCTATAGTTAAGAGTCTGTTTCTTGGTTTACTTCTCTCTCTCTCTTTTCTCCCCTTTGCTCATTTATGTTGTTTCTTACATTTCACATAGGAGTGAAATCATGTGGTATTTGTCTTTCTATGACTGACTTATTTCACTTAGCATTATACTCTCTAGCTCTATCCATGTCACTGCAAATGACAAAATTAGATTTTTTTTTCTAAGGCTGAATAATATTCCATAGTATATATAACTACCCCTCTTTTTTTTTTTTTAAGGTTTTATTTATTTATGAGAGACACACAGAGTCAGAGACATAGGCATAGGGAGAAGCAGGCCTGATGAGCCTGCTTGCAGTACTCAATCCCAGGAGCCCAGGATCACAACCTGATCCAAAGGCAGATACTCAACCACTGAGTCACCCAAGTGCCCCTATATAACTACTTCTTTATCCATTCATTTATTGATGGACACTTGGGCTGCTTCCATAATTTGGCTATTATAAATAATAATAATGCTATAGTAAACATAGGGATGCATATTATCTTTTTGAGTTAGTGTTTTCATATTCATTGAGTAAATACCCAATAATAGAATTATTGAATCATATGCTAGTTCTATTTTTAATTTTTTAAGGGGCCTCCATACTACTTCCCACCATGGCCGCACCAGTTTGTATTCCCACCAGCAGTGTGCAGGGGTTCCTTTTTCTCCACATCTTCATCAATACTTGTTTCTTGTGTTTTTCATTTTAGTCATTCTAACAGGTGTGATATGATCTCATTGTGGTTTTGATTTGTTTCTCCCTGATGATCTGTGATGTTGAATATCTTTTCATGTGTCTGTTGACCATCTGGATGTCTTCTTTGGGAAAGTGCCTATTCATATCTTCTGTCCATTTTTTAATTGGATTGTTTGTTTTAGATGTTGGGTCTCATAAGTTCTTTATGTATTTTGGATACTAATCCTTTATAAGATATGTCATTTGCAAATATCTTCTCCCATTCTCTACATTCTTTTTTAGTTTTGTTGATTGTTTCCTTCATTGCACAGAAGCTTTTAATTTTGATGAAGTCCCAACAGTTTCTTTTGCTTTTGTTTCCCTTGCCTCCAGAGACATATCTAGAAAGAAGGTGCTATAGCACATGTTGAAGAGGTTATTGCTTGTGCTATTTTAGAATTCTTATGGTGTCAAGTCTCACAGCTAGATCTTCAATCCATTTTGAATTTATTTTTGTGTGTGGTATAAGAAAATGGTCCAGTTTCATTCTTTTGCTGTCCAGTTTTCTCAACATCGTTTGTTGAAGGGACTGCCTTTTTCCCCATTGAGTATTCTTACCTGCTTTGTCGAAGATTAGTTGACCGTATAACTGTGAGCTCATTTCTGGGTTTTCTGTTCTGCTCCCTTGATCTGTATGTCTATTTCTGTGCCAGTACTCTATTGTTTTGATCACTACAACTTTGTAATATAACTTAAATTCTGGAATTGTTATGCCTTCAGCTTTACTTTACTTTTGCAAGGTTGCTTTGGCTATTTGGGGTCTTTTGTGGTTCCATACTAGTTTTAGGATTGTTTGTTTTAGCTCTGTGAAAAATACTGTTGGTATTTTGATAGAGATTGCATTAAATGTGTAGACTGTTTTGGGTAATATAGACATTTTAACAATATTTGTTCTTCCAGTCCGTGAACATGGGATGTTTTTCCATTTCTTTATGTCATATACCATTTCTTTCATCATTGTTTTATAGGTTTTCAGAGTACAAGTCTTTCCCCAATTTGGGTAGGTTTATTCCTAGGTATCTTACTGTGTTTGGTGCAATTGAGAATGGGATTGATTCCCTAATTTCTCTTTCTACTGTTTCATCATTGGTGTATAGAAATGCAACAGATTTCTGTACATTGATTTTTTTATCCTGTGACTTTACTGAATTCATTTATCTGTTTTAGCAGTTACATGGTGGAGTCTTTTGAGCTTTCTACATATGTTATTATATCATCTGCAGAGAGTGAAAGTTCTACTTCCTTGCTGATTTGGATGCCTTTTATTTCTTTTTGTTGTCTCATTGCTGTGGCTAGGACTTCCAGTACTATGTTAAATAACAGTAGTTTCAATGAATTTTTTATTTTGAGGATAATTTTCCATTCACATAAAGTTGTGAGAGTCTCAAGAGATCCTATAATATATAAAGATCTCCTTACCCATTTTTCCCCCTAAAAAAATAACTTGCAAAACGGTTGTATAATAGCTCAACCAGGATATTGACATTGATACAGTCAAGATACAGAACATATCCAACCATGTGAAGATCCCTCTTGTTGCCTCTTATAGCCACACTGACTTCCCTTCCACCCTCACTGGCAACCACTTAATTCCTGGCAACCACTGATCTGTTCTCTGTTTCTTTAATTGAGTTCTCTATCTGTTCCATTAATCTGTGTGTATTTACTTCCACAAAGACCACAGTCTTGATTACTGTAGCTGTATAATAAACCTAGAAATTGAATACTGATTCCTCCCAATTTATCTTCTTTTTAAAAACTGTTGCAGTTATTCTAGGTCCATTTTTTTCCATAAAGGTTTTAGAATTTTGTTTTTAGCTGTAAAACATATTGCTGGAATTTTTATAGAAACTGTATTGAACTTTTATATCAATTTAGAGAGAATTGATATATTTATGATGTGAGTCTTCCAGTCCATGAACACAAGATGTCTTACCATTGTTTTGTAATATTCAGCATGTGTAAGTAGTCCTTTACATATACTGCTAAGTTTACACTTAAGTATTTCATTGGGGGGAGGTCTTTTCAACTGGTATTGTAATTTTTAATTTTGTTCTTCACATGTTCATTCCTAATATGTTGAAATATAATCAATTTGTATATGTTTATCTTGAATCTTGTGACTCCACTAAACTCAACTTATTGACTCAAAAAGATGGTTTTGTTTTTGTTTTTGTTTAGATAAATTCTTTGGGATTTTCTATGAAAACTATCATATCATCTGCAAATAGAGGCACTTTTATTTTAGCACTTCTGATTCGTATACCTTTTATTTCTTTGCTTTATTGCATTAGAAAGATCTTCTCAAACCATGATGAATAAGAATTATGAGAAAGAGCATTCTTGCCTTATTTCTGATCTTGAGGGGAAAACTTTCCATCCTTCACCATAAGTATAACGCTCATTGTAGGCTTTTTTGTAGGCAATCTTAATCGGGTTGAGAAAATTCCCTTGTATTTTTTTTCTGATTTTTAAAAAATTTTGAATGTGTTATGAATTTTGCCAAGTGGTTTTTATACATATATATATGATTATGTAATTCTTCTGTTAAGATGATGGATTATATTGACTGATTTTTAACTATTGAGACAATCTTGCACCCTTAGAATAAATGTTAGTCATGATATATAATTCTTTTTATATGTTGTTAAATTCTATTTGCTAATATTTGTTGTGGATTTCTGCATCTTGTATTTTAGGAGAGAGCTGCAGTTTTTTACTTTACCTTTTTTTTTTAACAGTGCATTTTTGGTAGTGAGGTAATACTAGCTTGATAGAATGAATTGGGAAATATTCCCCTTTTTTGTTTGTTTGTTTTCTGAACAGATTTTATAAATTTGGTGCTAATTCTTTTTTAAATATTTGGTAGAATTCACCAGTGAAACCTTCGGCCTTGAATATTTTTCTTCTGGGAGTTTTTTTTTTTTTTTTACACTTACAAATCCAATTTCCTTAATACTTACAGGCTATTCAGATTATGTATTTTGTATGGGTAAGTTATGGTACTTTGTGCTTTTTAAACAAGTGATTCATTTCATCCATGTTCCACATTTATATATGGAGAGTTGCTCATAGTCTTTCCTTAATATCCTTTTGATATCTGCAGGATTTGTAGTGATATCCCATGTTTCATTCCTCATATTGGTCATTTTCCCCCACCCCTTTCTTTCTGTCACAGTCCTTCTTTCTTTGGTCAGTCTTGCTAAAAGTTTGTCAATTTTTTTGAGCTGTGTATGGAAGCAGCTCTTTGCTTCATTAATTTTTTTCTTTTGTTTTCCTATTCTTAATTTCATTGATTTCTGTTATTTCTTATTTCCTTTCTTCTGCTGCTTGGAATTTATTATGTTCTCTTCTTCAGTTCTTGAGGTATAGAGTATTCATTTAAGACCTTTTCTCTTTTCTGATGCATGCATTTAATGCCATAGGTATACCTCTCAGTACTGCTTTGGCTGTGTCTCACAATTGTTTTTATTCGTCATGATTTTTTTTTTAATCTCCCTTAAGACATTCTCTTTGTCCTGTTGATTATTTAATATTGTTTAATTTCCAATGTTTAGAGATTTTCCTGTTATATTTATGCTTAAATATATCCTCTGTGCTTTTATATATTCTTGATAATTTTGTCTAGTTGTACAATCACTTATTGAGAGAAGAATGTTGAAATCTCTAACTCTAATTTTGAATTTTTTCTTTTTTCTTTTAGTTATATCAGTTTTTACATCATTTTTTTTGCAGATTTGTTATTTAGTATGTACACATATAGAACTGTTCTGTCTTCTGAGTAGATTAGCTCTTATTATATAATGTCCTTTTCTTGTTTCCATTGATTTTCTTTGCTCTGAAATCTGCTTTGTCTCATATTGATATATCATTCCTAATTTTTTTCATTAGTGATTACATGATATAACCTTTTTTAGTTTTTACTCTCATCCTGCCAAATCATTATATTTGAAGTGAGTTTCTTATAGACAGCATATAGGTGAGTCCCTGGATCATGTCATAGATTAATGGCAGAGAAGTCATAATCAAATCTAGTAATTTCTGTCTTTTAGTTGGTATATTTAGACCATTTTCATATAAGATAATTATTGAAATGTTAGGACTTAAGTCTGCCATTTTTTTTTTGTTTTCTGTGTTTTTTATTTCTCTGTAGTTTTTTTCCCTCACCGTTATTTTTTTTTAAGATTTTATTTATTTATTCATGAGAGACACACAAAGAGAGAGGCAGAGATATAGGCAGAGGGAGAAGCAGGCTCCATGCAGGGAGCCCGATGTGGGACTGGATCCTGGAACTCTGAGATCATGCCCTGGGCCAAAGGTGGCGCTAAACCACTGAGCCACCCAGGCATCCCTCCCCCACCATTATTGTTGGTTATTCGAGCAGAACTTTTCTAGAATCTCATTTTATCAGTTATATTTTTTAGCTTATCTGTTTGTGTAGCTTTTTAAGTGCTTGTTGTGAGCGTTGCATTGTGCATACACAGCTGTCACAGTCTACTGGTATTGTCATCTAACTAAAGTGTAGCAAATTTCTTTCTTTATGTTTTTTTGCCCTGGTTGGCTCAGTCAGTATAGCATGCAGCTATTGATCTCAGCGTTGTGAGCTCAAGCTCCACATTGGATATGCAGCCTCTTAAAAAAAGAATAAATTTTAAAAAATATTTGTAATCGAACTATTTCCTCTATATGCCTTTAGAACCTTGTCAGATAGTGTTTCAATTTTTTGTCTCAACATCAAACATAATTTTAAAACTCAATAGGAAAAGGGAAATTTATTGGATTTTTCTATATTTTTTATTACTGTGTTCTCTCTTCCTCATCTTCTAAGTTTCTTTTTTTTTTTTTTAATCATTTCTTCTCTTTTTAGATAACTTTCCATAGTCACTGTTTTAGTGTAGATCTGCTGAGAACAAAGTACTTTAATTTTTCTTCCTGGGAATGTCTCAACTTCTCCTGAATTCTTGAAGGATATTTTTAGTGCTTGCAGGATACTGAGTTATCTGTTCTTTTGTTTCAGCATTTAAAAAATGTATTATAACCTCTATGGCTTCTAATGAGAAATTCACCAGCATTCTAATTGTTTTCCCCCTTTAACTAAAGTATTATTTCTCTCTCACTGCTTTCAAGAGTATTTGGTTTTTAGAACTTTGTGATATTTAGAGTAGGTGTAGGGTAGACCCAGAAATCTGAAATGCCCAGTTTAGTGGTAGGTGCATCAAGAAACCACCACAAACTTTTTGTAACTTCCGTAAACAGGGTATGATTGAAGAACAAGTCGTATACCTAGAATTTCTATGAGCCCAAAAATACATACTCAATTACATCTTATGAGTCTAGAGCCAGAACACAATCTAAAATAAACTGCCTTCCAACTTAAGAAATTTAAATAAAAGCCAAACTTCCTATTAGGTGAACCCAATTTTAGAGGTAATATATGCAGGAAGAAGCATGGTTTTATGGCTAGATGTGAGCATATGAAACTTATTCGTAGAGTGGTGTTTACAACAGATTATAATAAACTTCTCTTGCTCGTTTTGCTAATTGTCACATGTAGTCTCATTGACCAAAGCAGCCCTCAGACCAATATAGAACAGTGACTTACTTGCTAATGAATATGTTCTTACTTTCTATGCTTGTGTTGCTAATAAATGACAAAAAATCTTAACAGTTGCCTGAGTCTCAATGTTTTGTTCTACATTTTGGTGTTTCTCCAAAGCCAGAGCCAAGAATGAGATGGAATGGGGTAGATTACTGTGTTGTTTTCTGTAGGGTAGCAGTTTTGTGGAGAAGAGGTTTTAAATCTCTAAAGTTGTCAAGATGGAAAGTTTCACCAGAAATGAATTGACATCAAATAAAACATGAGTACCTGTATTTGGATGTTTCACCACATACCCAAGACAGACAGTGGATTATAAACCTTTCATTTATTGGACTATTTGGGCTCCATCTGTAGACCAGTATGTTGTTTCAGCGTCTGAGACAAACCACAGAGGATAGCCATACTTTTTGAATGTTGTTCTTCATTTTAATCTGTGTGTTTTCTGTGGTCAGTCCTGATGAGAAAACTCTTAACTTGTTGTGGTATATCCAGATATGTACCAGTGGGTGGCAGTAGATATGTCAGAGTGCTAAGTAATAATAGCTACCCATCATAGATAGAGTCTAAAAGCAGTATACTTGAGGGCTTTTTTTGCTTATTTGTTTTAAAATGCAGCTGATTATTTTTCACACATTTTCCTGACTTTGGCAGGCATACTGAATGGTAATCTTTAAAAAAATAATAATAGCTAACATATATAGTACCAGGCACAATTTTAAGTGTTTTACATATATTAATTAAACACACACATGCAACACACATTTGGTTGTTTTCAAGGTATTTTGGCGACTGTAAATTTGTATTATTATTCATTTATCCTGTTTAACTATACTAGTAGAACAGAAAAAGCATTTGCTGATACATATTATGTTAAGCAGAGGAACTATTCAGCTGTCAGCCATTCATTTAACCCGATTTTTGGTGGTGGTTTTATTTTGTGAGATATTCTGCACATTGTGTGGAGCACACCTTGCCAAAAACAGCTGCCTTTTCAAATGTTTTAAGTGTTTGCTTTCCATCAAAGCCATATCTTTTGATGTCCTCTCCCAGGGTTGAGGGATTTCATTTTGGACAGCAATTAACTATATTAATTATATAGGTCTTCTCATAAACCGTTGTTCTGCAATTTGCTTTAGCAGAGTTTCCTTTCAGTTTGGGGAGGCACTGGATGATAGATAAGCATGTGTGATAGAGTTTAGAATAGTTTGTCATTTCAATACATCTTGAAAGGCAAAGGAGAATAGTCGTTTTTTTGCGGGGAAAAAGTACTGGACCCACATCCAGTTTAGAAGCCCTGGGCTCAGGTTCCTGCACAAAAGTGTTACTTTTGTAACTAGCTGTGTTACATTGACAAAGGCTTTTGCTCCTTGGGAACTCAGTCCTCATCCACAAAATGTGAGGAAGTTGGATTAGATCATTGGTTTTTAAATGACGTAGTTTGGAGCTTTGTAGCTCCACCATAGCACCACAGAGGTTAAGCCCAGGATTGGAATGAAGCCCCAGTAGGCCGGCCCCCAGGTCCTCCCTTCTGCTTTTACCTAAGAAGCCTCGTTTCAGCTTTTTAAATTACTGTATTTATTTATAATATACATTTGAAAGTACATGATTTCATTCATAAGACAATTCTACTTGTTTTTAAAAAAGAGTGAAAACCCTGGGATTAGGCTATTCCAATGGTCCCTTCTGTCCCTAAAATATTAGTGATTCTAATAACTGGGGAGCCAAAAAGAAAAACAGAAATTGGCCATTGTCTTTAGCATGTAGCTAGTGTCTCAAATATCTAGTATACAACTGTGGGAGGCTCTGTCCTTCATTTATGACCTCTGAAGGGTTGTAAGGTGCTCTTTTATTTAATTTTATTAGACCACAACTGCCACCCACAAAGACAAATGACACAAATTTATTTTTTAAAAGGCTTACATTCTTTTGAGAATTTACTTATCTATTGTTTTAGGTAAATGTCAGCACATAGAGTAATACTGAACAGGAGCATAGATTACTAAGTGAGGTATAGAGGCCAGAAGCTAGATGCTTTTCTCTGCAACCATTAATTTGCTAAATTCTGCTGTCAGTGCTCCTCTGTCCAGTGTTGCTGTTATAAATGTTGCTGTGTCTGAAGCCCTTGCTTCTATAACCTTCTGTCCATTACCAGCTGAGTAGAGTTATAATATGGATATCTTATAGTAAAGGTTAAGGGGAAAAATCTACTCCTTTCTAAACTTGATCTCTAACTTTTCTGTGAAGGGTCAACTTGCTAGATAGATGGATTGCTTATGTACAGCTGAACATGATTCTCCTTTTAAAAGCAAATAAACAAACAAACAACCTATCTGATCCTTCAGCTACCAGGAACCAGAATCAACATAAAAAAGTGTCAAACCTCCTTAAACAGCCAGACCACTAGTTGGGAAAACTGTGAAGGAAGTAGTACAAGGCTGTCTTAGCCAAAAACTCGGTCATGATATATTACCCTGGATGGGTCAGAGAAATGCAAAGTGGAACAAAACAAAACACAGCCAGATTCTCCAAATTTTATCCATGATGGCCTGCTTTTTAAAATAGGATTTTGCCCCCTCTAATGACTGTATGTCATAATGAGTTAGTATCAGCTCATTTAAAGAGTTGAAGCCAGTCCAAGGAAAATACACAGGACTGCTGCCCTTTTCTCTCTCTCTCTCTCTCTCTCTCTCTCTCTCTCTCACACACACACACACACACACACACACACAAACAAAAAAACAAAAAAACCCAAAAACAACAACAACAGAAAAAAAAACTTTCATTAACTAATGTTGATGGAAGCACATTTAGCCACAGCAATTTGCATGGCAGTTGAATTGCTATTTGTATTGAACAGCAAACCAGAGAATAATAAAGCAAAACATGAACATGCCAGTGGTGAGCAAGGGAGCAGGGCAGCCCTTCAACTTTTTCCATGATGATCATTCGTTCTAAAGCTGCTAAGACCAGACAATGACAAGATTGCTCATTATAACAAGGCGCACTAATCACACTCTGTTTTCACAGCATATGTCACGTCAGCTGTCCAAAGGTCTCACCTGTATTCTCTCATCTTGTGGTCACAGCAGAGTAGTTGCTTCTCAGCAAAGCCCAGTGACCATATTTTATCAGCACAGGTTAATAATCCTATTCATCATCCCAAATGCACGTACTTGAACAAAGAACCTAACAAGTGAGCAATTGCACAGAGCAGTGATGTAGGTGGAGAAGACAATTTTGGGGATTCAAGTTAAGCAACAAAGGTAAAAAGGAAGTAGTTAGGATATGAATATGAAGACATTGGAGCCTTGATTGTTGACATCAGAGAACTCCTAAAGGAAATCAAAGGAATACAAAACATGTGCATCTTTAAAAATAACAGTATTAAGAAAGATACAATTAAGTACTGAGTGGTACAAGTGAAAGTATGATATATACCGCAGAAGATTGCTCTAGGAATGCAAGGAAAGCAAAGCTTTAGCTGTGGCTTCAGACTAACTAGGTAATCTTAAGCAAATCATTTGCCTTCTTTGAGCCTCATGTCTTTATTTATTGTAAAATGAAGTGCTTACTGCAGAATAGAACATTCTTGCCAAATCTTAGTTCTCCCAACTTTCTGAATAAAGATAAGAAGGTTCAGTATAGCCATACAACCAGAGACTTTTAAAACTGACAGTAATCCAGCTAAACCTAATTTAAGTACAAACAAGAAGGGAAGGAAGAGAAAGAAGGAAGGAAGTGGAGAAGAGAAAGAGATGATAGGAGGGAGTGAGGAGAGTTCGAAGTTCAAGATTATGTGGGCTTCAGACAAGGGTGATCTTGTCCTCAGCCTATTATTTCTGTCTCTTGGTTCTGCTTTCTTCTTTACCAGCTTTGCTGTTGTACAAGTTGCTTTGGCGTAGTGGAAGATACAGCCTTGAAAGCACCAGGCCAATATAAGATTGTGGCTTTAGACAGAGAGAAATTCTACCAATTTTTGCCTGTTGTGGATAGTGTGTGGTCCCTGTGTTGTTAGTGGGCCCGTCTGGAGCCACTCTGGGCTTGAGTTGAGGCCTAGCTGGAGGGGCCAGAGAACACTGGCAGGGCATGCTGTTAGCAAGTCGGGTAGCAGGCATCAACACCTCGCTGGTTCTCACAGGTGTCCACGTGTCTAGGCTGGGAGCAGTGGGGGGAGGGAAGTGGTGCTGGCCAGCTGTTTTATTCTTAGAGAAGTCGCCGAATGATCCCTGCCCCTCCAGAACATACTCTTGATTAGTAAACAAATTTCTTCCCATATGCCCCAGGCATTTTGCAGACTGTTGCTTCTATGCTGTATCTCCACAAGGCTCTTTGTTGTGCTGTCTCTCTAAGGATTGGAATTCAGTTTCCTCCGACTCTCCTGGTTCTCCTAGAGCCCAGCCTGGTTATTTTTAAGTTTCCATGTGTTAAGTGCCACTGACTGTAAGAAGTCCTGAAATTGTGTGCCTCTTGTTTTCAAAGTCAAATGTTAGAGGGATTCCTCTTTCATCTTTCCTGTTCCGGTTCCCTATGCCTAAGGTGCCTGGGGTGAGGATCTTTTTCCCTGAGCTCCCCTCATCCAATGGATACAACCAGATAATACCCTTATCAGTGTAAATAACCCAGAACATGATTCAAAGACTGGCAGAACAGACATTTCACAGTTAAATGTAGAGAAGAGGCCATGTGGAAGAGGATGAGAAGAACTTAGATGCTGTTGGGAGCTAAACATCTGTAAACAGGGAGGGACACCATGGGCACAGAGAGGGGAAAGAAGCAGGTATTGGATCTCCTGTATAATCAAACTCAACTCACAAATCTGATAAAATTATAAATTTAAAGATGTTCAGTCACTCTTAGAACTTCATAGAACTATTTCAATTTAAAAATTATGTTCTCTGTTTTCAATACATAGAGGTTATGCTGCTTTTCCAACAAAGCTGATACCAATTAGAATGCTTGAGTTTGGACAGCTGAACAACAACAACAAACTACAAGAAGATTCCTACAATGAGCATTTAAAATATAGAACTCCTGGACTTTTGACTTTGAAAAGAGGCATACAATTTCAGGAGTTCTTACAATTGATGGCACTTAACACCTGGAAATTTAAAAATAACCAGATCCAATAGCAATTAGTTATCAGCTATGTTTTAGCTAAGGTGTTTGGTGTTTGCTGTACCAAGTTGACTTTGGAGGAACATGATCAGTTTTCTTTAATGGTTGATGGACCCGCACTATCCATCACTCCGGGTCCAATGTACCATTAAACAGTGTAATTCACTACAAGGGGTCTAGCTCAGAGAACCTTCTAATATCCAGAAGTTGTGTATCAAAATGGCCAGGTTCACATAGGAACACAGTATGAACTTATATATTGTGACTGTTCAAAAGAGTCGTGCTGAAGACACAATTTACTGAAACTATTGTTTTTAGCTTGATAACCCATTCTTCCTTCTCTTAACAGAACCCTGATCTTTCTTTTAGAAACTGTCCTTTTTGTTCTTCATCTAATCCTTTTGGGATTATCAGTGGAGGTGCTCTATCCTTTTCCCTAGCCAAGCAGTAGGCAGGAGATCTGAGTGAGGCTCATTAGCTTTACTCGTTATAGAATTTCATCTGGAGTGGAGTGGCACAAAGACTAGAGACACCCAGGATAAAATGCCCATTAGCTCATACTGCTTATATCCCTACCATCCCAGACCAGCTGTTATTCTCTATAGAGTCTGGATATTCTTCTAATAAATTCTGAATGTTTCTTTTATAGTTAACAAATGGTTGCTGTATGTTAGCAAATGTTGTGTACCAAACCACCCCCCAATTCCATTGATGTAGGTCACAATTCTGTGAGTTGGAGTAGGCCCTGGCTCACTAGGCAGTTTGGTCTCAGTTGGGCTTCTCTTCTGAATCGTCTGTAGTCATCTTCAGGCCAGTGGACAGCTATGCTCTTGGGCATTTGTTGGATGCCAGTTAAGGCAACCTGCAGGGTATCTTAGGTGAGAAGTGTCCTGGACCCTTGTCATCCAGCAGGTTGTCCTGGGCTTGTTCATACGGTGGTGAGAGTTCCATGTGGAAAAGTGAAAATGTGTGAGGGGATCCCTGGGTGGCTCAGTGGTTTGGCGCCTGCCTTCGGCCAGGGGCGTGATCCTGGAGACCGGGGAGGGGATCAAGTCCCACATCAGGCTTCCTGTCTGGAGCCTGCTTCTCCCTCCGCCTGTCTCTCTCTCTCTCTCTCTCTCTCTCTCTCGAATAAATAAATAAAATCTTTAAAAAAAAAAAAAAAGAAAATGTGTGAGAACTCTCAGTGCAGATTGGCACAGATTCTGTTGTATTCTATTTAGCAAGTCAAGTCAAGAGGACAGCACAGATGTGAGATGTAGAAAGTAGATGCGTGTGGCCTCCCTCCCGATAGTAGCAGCTGCAGTGTCACAATGCAAATGAATAAGGATTCAGGATGAGAAATTTTTGAAGACACTTAAACAATCTGCCACCTCCAAGTTCATCTCTGTATAGCTAAAGAACCTGATGTGCTAACAAGAAACCCCTCTAAAAATACAACCGAATGCATTGACTTTCTCCTCTCACTTTATTGACATAACTCTGATTATGGAAGGTGTGAGAGCCAAAGTCAGCTCCTCAATGGGATACAGAGCAAAAATTACCTATTCTTCTGAATTCCAGTACATTGTATCTTTAAAAAAAAAAAAAAGATTTTATTTATTCATGAGAGACACACAGAGAGAGAGAAGCAGAGAGACAGGCAGAGGGAGAAGCAGGCTCCATGTAGAGCCCAATGTGGGACTCGATCCCAGGACTCTGGGATCATGCCCTGGGCGGAAGGCAGATGCTTAACCGCTGAGCCACCCAGGGATCCCCCAGTACATTGTATCTTGAGGGGATTGTTTGCAACTCCTCTGTAGCTGAATTAGCCATGTAGTCTCACCCTCAGTTATATCGTCTGCCAGGTCTCCTGAAGTTGCAGCGTATTGCTTGTTCAGTTATGACATATACGAGTATGACTCGGCTACTCACTATAGTTTTGCTTCCTGCTGTATGTAGTATAGCACTTGCTAAAAACATTTGCATTTGCCTTTCTAGGATATATATTGAATTTCTGTGAGTTATATTCTCCTTTTATGCAGCACAGCCTCTTGGTAAGCTATATCAATCACAGAGCAAGGCAAATGCTAATATTAATGTGCACTGCTGTAGGTGTTTCTTGCCTGTTTTCATCCAACTTCTGACTCAGCCCAGCCCTCTTTAGGTTTGTGAGATCTAATAAGATCATAGCACAGGGTGGTATAGCTGCAGGCAGAAAATTCTGCTTGCCAAATATATTTTCCTTTATAGCAAGTTTGTAAATTAATGTAGGGTGCTGAGATACCCTGGTTATATGCATGAATTTAGACAGAACTGTTTTCAGTTGACTACCTTCCCTTCCAGCCACTAATTTCTCTGAGATGATGCCAAGCTCTTGGTCAGATGTAGCTTCAATGCTTCCCACCTTCTTAGTGTGAAATGATAATTAATATGACTTTATAGTTAAGGTGGTGTTCTACTTCCATTAATAACACCCATTATTCCAGGATGTTTTAATTTGATCATAAAAATTGACTCTGGAGGTGGAACTTGGCTTGGGAGCTTATGTTAAGAGCAAATGGTTTGTTTCTAATTTTTTGTTAAAAAGAAAAAAGTTTTTTTTTAAAGAAAATTTTGTGTTACTTTAGAGTTATATAAACAGTTGACCAAATTCCTAAAATATTGATATGATTTTGGATTTGTAAATTAGTTGGCCTTATTCTCTGGTACCTTCACCAGAGTCAAGACCTCCCAGGGCTTCTCAGCTAGCTCAGGATGGGCAGAGTCCAGAGTTCTGTCCCATCTCATCAGCTAGGATCAGAGGGCATTTCTTTTACATTCCTTTTTCACACTTAAACATCAAGTTCTCTTTCCAGGCAACAGTTTTTATAAGCTCCTTACTGAATTGGGTTTGATAATAAGAGGCAACTCGTTTTCACATTATCTTAATGGGTATTTTGCTTTCTTGTTATAGATCTCCTGGAGGAGACCCACAGAAAAGATGAAGAAATGGAGTCTCTGCAGGTAAAGTAAATTCTCCAATACAGCAGGTATCCTTGGGATAAAAACATGTGTTTTTACGCTGATAGACTTTATTGTTATCACATTCAGACCACTGACAAATAGAGTGAAAAATATGTCAGAATTTTAAAGCCCAAGTTAGAATTTGCTTCCTCTTAGAAGTGTTTGAGAATATTTATAATCTCCTAGTCCCGGTGCTATTCTTGAAAGGAACCTTTATTCTTTGGTATAGCTTAATAGGAACTGAAATGAAAGCAATACCTTTGCACAGTCATTTCCCCCCAAAACAGGTCTGATGAATGATGATGAATTCATGGAATCTACATTTGGAGTGAAAGTCCAGAAGATTCTGAGTCCATGAATGTCATCCCCCAATGACCAACCAAGAATATTAACTCATATATGGAGCTTAAGACTTATACCTTGTATATCTCTTAATTCACTATGGATTTATACATGGCTCTTGGACTGGAAAATCGTGTTTGAAAGATTACTCTAGAATTTTAATTGACAGTTCCATAGTATGAGCAATTGATGTTAACTTGGCATCTGACAGTGGTAGTTCTCTCTTCCTTTTACATTGGGCTAACTTGCAGATGGGTAACTCAAGTGTCTGTCTTTATTAGGGGAAACATAATCAGTTATACTCACATGACAGAACCAATTCACTTAACATCATGCTGGGGATAAAGAACAGTAAATACTTTGGACATTTAGAGTTCTCTCTGGGCCTGGAAGCTGCAAGGCAGGACTGAAGAGTGATCTAATGAGCTGGCTTGAATGCTTTAGAGGTAAAGATGTTTGCTTCTGGCAAATGAAGGATGGGTCAAGCGAAGCCCAAAGAGCAAGGAAAATGTTCTATAATTGGGGTTTCTTCTATTTAATGGTGTCTTTGTTAAAAGAAAATTATATTATTGATCTAAAAATGAAGAAGAAGATAGCTCTATATCCCTAATAAAAATGGCATGTATTGGCCATAATTCTGTACAGATTAAATGCTTTTAACATCTTGAGTCAGAGTCAAGTTAAAAAGAAACAGCCTGGTTGGTCCTGTCTGGGGCTAGGAAAAATCTCAAATGTATACTCACCCTGTCTATGTCTGAGAAATTAATATCAGAGTTATGAAGAGCAAAGCTTCCATGTATACTAAATGTATATATTGAAAAAGTAACGTCTTTTTTGAGGCACTTTGGTTATACGTTGTATGTTTGCCAGAATAACACATAAACACATTTATTGAGTAGATAGTACATATATGGCCTTTTGAAATGATAGTACAAACCTTTTTGAGTTTATTTTTCTCAAATACAAATGTTGGAACCACTAACCCTGTTAAATTTAATAGCCTCTGTTGCCTCTCAAATATTTATTAAGAACTGGCAGCATTTTCTACCAAAATGTCCAGCAAGTGCAATAGAATGTACCAGCCAACTAACTATGGACATTTATAGATTTAGAGTATCCAGTATGATGTCCAGCAGCAGGAAAGTTCAATGCTGGCACTGTGTAGTGGCAATTAGTGCCTAGAAGTAACATCTTCTTAAGAACAAAGAAACTGACACCTCTTAGAGTGCATAAGAGTACAGAGACACATCACAGAAAACCTTTCATTTTAACACTAGAGGAAAATTCACTGAAAAGACCTATATTCCTGAATTTCTGTATTCAAATTATAAATATCACAGCTGATAGTTTTGAGAAGACTACTAAAGTATTTAGATTGAAGTCCTATAATCACACAGAACCTTGAGAAGTCAAAGACAAAACAGTTTTGTTTTTTGTTTTTTTTTTTTTTAAAGCAAAAGATTGGAAATTGATGACTTTGAATTTCAATACTGGCTCGACTTCTGGGCAACTTTGAGTACTCAATTAACTTTGCCATGCCCATTTTCTCATCTATAATATAAAATCATAAAACTGTCTTCTAGAAGTGTTTAGTGTGGATTAGATTATCCTAGAAGGGAGAGCTAAATATTTAATTCCAATTTACAGTGTTAACAAATCCCCATGTATCCAAATTGGAGTCAGTTTTATTTACTCGTTACCATCATATAATTATGTATAACAGACATTCTGCATTTAATGTCATCCCCCTTAAGGATAAGGGGCTATATATTTCCATACCCTTTCCAGTTTTCTACAAGTAAAAGATGTTTCATATCTCATTGAAAAATACTTGTTGAGCACTGGTTCTGTGCAAGGCACTCACTGTTCTGACTGCTAGGGATCCAAAGGCAAGCTGCTTCTACTGGATGCCTTCCTGCACTGGGAAAGTGTCTGTTACATAATAATAAACTATTTATAATGAAATACTTAAAAATGATATTAGAAGGGATGTACAAGTCACTCTGGGAACATATAATAAGAACACTTGCCTTTATTTGGTGGAGCTAGGTTAGAGTGGCAAACCAAGTAGACTTCCCAAAGGAAGTTCGTTCTTTCTTTTTTCTTTCTTTCTTGCTTTCTTGCTTTCTTGCTTTCTTTTTCTTTCTTTCTTTCTTTCTTTCTTTCTTTCTTTCTTTCTTTCTTTCCTTTTTTCTTTCCTTATTTAGATTTTATTTATTTATTTAGGAGAGAGTGAACAACAGAGAAATGATGCAGGGCTCGATCCCAAGAGCCCAGGATCATGACCTGAGCCGAAAGGCAGACACTTAACCATCTGAGCCACCTAGGTGTCCCAAAAAGCTAATATTTAAATGATAACCAGGAGTTAGCCCTGGCAAGTTTGGAGTAAAGATAAGTTTTAGGCAGTGTGAAGGAGATGGGAAGACCTGAAGTAAAAGAATATCAGTTTCATTTTTGGTATGTTGGAATGTAGCATTGAGAGAGGAGAGGCAAGACAGGAGTTTGTAAGGTAGACAGAGGTTTAAAGAACCTCATAAAGCAGTTAGGATTTTACCTTTAGTATATGGGAAACCAGTTAAGAGTTTGAAGCATGAGAACAATATGATCAAATCTTAATTTTTTAGAAAGATTTTATTTATTTATTTGAGAGAGAGAAAGAACATGTACAAGCAGTGGGAAAGGTAGAGGGAGATGGAGAAGCAGACTCCCCACTGAGCAGGAAGCCTCACACAGCAGCTTAATGGACTGAACCATCCAGGCACCCCTCAAGTCTTCATTTTTAATGGGTAACTAACTGGCTGTAAAGTCCAAAATAATTGGGGGCAGGTAAGATTGAAACCACGGATACCAATTAAGCAGACATTTGTGGGAATCTTGGCCAGGGATGATAGTGAGTGGGGGATTGAGTGGTAGTGGAGAGCATGAAGAGTGGTTTCCTTTTTTCTTTTTTTTTAAGATTTTATTTATTTATTCATAGACAGAGAGAGAGCCAGAGACACAGGCAGAGGGAAAAGCAGGCTCCATGCAGGGAACCTGATGTGGGACTCGATCCCAGGTCTCCAGGATCACACCCCAGGCTGCAGGCGGCTTCAAACCGCTGCCCCACCAGGGTTGCCCAAAGAGTGGTTTCTTAGTACATTTTAAGATCTAAAATTCCATGGAACTGTGAGATTGGTTGTTAAGAAGTAAAAGAGAAGGGTTAAGAATGACTCCTAGGTTTCTTGATTGGGCCACTTCATGGATGGTCATTCTAGTCAGTAAGAGAAAGGGAAGCTGATTAGTTCAGTTTTTGATATTTTCTGTTTGGGTGCATTGAAACATCCAGATGGCAGTGTCAAGAGAGGATCGGTACATGAGTCTAGAGCTTAGAAAACCTGTGAACTGGACTTGAAGATTTTGTTGTCATCCAATTAGTCTCCATACCATGTAGATGATACTAAAAGTCATAGGATTAGAATGCCTGGCTGACTCAGGAGGTTGAGTGTACAACTCTTGATCTCAAGGTTGTAAGTTTGAGCCCCATATTGGGTGTAAACCTTACTTAAAAAAAAAAAATATCATAGGAGCAATGAGGATCCCCCAGGGAAAGTATGTGGAATAAAAAGATGAAAATTTAGGCTGGAAGCATAGGTAACACTCACACTTAAATTTCAAGCTAAGGATGGAAATCTTGCAAAGCGGTCTCAGACATAGAGAAAATAATTTCAGGAGGGAATAATATGAAATGTGGCAAAGCATATTTCAAGGGAAAAATAATAAAACAGTAAATATTTGTTAAATCATTGAATCCCCTAAGCTAAGGAGCTTATGTTTTAAAATTAAAATTTACCATACAATAAGTGATAATTTCCTATCATACCTATGCAGCTACTTTTCTCTTTCATGTTCCCAAATATCTGTTTAGCACAGTGCCTCACCACAGTAGGTATTCAATAACTATTCTGTTGACCAAATAAAGTAATAAGTATCACCCTGGACTCTTATTTAGCACTACCCATTAAAAAACAACTACCATCCCTGTCCTAGAGTTCATTTGCTGTTTAAAAATTTTGGAGGAGGGAAAGGCTCCTAATTTCTGGCATTCCTGTGTATATACCACACACATCTGCTTTCACCCCCTCTCTTTATCCTTCTCTCTTCTCCCTACTTCTTCGGATGTAGTATTGAACCAAAAGGTAAATAAGTGCGTAATTGGCATGAGTTGTAGTAATCAGTGGGAAAGGAAAAGAATGTAGTGGTGAGGGAGGCAAGCAGCAGTGAGAAGAGTATTTTCAATCTTAAGAGGAATCACAAAAATGAAGACAAACATATTTGACCTTGATTTCTATAACAGTTGGTAATTGCCAAAATTCTTCACTGGAGCTTCATATTGTCTGGCTCAGTTGTGTGTGTGTGTGTGTGTGTGTGTGTGTGTGTGTGTGTGTGACATTCATTTGCAGTTACATTGTATGCTGTTCTTAAAAACAAAGTATTGTCTTTGACTCTAAATGTATGATATAGTACATATATACAGTACATACATGATAGAGTCCTATTTGCATATGGGTTTGAGGTACATTGAAACAAGCAAATCCCTTCTTTAATCCACTCTGAGATCAGCTGGAACGTTTTAAATAGACACAAAAGGTGATCCCATTCTCCTTGATTTGGTTGAGAAATATTCAGTGACTGTAACCTTACTTGTAATGACTGGTAATAGTAGGTGCTGCTGTTTTTTGTTTGTTTGTTTTCATTTTTTAAAGTACCAACCTATCTGGTTCACCTTTCATCAATTCCTTGCTTTGTGAACCCCAGAGTGAAAATTACACCAAAAGAGTATGATGCTTAGTCATGAAAAGCTTCAAACTGCTATGTACGACCATCACTGAACAGAGTATCTGGAAAATGCATATGCCCCCTGCCTTCTCCTGACTTACAGTCATCTCACTTTTCATTTTATCTCAAGATAAAACTAGATGATTATGAACATGATTTTTCGTATTCACTTTCCTCTTTTACTAAGCCATTCAGGTCATTTTGAGGTAATATCCATATCTATAAATTGGGGATGGTAATAATACTTTATAGTACTATTAAGAGGATTAATTGGGATAAGAAACGCAGAAACAAACCTTGATACCTGGCAGGTATTCCATAAATATTAATTTCACACACTGGCTACACTTACTGGGTACTAGACTGCTTCATACTGGGATAAAGTGGTAAATGTCCCTGTGCCCTCCGACAGTCACCCTCTCCCTCTATCTGACCCTCCTTGCTCCTTACCTGGGCAACCATGATTTTAAATTCAGATTTTGGTCAGATTATGCTAAAAGAAGTGTTACATCTTGGGTTAGCTACTAACTATAATGAAACAGTGAAAAAAATTACAATGTGGCAATAATGAAATTGATTATATGGGAAGAATTTGAATATCAATCTTATTATTTAAGAGGAAAAAAGAAACAGTTGTAGAATCTGGAAATGTCACAAGTATTCCTGGACACTTTGTTCAGTATCAGTATTTTCATTAGAAATGAACTGAATCCTTAATTTAATTAAAAACATCGGGTTTATAGTTTGGTTTTTTTTGTTTAATTATTTTTTTTTTCTGGGACATTCCAGAAGCTATGTATGCCCTTGAAGAATATTAAAGTGGCATTACTGACATGCTCTTTTTCAGATGACCCATAATTATATTTAATTCTTCTCCCAAGTAGCTTTAAAAATAGCCTGGAACCTTCCATTTGAAGGACTTGATTTTTTAGAAATGTTTTTAGAGTGGAAGGACAGGTGTTTGATTTTGGTTTTTGTCACCTCAATAGTGTTCAGACAAAAGCATATGAAATGAGTGGAAAGAGAAGATAATGTTTTCCTCAGCCATTACTTCATTTCAGCTACTTATGGAGTAACCTATGACAGCATAGTGTTTGAGGGAAAAATAAAACTCGAATTTCTTAGTTTTTTTGAAAGTGTAATTAATATTAATATAGGGGTATTATTATGTGAAAAAGAATTCCAGGATGGAGTTAGCAGATACCATCCTTGGGAATAAACTAGGCAAGAAACACACCAAAGACAAAAATCTGACCTGGATAAATAAATTGCCCTGGTGGAGGATTGTACATTAACATCTCAGTAGTACCCATTGATGGCCAATCCTCCTGGTAAACAACTATATGATAAACTGGGCTAGTAACAAACCAACTGGATAATTTCTGTAATTTTGCTGTCAATCATTTCATCTTCTTCTGACTATAGAATGTCCATAGCCTGTATTTTCAAACCACATAGTGATTTGAGGATTTTAGGAATTATGGGTAAAAAAGTGGAGAAAGAGGCTACTAACAGTCCCTGAGTTAGAAGGGGAAGTAAGGGTAAAGTCTAATGCTGTGCTCTAACACTGGTTCTCTAGAACTGAAGGATTCCTTAAAGCAATTCTTCAGTTGTCCCAGAAATTCTAATTTGCTTGGGAGATACTAAGGTACATTTATAGAAGTCCCAATTTGAATAAATTGACAAATTATGATTGACTGTTTATTAAACTAGAAGGTACATGCAGTATTCTGCTCCTCCGTAGGATGACCCACGAGACTTAAAATGCAACTTCCCATAATTCTAGAAATCAAACATAATGCATACCTACATACTCTTCCCAAGATGCAAAAATGTAGGCAAATCACTATATGTCTATTTCTTTTTCTGATATATGTTTAAAGAAAAATAACAAGTGTTGTAAGCGATGACATAAACAAGCAAAATGTGGGCAATTGTGGGGGTTGGAGGATTGGGCAACACTTGCCACTCTCGGGACTAGCTGATTTAATGGCCTATTAAAATCTCTATTTTCTCAAAAGGTGAAGAAGCTTACCAAGCTTAAATTTGGTATGGGGTCTCAACAGAGATGAAATGTTAGCAGTCTATATTAGGGCCAAACAGGGTCTCAGCCCGTTAGATTTGCACACTTCCATTTACTATGTCAAGAAGCCTCAGGAAAAGGGAACCAAGCTCAGTAAAATCAATTCCACTTGAAAATTTAATGGCCATTAAATTTTATTGCTCTATTTTACCTAAAATTAGCAACTTAACTTTAATTCCAAAATTATGGCAATAAAACTGGAAAGTTGAATACCCTGAAAGTGAAGTAGTCTTTGTCCAAAGATATGGAGGTTGATTGGCTAGATCATTTTCTTTGGAGAATAAAAGAAATATGATAATGTGACTGGTTCTGTTTATCCAGAGAGATGCAAAGCACAAGTCTACAGGATTTAGCAGTCTCCTTTGAGTCAAGCTTCTACAAAAACCTCTAAAGAAATAGACGCCATTTGGAAACATTTTAAAAATGCAAATATAAAGTGTAATTTTTTCATTCAAGTGCCCAAATTTTACTTTGACAAAGTTTTCTAAAAACTTGGTAGAGTAAATGAGCCAAGTGTGTGTTATAAATTTTATAAATTGTTCCCACACGGGGGGAATTTATTTTATGTGTCTCCATATACCAACCCCTTTGCAGTTGACTCCATGTAAAGCAACACTTCCAGAAAATATCCCTGAGTGCCTTTGTCAGAGTCTGAATTCTGGGCTCCATGAGCACTGGGGCTGATGAAACAACGGCTTATGTTTTCTTATGAAAAATGAAAACTATCTCAGCATATTATGATGTTTTGCAGTGTTGAACTTGTCTGGGAGTTTTTGCCATGTTTCCAGAGTCAACTGTCACTTTACAATTTGGGGCAGTTTCATTTGGGTTTCTATTTAAGTAATCACTTCAAACCCATTCTCCATTATGTGTATCTGCTTATTCTTCTTGATCACACCCCTAGATAGGCCTTAAACTTTGGATAAATCATCGTGTGTCTTCCATTGGGGCTGCTATAACAAAACTACCATAGACTGAGTGGCTTAAACTAGAAATATTTATTTCTGACAGTTCTGGAGGCTAGGAGGTCTTAAGATCAAGGAAGATTCAGTACCTGCTTTCAGTAGTTATGTTAGATTTAGATGCAGTATCTGGCCCACTTCCTCTATCACAGCAGGAGAAGAGGAGAAGGAACACTCTTGAATCTTTTCTAAGGGCACCATCCTGTTCATGATGGATCTACCCTCATGACCAGTCATGTGCTAAAGGCCCCATCTCCAGATACCACAATTGGGGATTAGGATTTCAATCTGTAAATTTTGTGAGGGAGGGACACAAACATTCAGGCCTTAACACCTCATTCTCCATTTTGTCTTCTGTCTCTTGATGACAATGACAGTTGTGAAAAGAATATTCTAAGGGATGACTGTAGTGTGCCACAGATTTGAGAACAATAATTGTATACAATATATTGTATATTGTATATTGCTCAGCAATAATATATTGCTGGTTGAAACCATTTCCATTGATTGTAAACCAAATCTCTGAGGTTCTAAGTATTAGATCATTGTATAGATCATTATATAGAAGCATAGAACATCATTGAAAGAAACTAGAGTTCTCACTTCTAGGGCTATCTCCCATGCCCATTTGGCACATTTTCCAGAATGTTAAGAAACACTAGAGAAGATTTCCCCAAACTGGGTTCTTAAAAACTCTCTGATAGTATGTTTCAGTAATTACAAAATACTGATCTAGTACTTGTTAGTTCCTGTCAAGATTTTGCTAACTCAATCCCAAAGGGTGATGTCTGTGTATCAAAAGAGAAAAAAGATCACTCCCATGGTGCCAGACTATGCTTTTGTGACATACACTGTGCTGAAACTTCTAAATATATATTATTGATTCCTTGCAACATTTCTATAAGATAAATACTGCTATTTTCATTTTACAAATAAAAGAGATTCATAGCTTGTTCAGCCAGCAGTTGGCAGGGCTAGTACTTATACCTGAATCTGCCTGTCTTCTGTACTACTGTACTTACATGCCTCCAGAGCTTATAGAGAAAGTAGTTTCCATACCTTTTGTTTGTTTGTTTAGCTTGTTGGCCTTTCCTTCTTTGAATTTCTTCCATCTTTTTCTTCTAGGAGAATAATTCATTAAAAAACATACTAAGTATTGGGATCCCTGGGTGGCGCAGCGGTTTAGTGCCTGCCTTTGGCCCAGGGCGCGATCCTGGAGACCCGGGATCGAATCCCACGTCGGGCTCCCGGTGCATGGAGCCTGCTTCTCCCTCTGCCTGTGTCTCTGCCTCTCTCTCTGTCTCTGTGTGTGACTATCATAAATAAATAAAAATTTAAAAAAAAATCCTAAAAAAAAAAAAACATACTAAGTATTTCATGTGGTAAAATACTAACCCCTTTACCTTCTCAAGAAACGGACTATAAGAAGCTAAATGATTTGTTGAAAGTACATTAAATAAATCAGGCAATACTAAGACTAATGTTAGTGAAACTCCTTACTGCTTTTCTTTCTATTAACTTTAAAACTATTTACAAACTCTTAGGTTCTTAGCTTACACATATGGTAATTGGGCAGTGTCGTGTGTGTGTGTGTGTGTGTGTGTGTGTGTGTGTATGTGTATTTGTTTCGCATGTGGGGGGAAGATTTTAATTCTGGTGCAAGATTATGAACAATCCAGTAATCTCAAACACTTCTAGGAAGGAGAAGGGATCATTTTTCTTTTTCCATTCTGCACCTTTTCTTTTTGCTTATTCATCATGTTTTAAATAAACAGACCAAAGAAAGTTGTTATTAAAGCCCTCCGTGGGCTTCTTCAATTTCAGTTTTAAACCAGGTTCAAAATATTCTGGCAAAAATTAAAGGCAACATTGAAAACGTTTGCATAAATTTTAAATTGTGCAAAAAGTGATAAAACTAAAATGAGCTGAAAGAATGAGTAATAAGCATCTCCTCATATCATTGTCTTTTTATCATAATCAGTGATGATATGGGCTTTTAAAAATTGATTCTGAAGTACATTCCTTTTCCAGAGTATCTGCATTCTATTTATTCTTCTAAATGTAGTTTGCTAGAAGTTTAATGTTTACTTTTAAAAGTGTGAAGTCTTATTTGCATGCTAATAAATAACATTTAATGTCTATTAACAGTACTTCCATATTTGCTCATAAAATGGAATAGAAAAATATTACCTACAAGAGGTTCCATGCCTTTACTACATTCTGGGAATAATTGAAATCCCTAGTTCTCATTTCTCTGTTAGAAAAGAACTAATAAATTTGTCACCAGTAAAACAGGGGTAGGGGGGGAGAGGCCATTTATGAGCTTAGTAATGAATCTAACTTGTGCAGCCCAGACCTGAAAGAATTGGGAGACCAGTACAATAGAGGTGCCAGTTAGCTGTATAGCATTACAGCTAATTAAGTTTAGATCTTTGCTTTTCTTTATCTTTTTTTCTGATATTTCCCCAGTGGTATTGGCTGTGTGTGCTTCAGCTGGCCTAATGTCAGACTACGAAGTCAGAAGCAGTTGCAACTTACTTAAGAAAGGTGTATGGGGGCACCTGGGTTGCTCAGTGGTTGAGTGTCTGCCTTTGGCTCAGGTCATGATCCCAGGGTTTCCAGATTGAGTCCTGCATCAGGCACCCTGGAGGGAGCCTGCTTCTCCTTCTGCCTGTGTCTCTGCCTCTCTCTGTGTGTCTCTCATGAATAAATAAATAAAACCTTTAAAAAGAAAACGGTGTATGGCAAAAGTATAATCCCTCTGATTATAGGAAACTGCTATAAGAATGTATAGAAATAATGGTTTTTATATAAACATTAAATTGTATTGTCATGTAGTATGTTTTGTTATACCATCACCTGATACCTGTTAAACATAAGGTTCTGGCATGTGTAATTTCAAGAAAGAGGCTCTAAAACAGTTTTCCAGTGTACACCCTAACCTCCACCACACACAAAATACAGCCCTAGTGGTAATAAAAAAAAAAAAGGCATCATCTATATAGACAAATATATACATAGTTTTTTAAATGTGGATTTTAATTTGTTTTTGAGATTTGGTATGGACTCCTTTGAGTCACGTGGACCTGGATTACAGTCTAAACTCAATCCCAGTGTGGAATTCAATACATTTAATATCTTTGAGTCTATTTCTCTGACTTTAAAATGAATGAAATTAATAATATTCACCTATTGAGAGTTTGGGGAAGCATTAAATGAAACATATTTTCAGCGAATAATAAACTTTTAACAAATAGTATTGGGTTTTATGATACTGGTACTTTAAAAGGACTGTTTGTAAACAGTCACAACACATACACTAGTGTCCCTTTTATTCCTGAAATTAAGCAAACCCTTTTCCTGTCCCAGGACCTTTGCATTTGCTACTTCCTCTCTCTCTAATGCTTTTCCCTTAGCTCTTTCAGTGATGGTTCATTTTCATCCTTTGAGCTTCAGCTGAAATGTCACCTCTTCATGGATATCTGACTAACCTGTCTAAAGTAAATCTCTGCCCTGACCCCCCCATCATGGTTTTGGAATATCTTTTTATGTCTTTGTCTTCTATGGAAAGGAAACTCCATGAAGGCAGAGAGACCTTATCTTTCTTGTTGATAACTATGTACCAATGTTCAACAAACTGTCTGCCTCAATAAATGTGAATGAATGTGGATGGATTAAATAAGTGGGAGGGAGGGATAGAGAGAGAGAGGGAGGAAGGAAGGAAAAAAATGATAGATAAAAGGAATAAAGGACAAAGAGAAGATACCTTTATGGCCTGAGAAATGATTTATATTCTGGATATATGCATTTATACATATACAACTTTGCAATGTTATTTTTAAGTTTAAAAATTGGGTAAAAGTTTTCTGGTTCCTGTTGTCTTTTCTTGCCCCTTGTCTGTGTGTTTCACCTTATCTTCTCCTTCTGGAAACTGACAGAGGTTATTTTGCTATAGGATGACCTCCCTCTGTGAGGCAGGAAGTAATTCTTATAGGATACTGACACCTTAGAACAAAGGGTTGCCAAACTTCTTGTAAAGGGCCAGATTCTAAATATTTTCAATTTTACAGGCTATCTGCTGTCTCCCAACCACTCACCTCTGCCATTCAGAATGAAAGCAGCTATAGACAATATGTAAAGAAATGAATGGGCTGTGTTCCAATAAAAATTATTTAGGGAAACTAAAATTTGAATTCCACGTAATTTTCACATGTTATAAAATATTATTCTTACTTTGATTTTTCTTTAGCCAAATAAAAGTGTAAAAACCATTTTTAGTTCGTGGGCCTATAAAAACAAGTGACAGGTTACAGTGGTCTACTTTGCTGATCCCTACCTTAGAATGAACTAGTTTAATGGCTTTCTATCCCAAGATTGTTTGCCTTTTGAAAGATGAACTGGAATAGGGAGAGGCAAAGAATAAATTTCTATTGGTAGAATTTTTAATAATTTTGCAAATGGAAGGAAAGCATAATTTTGAGTAAGCAGACCTTCCTGAACTCCTAAAATTATATTACATCAGCACTGCATTATCCACAGGTAAGGTTGTGAGGGCTAAAATTAGATTTCATGACCAGTTAAAACTGTCTAGGTATGTCCATTAGTGAGCTCCCACCTTATTTATTATATGTATAGACTTTGTTTGAAATTTAGGATTAGTTACTTCTAGGGATGTGTGAAAGAAAGCATGACAGTTTGAGGATACTTGAGCTCTAAAATCCTAATGAATTGTAGCTCTATAATCCTTTAAGAATATAGAAGAATAAAATCCTTTATATTTCAAGTAATGATTTCTCTAAAATTTGTGTGTTTAAGTTGGGTAAGGGATTATTTGGGGAAAACATTTTAAGAATACAGTGTGATATCATTTTCTAAATACAGAAATTAAAAATTAAGTAGAAATTATTATAGTCTAATTGGTGTTATTTTTATCGCTATGACTATAGTGCTTTTGAATATTTTAAGACAATAGAGCTTTCCAACTTTTTCTTTACTCACATCTCTTTTAAACAGCCAAAGCAACTGTTTAAAATTCCACCATGGGAAGATGCTAGTCAGACTGCAATGAAAAATCAGAATGAAGCTCAAATTGAAGAAAAAGCAGTTAAGTATTTCATAGGTAGGAATATTTAGGGTATTTAGAACTGAAAGTCAAAATATATCTACCTTATTCTAGGACATGCAGGGTAAGTCAGCCTTCAGGTATGCATCTCCTAAGTGTAACTAGAAACTAGGTTGTTGGGGTTTTTCCTCAGTTTTCTTGGATACTAAGAATAGTGCACCATTGATGGCCAGAGTACAGATAAATTGAGGTTAGTTTTAAGTCCTTTAACTATCTTTCCCTTCCCACCTGTGCTTGTATGTCAGGAAATGGGGATTAATAATAATTTAATCTCAGTCAAACTGAGTAGGAGGCAAGAAAAACCTAACTCATGTCAGCCAACCACATTATTTTAAAACCATCTGCTTATGTATGATTATCCTTTTCAATAGTCTGCTTATGTCTGATTATCCTTATCAATAGTCTTTATTTTTTTTAATAGTCTTTAATATAGAACAGTGAGAGGTAACTATATAGGAGCTCACAGAGGAATATGGGAATAAGGGTAAGAGAGCCTCTAAGACTTGTTCCTTGTGCTTTAATTCCTGAAAACACCCGAGTAAATGACTACATGTAATTTAAGATGTGAATTATTGGAACTGCTCAAAGGTTAGCAGTTGAATTCCCAAAGTGGACTGTTTGCTTGTACCATTTAACCACTCAGCTTGTGACATGCACGATGGTCACCAACCAAGTGCTGTGATTGAAATATTCAGGAAGAAGGTGATTGGAATAGTGGGTTCCATGGTTATGTGGGTTTCTCTGTGAATAATCTTCTCCTAGAGGTCTGGAAAATGTGTGCCTTGAGGGATTCAAAGGAGATGCCATCCTTAGGGAGTCTCATTAGGCCAGCTATGTTTGGTGACAGTTCGATACATACCCTGAGGAAAAAAAAAAAGGATACCCTGTTGTTTTCCACAATTTGTTCATGACACAAACCTACTCATAAATTATGCCATAATCACTGCTGCACTAAGATTTGCATATGAGTTCAGAGCATATTCAGCTGATATATGACTAACCTCACCCCTGGAGACATGTACTTTATTTTTGAAAATGTAAATCTTTGGGGGAAAAATATGGTGTTTTGGTTTCTGGGTTGTTGCCTTTTTCCCCCTACTATTCAACTCTGTGCCTACATCTCTTTTGGGGGACAGTCAATCTTTGAAATTACACTGGTTGTAATTTGCATTGCCCCTAACCACCATCATAGCCTTCGTGTTATTTGCAAATAATTTTTGGTTGTTCGCTGGTTTAGATGTCATTCACGGAACTCTTGTTACCTGTTACCAACAGGTTCACTGTGGAATTGCACAGTTCTGGGAGGAGGAAAATTCTGTATATTTTGCCCTTCGTTTTGTTTGTAGTCTTACCATCTAGACACCTGTGCACCACATAACATTGTGCATGAAAGAAGAGTCTTAATGCGATTCTTCATTTTAAAGGAAAAAAAAAAAAAAAGGAAAGAAGCCTCATGGCTTTTCTCTGTGAACTGAAACATAAAGGATAAATCTGAGATTTTTTTGGTTTTAGTTTTATACAGTTGACTGGAAGAGTTTACAGGGATTTAAAGCAAAACCCTACTTTGCCTCTCAGGATCCATTTTCCAGTGGGAAATCTGTTGAAACAAAAACAACAGAGCCCCATTTCTCTGTCTTTCTCTTCGTTTTCCCTGCACCACTAAATGCCCCAACAGACACATGCACACATCCCCCTTCGGTGCAAGTGCAATCTCAGATTCTCTGAACAGGGTCAAACCATAACACAAACAATGTCAAAGTAGAAGGGTTGATGATTGCCTCATAGCAAGACTGCAAAGCAAAAATGCAACCTGAGAGTGTTGCTGAGGAACTCTACAGAGGCGTGGCTGTCTTAAGTCTCTATCATGACAGTGGTAGTGGATGAAAGAACAGATCATGAACAGAAATCTCACAGAGGAAGACATAGACATGGCCAACATGCATATGAGAAAATGCTCTGCATCACTTGCCATCAGGGAAATACAAATCAAAACTACAATGAGATACCACCTCACACCAGTGAGAATGGGGAAAATTAACAAGGCAGGAAACAACAAATGTTGGAGAGGATGCGGAGAAAAGGGAACCCTCTTACACTGTTGGTGGGAATGTGAACTGGTGCAGCCACTCTGGAAAACTGTGTGGAGGTTCCTCAAACAGTTAAAAATATACCTGCCCTACGACCCAGCAATTGCACTGTTGGGGATTTACCCCAAAGATACAAATGCAATGAAACGCCGGGACACCTGCACCCCGATGTTTCTAGCAGCAATGGCCACTATAGCCAAACTGTGGAAGGAGCCTCGGTGTCCAACGAAAGATGAATGGATAAAGAAGATGTGGTTTATGTATACAATGGAATATTACTCAGCTATTAGAAATGACAAATACCCACCATTTGCTTCAACGTGGATGGAACTGGAGGGTATTATGCTGAGTGAAGTAAGTCAGTCAGAGAAGGACAAACATTATATGTTCTCATTCATTTGGGGAATATAAATAATAGTGAAAGGGAAAATAAGGGAAGGGAGAAGAAATGTGTGGGAAATATCAGAAAGGGAGACAGAACGTAAAGACTGCTAACTCTGGGAAACGAACTAGGGGTGGTAGAAGGGGAGGAGGGCGGGGGGTGGGAGTGAATGGGTGACGGGCACTGGGTGTTATTCTGTATGTTAGTAAATTGAACACCAATAAAAAAAAAAAAAACAGATCAGAAGTATGGAGCACATATTTTGACTCTATTCATAAATCCTGCTTCTGATTCTATTAGGGATTTGCCATACCCTAAGTAAAAAGCAGGTGCAACAAGGAATGTTACTGGGTACTCCCTCTAGGCTAAGAAATGATACCTCCCTTTAAACTGGCTTTTCTTGATAAGTCAAAATGCTGGGGAGTGTGGGGATAGGGGAGGTTGGTCATTGACAACTTTCTAGACAAAATCTTGATGTGTTGCTGTAGTTTTCAGTATTTCTGTGTTGTTTCAAATCCTGTAGTGGATTATTTAAAAAGGACACTTAAGCAGCTAGTGAAATAAATTAATAAGGATAGACTACAGGTATCCACTGATGGGTAAAATGAACTCTGGATGGTTGGGAAAACACTACATGCTGCTCTCATGCCACTTGTTCTAAATTTTGTCTTAAGTGTAATTTTACCTTTTAATAGATAACACAATTTTACATATAGATTATTGATTAATTTGGTGTATTCAAAGTCAACTTATGCTATATTTTAAAACTTTTCTTGGTGTTGCAATGTTAAGGTTGTTTGCAGTTGTTTTAATTTATTTTAAATCACTATGTGAAACATTCATTTTTTTGTGATGACTAATAAAGGCCTTTTCTCTTTCTTTCACTTTAATATCTTGAATTTTAGAAAAGAATATATTTGGAATTATTTCCAGCTCTTTTAATTATTAAAAAAATGGTTGACAATATTGCCATGTGGAAATTCATAGAGAAAAAACTGCACATACTTGTATTTCATTTTATATCATTTATATAGGAAGTAGCAGATAAAGTGTGAGCATTGATTAAACAGAGTTAACATTTGACAGGCAAAATGCCACACAGTGGTATCTCTGGGTGAAGCCAAGTGGATTTTTCTTTCACCAGAAAGGTTTTTTGTTTTTGGAACAGTAATGGAGGGAGTCCCAATAATTTGAAAATCATTTGTCTATCATTGATCTTCAGTCCCAGTGAAGTTTCCAGAATTATTCTGTACTCTTAAAGATACTTAGACTTGGAAGAGTGACTCTTGTTATATCCTCATACCAGTACTGTATATTTTCATAGGTCAGTGGAAAATGCTGCATTATTGTGATGAAGTCATCAGGCCTGTTCAGCTGTACTTACCAGAGGCAAAACTGATTATTTAGACCTATAAGGCCTCTGATTCATCTCTTAGATGGGATGGATGAATCAATGTGTCTCATTGATTGGCTTGGCTAAATCAAACCATTAATGATCAGGGATTCAGATACCAGCAATCCATATAGCACTCGTTTCCTAACTTAGCCTGCAAATATTTGCCCATCTCCAATGATGCTAATATATTTGTCTCGGTTCGGTTATAAATTCCAATGTACAACCTTGTGACCAAGTAGAAGAGGGGTACATATACAGCTCAAGGCAGGTTACTAACCTCATCATAAAATTTAAAATACATCTTTTTATAGTACATATGTTGTAGACCTCTTCCAAAATATTCCTCTCCCTTCCTGATCTGCCAAGCGCAGAATGAATTACAGTGTGTTGTTTAGCAGCATTATTGATACTCAAAAATTGTGTGTAATATTCACATTGTAAAGAATAGCTAACACTCTACATTGGAACTCAGTGGCTGTACAGTGAGTATGTATATAATTTTTAGAGTAAACATTAAATAATTGTTTCCATTTTAGCTGTTTCTTAGACCATTCCCCTCCTTAGATGAAATGAAAGAACAGTCATAAAAAGTCAATAGCAACAAAATAGGTTTTTCCCCCCTAAGAACTTTTTTCTCCAAAACATTGAAGCTACATTTCCTTTGATTTTTGTTTAGCCTTCCACTCCCAATTATTTCTTTCTTATAGGTGTTGTTTATCCAGAAATACTTCATATAGGAGAAATCAATAGATTCAGCTTAACAAAATAATTTGTTTATTTAATATTCTAACATCTTATTTCAAGTGTTTTTGTTTGTGGTAAAAGGACTCGAAGGCCTCTGAGAGTCTGCAGTTGTCCTCAAAGTGTTTGCAGAATTATGTGTATATTGTGGATAATGTACATTTTCCTGGGGAGAAGATCAAGTCTCATCAGACTCTCAAAGTCCTTGACTACAAAAATAAGAATGACTGGTATTAAAACCACCTGAAATATCGTGACTTTAGTGAGAGCATCTTCACTATTTTTGGAGGCTCTCTGCCCTCTTGGTTCCTCCTACCTTCCCACCCCCCTTTTAATGTCCCAGTGCTGTTCAGGATCCAAGTATGGATGTATTTTGCACACCTTCTTTTTCATCTGAAAGTTTATGCTTCAGTTCCCACTCCAACCACATAAGCATTGACTTCAATTTGGCTTCTCACTCCACTTCTTTTCCTCTGCTACAGGTCACCACACAATAAGGGGAACCCAAACTGACCACAGAGCATGAGTTCCTACCACTGCAAATCAGGGCTCTTACTGTATGCTTGGTGATCTGGGGAGATTAGAGGAGTTGAGATAAACTTGAAAGTAATCAGGAGGGTTCTGGCAGAAGACAGTTTGGG
Source organism: Canis lupus baileyi (assembly GCF_048164855.1). Lineage (NCBI taxonomy): Eukaryota > Metazoa > Chordata > Mammalia > Carnivora > Canidae > Canis > Canis lupus. The sequence goes on along the minus strand of NC_132846.1, from coordinate 54,414,814 downwards.
CTAAAAAACAAAACAAAAACAAAAACAAGAGCAGAAGTAAAATTAAAAAGGAAAATAAAGAAAATTTGTAGATAATAATATTTGAAAATAGCCTCAGAGAATGTCTGATGCAGTCTTCTTATTTTCCATGGGAGTGTGTGTTCACAGTAGGAGGTGTGGGTGAGTGTTGAACTTTTGGATTGAGTTTGAAGATAAAATCTGTTGAAATGAAAATTGGAGATTAAACAACAACAACAAAACACTGCACTTCTGGTGAGAGTGGAAGAGGTAAAGAAGAATATAATTTACTGTGATGTACTTATATGTTCATTCTGAGGCATATACTGGCATTTGTTTCATGGGCTGTATGAGTGCCACGGTATTGGCTTAAGTTACCTTTATTTTAATAAGAAGAACAAGAAAGGAAGTGTGGAGATATTTTGTTTGAGAATAAATATTTGCAGTAGCCTAATTCTTTTATATAGAGAATTATAATAACCTTATCTGCCAAAAAGGAAGTCATCCATTTAAATTTTCAAAGCATTTCTTAACTTTTAAAAGCAAGTTAGCAAGTTAAGTTCCTAAAGACTAGGAGTAGTTTCTTTGTATCGATAGCCTATGTATTAATACCAAAGAACTGTACAAGTTAGATGAAGCTCCCTAATTTGCAGTGATGGCTGGTATTCTATTAGCTGCTGTTGATTGGCAAATTGAATTATTGAAATTCAGGTTAATGAACTGAATTGCCTACTGCCCTAATGTTCTCATTTTGATAACATATTACATTTTTCATAGAAAGCTATCTCAGTACCAATTTGGAATGAAGTAGGTTATAGATGAAACGATGTAAGTAAATTGTATTGGAGTAAGTCATTTCTTCATCTTTATATTTTAACAAAATGGAGTTTTCTCTGATCATTTGTGTTCATAGTCTTAAAGACTAGGCACATGTCTTAGTCAGCATGGATTGCTACAACAAATTACCATGGACTGGGTAGTTTAAACAACGAACATTTCTCACAGTTGCGGAGGCTGAGGAAGGAGTCCAAGATCAAGATGCTGGCAGATTCAGTCCTTGGCGAGGGCCTTCTTCCTGGCTGTGGATGGCCATCTTTTTTCATCATATCCTTACGTGGCAGAGAGCAGAAGAGAAACAGACATTCTGTGTCACTTCTTATAAGGGCACTTATCCCATCATGAGGGCTCCTCATGAACTAATTATCTCCCAAAGGTCCGATCTCTAAAATGCCCTCACATTGGGGATTAGGGTTTCATTACATAAATTCTGTGAGGATACGAAGATGCAGTCTGCAATGGTGTGTATTTCTTTTAAAATCTTGTAACAAATATTCAAGTAAAATGAAGACCTTGATACATAAATTATATCAGTTTATCTTTGCCAAACACTGAGATCTGAATTAAGACAGACAAAATTTAATTCTGCTGTTTTGACATCATATGAAATCTCTGATTTCAAGCTAGTTTATGTGTGCTTTTAAAACTAGTATGTTTGCTTTGAGAATGTGCTAATCCTAAATAATATGAGCCCATAAATATATAGTAGGGGGGAAACTTAAGGCCCAAATAGTGGCTGTAAATATTTTAAGCCTTCCAAGATGGTTCACATAAATGTGATACTGCCCAAAGGCTATTTCTGTCTCTGTAAGGTATCTAATGAGGTTCTTCTGTTCAATCTGCAAAGGATGATAAAGCATTGCTGAATGGTTTTGTCCCAGATGGACTGTGAATTAGATGCCTGGTAACAATAGATCAAAGCCCCCTTGAGGCATTATCATATGCATTTATTATGAAGCATTCAAAAGTGACAGTACACAAGTCACCAACAAAACAGCAGTTATTTCATGAAAATTATGGGGGCACGGGTGAAGTTCTCTCAAGTATGCCAACAAAATGCAATTAAAAAACAGATTATATTGCTAGGAACAGTCTGCTTTGGGCTGATTTTGCATAATATATTCATTTAACTTGTACCCACATAGCAAAATGTTTAAAGGGTAGAAATGTTCAACTCAGTTTCCCAGTTTGAGGATAGGAGGTTGGATTGTGAAAGTCCTCAAAGGCAAGGCCTCTCTGTGTTAGGTAAGACTGGGAGTATGCAATTAAACAGATTATATTGCTAAGAACAGTCTGCTTTGGGCTGATTTTGCATAATATATTCATTTAACGTGTACCCAGATAGCAAAATGTTTAAAAGGTAGAAATGTTCAACTCAGTTTCCCAGTCTGAGGGTATGAGGTCAGATTGTGGAAGTCCTCAAAGGCAAGGCCTCTCTATGTTAGGTAAGACTGGGAGTATGGCAGTGATTGCCAAGTTCTTGCTGCTCCTAAGTGTCCTGAGTCCACTTCAGTCCCTGTAAGACTCCAAGAGAGCCGAGCTGAGTATAGCTCTCTCTAGCAGTTTCCCCGTTTGCCTCTTAGGACAAATGATTATCTTGATTAAACAAAAAGCAAATCCAGATTTCACACATCTCCTCCCATTTCTTAAAATGAAAGAAGAGAAGGAAAAGTGGCTTTGATCTTCTCAAAAAAGATGGCTTTCTATTTTCTTAAATCTTTAGACTCACCTCTGTCAAATTCAGCCTCTTTTAATTGGTAAAGACTTCCTGTATGTAGCTGTCAGCTCTGAAAGGAGTTGAGAATCCAGCGATCCGTTTTGAGAATGCAACCATTACTTAATCGTTCAGCTTTTTAGCCATATTGTCAGTTACCCTTTTTAAAACCCAGATTTCTGTGAAACCTTCAAAGATACTATAGATGAAGAAGGTCCATCTGGCTTCAAGATTGGCTTCATGTAACATCTTTCTTGTTTATTTTTCCTGCCTTGTTTCACTTAACAAATTACTTCTTAATTTTAATTGATTGAGTTATTCTTCATGTCTGAACTTTACTTTCCAAATCACGCTTTGTGGTGTGTATCTGAGAGCTGGTATGTGTGCTACAGTCTTTTTTTATGTCACTACTATCATCTAGTTGTTCATATATTCAAACGTATGTAATACTTATAAGTCCTTAAGTAGATAATTTTGCCAATGCAAAAGTGATTCACTGTACTTGAGTTTATGATATTTACCATTAAACCTTGCAGTCCTAATGCTAACTGAGATAAGTACAGTGATACAGTGATCCTTTCATGACTCTAATGTAGAAATCATCCTGAGTAGGAGTTTTCATTTTTTAAGATTTTCAAAAACATCATTATTAATAGAGGATAAGTAGACAATCTGAAAGTTGAGTAAACTTGAAGTGATTTTTAATAGCTTTGTTTTAATAATTCTGCATTATGCTTTATTTGCAGGACCGTGTAAATGCATTAGAAACGGTAAGTTGGGGCATTTTTTTTCTCCTTCTGTCAGAATTACTGCTGTGTCCTGAGGGGATTTCAGATCACTCCCCAAAAGAAGCAGTTCCAGAAAGCATTTCTAAAACTACATCTAGGATTCAAAGGGGAAAATAAACTAAACTATACCTGAAAGGTATGTGGATACAGATTTTTGAAGTGAAAAAAGAGAAAAAAACAAAAATGTACATATTTAAGTGTTCACTGCTCTTTCAAGACTGATGATCCTAAAATGTACTAATCTATGGAAAATGTAATCAGTTTAAATGTAATCAATATACTATATATTTGCATCTGTATTTCCCAATCACTAAAAGGACTGGTTGATCAAAAGCTGAGATTGGGATGCTGTTTATACTTTGAAGTGCAGATATTCAACCTCAGTATTTTTGTGTATTGTTTTCACCAATACCCAAATAACCAAAATAATGTTAAAAGCTGGTCAGCCTTTTCTCAATAACCTTATTTGTAGGAGTCTAGCATTAGAGAATAAATTTGTTAAGATGCATGAATGTGAAGACTATGCACTTGCAATATTTATTGTGAAATTATTTATTTTAAATGATTTTAGGAAAAAATGGGGGCAGCTTATTGTTTGACAATATAGTAATGAATGGTTAGATAAAGTGTGGACTTTCCACCCAACATGCCACTATGATTATAGAAAAGGCTTATAATAGAAAACAAATTGGAAAAAAAAATCATGTGTATTTCAGTGATAGGCATATGAATAAAGAGTAGAAGAGACTGGGGTACCTGGGTGGCTTAGTTGGTTAAGCATTTGCCTTCCACTTGGGTCATGATATCAGGGTCCTGGGATTGAGCCCCTCATCAGGCTGCCTGCTCAGTGGGGAATCTGTTTCTCCCTCTCCCTCTGTTCCTCACTCATGCTCCCTAGCATGCTCTCTCTCAAATAAATAAGTAAATAAATGAAAGAATAGAAGAGACTGAGCAAAACTCATGCAAGTGACTTGTTAGACCAAAGTTAGGACTGTGATTTCATTCCTTTCTCTATTTTCTCAAGTTTTATAAAATACTATATTACTTTTATAAATAAACCTTTTTGTAATAAAAACCACGTGAATTGGAAGAATTGTAAAATAAATTATGATACCACCTTACGATGAAAGATTATTCGGCCATAAAAAGTCATATTTTTCAAAAGTAAATATTGTCATGCTGTTATATGGGGGGAGAGGGCAGTAGAATCTACAGGTATATAAACAGTATGATACAAATATTGAATATTTTGTGTTAAAAAAGACTTTCAGAAAGCAAGCACACAAAATATTAAGAATGACTTGGGACTAGTGGTGATTTTTCTTTTTTCTTTGTATGTTTTTAATGAACAGGAAAAAAATAAGAAACCTTTAAACAATGTGGCTAATAAAGAATAAAATATTTATTTTGTGAATGTAAGAAATGGAAAGATGCTAATGGAGCACATTTTAGTCCTGTGTAAGCAAGTGATTTTGATTGACAGTGTCCAGACTCTAGTGGATAAATAATCTATTCCTTAGATTTAACTGGGCCATTTGGAAATTACACTGACCTTCTCAGTTTCAGTATGATGACATTGTAGGTGAATAAAATGTTTAGTGTTCTTCCACATATATTTTACTTACCCTTAGGAGGTGTCTTGCCAACAGAATTTGGCTTGTGAATTAAATGGTCTTTTTAAAAGTATGAACAAAAACAGAAATTTTGAGACTGAGGACTTGGGTTCAGCATACAAAATGCCACTTATACAACATTTAGCAAGTCATTTCTTTCTTGATTCCTTCATCTGTAAAAATGATAATAATAATTAAACTTACTTTGTCAGGTTGTTGTGAGAATTAAAAGGCAAAATATATGTGAAAATAATTAGGGCCAAACAAATGTTAGGTTATCATTATGTGATTGCTTATTATTTCTTATTTAATCATTTTAATTATACCAGTATGCCGTGCAAAACTGAAAATTATACAAACAACAACCAGAAGCCTATAAATTTTAGTAGCATTTGTTAGTCTTGTATTTATATAATCTCTTTACTAAAAGTACTATGGAGTATGATTTTAAGTGCCTTATTCTGAGGGTTCCTTTAGGAATTAAGGTAAAAATAAAAAATCATCATGAGTAAAATAAAATTGATTAAATGGACGAGGTTTTTTAAAGTAGCAGTTTTCTCAAGATGGTTTTAATTTGAAATAATTATCATAAGTAAAACCATAAAAATGAAAATGCTTAGTAATAATGTTAATGTTCAAATATTATGAAGTTCTTTGACTTCATATGGCACTATAAGCAGCAGATTTAATACACTTGGTAGACTATTCAACTGGTAGAGTGTTTTATAGTTCATAAAATCAAATATGCTGAACGTAATCTCAAGATCATTTATTTGTCTCTCACCACTCAACACTTAAACCATATAAAAGTGTTGGTGGTCTACATTTGGTTGGGTTGGTATTAACATAAAAAGTGTTGAATGCAGGATGTATGTTATGGTGTTAGAAATTTGTAAAAGTTTGAAATTTCATTGTTTCATTAGGAGATTTGAAAGGTTCAGTACTTACAATACATGAAAATAAGATGGTCTTTTCCTCAATATGAACACCTTGATTTTTTGGCTTGTCACCAGTGATCCAAATGCTTATGTCACGTTCATGTGTCCACTTTTCTCCTCTTCCTCAACTTTTCCCTCTCCTTCACTAGCAGGTAAGCTTCTTGGATTAGAAATTCCATTTTATTTGCAAAAACATCCCAGAGGCTATCAAAAACTCCTTATATACATTGGACAATGTATAAGCTTTTGTAGAAGGAGAGAATGAAGGCCAAACTGTGCATATATGACCCTCACATAAGACTTTTTGTGAATAGAGGTAGATACAGAAACCAGTTCAGTAGTTGAGGGAAAAATTCCCCAGAAGCACATCAATTTATTTTCTTTCCCTAGCCTTTCCTATTAGTATTATACTTTATTTGATGTTTCACAAAAGCTCTTATGATCCTCATTAAAGTTTAATGTGAAGTTTTAGGAAGGAACCAGCTTTCAGCCAAAATAAAGCAGGTTGATTCCCAAAAAAAAAAAACCTGGAAAAAAAAAATCTCGACTGATAGCCCCAGTTGATGAGCCGTGGATAAGACATAGCAGTGGATATTTATTTGATATTATATAAGGCACTGTGTTGACGCTGAAGGGAAGAAAAGAAAAATCTGTGATCAGTTCTCTCAAGGAACCTGTACTTTCATTGAGGAGAGAAGTTACTTACATGTAAATAAATTAATTATATAAGATAAAAATACAGTGTCTACACCACCTGAATAAAACACGATGCATTTTGTAGGAACGAGGACATGATGGAGGAGATTAGATTCATCGCTGAAATGTGAAGAATTAGTCGTTGCAGGCAGAAAGAGCTAGAGAAAGCATCCCATGTTGGGGCTGCAATCAAACTTTGAAGATAGTAAGGAATAAACAGTTGGTTAAAAGAATATTTTTCAAAAAAAAAGTAAAATTATGAAATCATGGCTCTTACACAAATACGAACTGAAATCATGACAAATGTGTTTAACTCATTAATTAATGAGAGAATGAGAAATATGTTACAAGTGACTTAAAGGAGCAAAGAGCCACACAGATGTAGGTACTATAGTGCTGAAGTGAATTTAAAATTGATGCAAAACTGGCTTCTTCCAAATGAAGAAAATCAATTGAACCTCCCAGACAACATTGTTTTGCATGTCTGTGAACAAAAATTATTTGCATTCTGTCAGTTACCTACTACTACAAGAGTTAAAGTGGTAGCATGCCATTTAGACAATAGGGAGCCACTAATGGTTTCTTATCAGGGCTTGTGGAGCAGTAAATGTGGTGTGTAGGAATGCAAATGTTGTAGTTCCGTGCAGGGCAGAGTGCAGTGGAGAAAGTCTGCGGGTAGGAATAGAGGAAAGTGCATGTTGGAGATATTGCAACTTTAGAAATGTGCTCCAAAAATTAGGGATTGGGCACTTGGTGCCAAAAAGGCAGGGTTAAATGGATGCCCTTGTTTAGAGAAGGGAACTAGTGAACTTGCTAAGTAGGAGGTCAAGGGTGAAGAGGAGATAGAGACAGTGCAGTAAGTCATTTGAGGAAGCTCAAAAGGAATATAAGACAATTCAGACTGGAGATACAGATGGAGTTTTTCATGTCGACTCTCCAATCTGTCTTTAATTTCATTTTCATTAATACTATGATAATCACACACCTTCATATTAGAGTTAGGTGTGACTTTAGTTAATAGAGAACTCCAAAAGTAATAGTGGATTAAGCAAGATAGAAATTTATTTCTCTCTTGTCTAACAATCCAAATATATGGTTTCTATGACAGACATGGTGTCAGAAACCCAGGCTACTTTTGTCTTTTTGCTCCTCTGTCTCTCCTCAAAATACTGCTTCCCATTGTGATCTAAGACACCTATACCACCTCCAGCCCTTATATTTGCATTGTAACAGAACAAAAGAAAGAAAGGGAGAGCACATAACTTCCCTTTAGTAGAAATTAGAATTTGCATATTTTATGTCTATCCATTTCCGGGCCAGAATTCAGTGATAAGAATTATGTAACTAGCTCTGGGATTCAAAAAAAGAGAATCAGATAAGCCATAGACTTTTGGAAATTTCTTTTTTTTTTTAAGATTTTATTTAAAAAAAAGATTTTATTTTTATTTATTCATGAGAAACACAGAGAAGAGAGACAGAGAGAGAGAGGCAGAGACACAGGCAGAGGGAGAAGCAGGCTCCATGTAGGGAGCCTGACATGGGACTTGATCCTGAGTCCTCAGGATCACGCCCTGGGCTGAAGGCAGTGCTAAACCGCTGAGCCACCCAAGCTGCCCAACTTTTGGAAATTTCAAAGTAAATTTTTAAACAACTCAAAGTCAGAAAATAAATTATAGTAGAAATTCTGAAATACATAGAACTGAATAATAGCAACACTGTGTTATAAAATATGAATGCTACAGCAAAAGTAGTATTTATGGGGAAACTTAATGATTTATATGCTTTTATAAGAAAAGAAAGATAAAAAATGAGCTTATCACCCAACATAAGAAATTAAAGCATGACACAAACACCTTAAAAAAAAAAGAGCAAAAGACAGGAAAAGATAGAGAAAGGATTATAATGAATAGAAAACAAACATGCAACATGCAGGGCTAATAAAGCAAAGCTGGTTTTTTAAAAAGAACAAAAACGACCAATATCCAGCATGACTGATGAAGAAAAAAAAAAGATACAAATGAATAATACGGGGCGCGCCTGGGTGGCTCAGTGGTTGAACATCTGCCTTTGGCTCAGGTCGTGATCCCGGTGATCCCAGAGTCCTGGGATCGAGTCCCACATCAGGCTCTGTGTGGGGAACCTGCTTCTCCCTCTGCCTACATCTCTGCTTCTGTGTGTGTCTCATGAATCAATAAATAAAATCTTTAAAAAGAAAATGAATACTACAAGAATGAAAAAGTGGATGTAACTATAGCTATTGAAAATTTAACCACATACAAGGGTATTGTGAATTAGTTTGCAATTATACATTTGCAAATTAAGAGAAATAACTAAATTCCTAGAAAAATACAATTTTCCAGAACTAAGAAGAAATAATATAGCATAAGTAAATTTTTAAAAATAATAAGTATCATCAACATTTTTTAATCAATTACAATTTTCTCCAGAAGGGCCACCAAGCCTAAATAAATTTTTAGATAAGTTCTACCAAATGTTATGGGAACAGATGATTTTAATTTTATAAAAACTCTTCCAGAAACTAGAAAAAGAGGGAATATGCCAAACTCATTATGAGTTGGCATAACCTTCGAGACAAAACCAGACATAGAAAGTATAAATAAGGGAAATTAAGGGACTTTTCATGCATTAACATGGATGCAAAAATATTATACACAAAATATTAGCAAAATAAATCTGGGATGTATTAAAAGGATAATTCATCATGAATAAACTGAGTTTATTCCAGGAATTCAGAGTTGGTTTAATATTAGAAAATCAATCAATGTAATTTACCATGTGACAGATTAAGGAGAAATAAATTTAATATGGTCATCTCAGTAGAATAAGAAGCATTTACTCTCATGATATCATTATCATCCTCAAAAACCTTTTAGCAAACTAAGAATAAAAGAGAATTTACTAATTTAAATCATATGAAAAAAACCCAATGGCAAACCTTACCTTAGCATTTTGAAAGTCCTCCTTTGAGACCGGAACAAGAAAAGGATGCCCCATTCCACAGCTTCTATTAGATACTATGCATGCCAGAGCAGTGAAACTATCATTATTTTCTAAATAGTGTTACTGTCTATATAAAAAGCTCTAAAAAGATCCAAAAGGATTTAGCTGATGTGACCACATTGAAATTAAGAACTTCTGTAAGTCAAAAGGCAACATAAAAAGAGGGAAAAGAAAAGCATACTTAGACTATATTTGTGGCAAAATATATAGCTGAGTAGCAATTTGTATCCAAATCAATTTATATCCATCCAAATTTTATTGCCAACAAAGCAATTAGAAAAAGAGAAACAACCCAGATTTCAAAAAAAAGCAGAGGTTAAAATATATGAGCAAGAATTTCAGTTGAAAAAGAAATATGTGAACATATTCAGGTTCATTAATAAACAGGGAAATGCTAATTAAAATGACAAAGAATTGTCATTTTCTTCAAACTTCATGTATATATTTTACATAGTCTTTTGTGCCTGTGACACGTTTTGCCAAAACAGAGGGAATGGAAATGTGTTAGCAGAACTTTTTTTTCCCCTAATTTTATGATGAAATAATTCATGCTGTCCCTGAGGGTAATGTTCAAAGATAGCTGGTGAGTTAGTCTTCAAACTGGAGCAGTACACTCCTAAGAGTATGCAAATATTTTCCAAGGGATCTTGAGATGCCAATAGCTTTAAGAGAATTCATCTTTAAGTCCTTAGCTTCTATAGGCATTTGGAGCAGAGTCCTAAAATGACTGCTTGAAGAAGCCAAGTTTTCCTATTCAATCTCTTTCCACTTTACAAAAGAATGGCCTACCTTTCACCTCTCCTGGGTTCCATGATGGGAGATTCCCCGAGGCATTTCAGGGTGCCAAAGGAGGGACACTTGAGGGACACTTCATGTCGTCTTTAATCAAGTCACTAAGGTAACACTCCTTGCTCCTCTTAGTCATACATATATTTTTGATAAGATAAAGAGTTTTATTCGATATATGAGGTATTAGAAGAGGGTGTTCTGAAATCAACATAAATTGTTGATTGATGTTGAGGGAGAGTAATGACAATTATATGACCTTACCTCTTTTACCACCCTACTATGATCAGAGAATGTATAGCCCTAGAAAACAAAACTGATTGTTGGAAAGAAATACTTGAAAGTGTCTTATTTCATCCAGGTGACAAACTTTGGCCTGGCTCCATGTCTTATTTATTTATCTGTCTTAGAATTATAATTCAAAAGGGAGTCAACAGAGGGCACATTTACACATTTTATAGAATTGAGAAATGAAGTCAGACTTTTTTTTCTGCCAAAAAGCAAGCCTGATCTGGCTGATTGGTTTGACAATAAGGACTAGCTTTGCCAATCTGCAACCCTTAAGGTTTTGATGAAAATATATTTAATGTTAATATAAAATGAAAGTATTAAAAATTTAGGCTGTTAGAATGGTATTAACAGTAGCAAGATTTTTACTTTTCTCAATACTTTTTGCATATGTAGAATTCAATGAAATTCCTCTAAGCAAAAGAACACTTGTAATCATTTGACAAGTCATGGTAGTAAATAAAGCCTCTTTCATATACCTTCCAAAACAGAAAGTGGATGACTTTAATAACCACATTACAGTCCTTTGGCGAGTCAAGTGGTTTCTAATTCTTTGCTTTCAACAAAATTGAAAGAGGACCTAATCGAGCTGATCATTAAAATTAATTTTTGATGACAGATCACTATGTAATCTTTGCCATAAAACTAGGAAGGCATTCAAGAAATTGAGTGACATTGTTATAACCAAACTACTTTCATTCTCATGTACTTTTTTATGTGAACAAGATTTCTCAGTGATTAAATCTATAGAAACAAACAAAAAAAAAACCCACCCAGAAATAGAAATGAAATATAACCCTGTCTTATTTTTAAAAGTTAGCACTTACCCTTGGGTACATGAGCTAATTGAGTACAGGAGAAGAGAAAGCAGTATCCATCCCATTAAGGGAAATACTTTTAGAAGCTTTGAGGTCTTTATATAGTTTACATTTAATAATTTTTCTCAAAAATATTAATAGACCTAATATTGTAATGATAATTCAAGCTATAAAAATATGTAACAGAGCATTATGGTCACGGGGCGTTTTAGAAATTAATTTTTCTCTCTGTATATATACATTTTTGTTACAGAGAAGATGAAGTATGATAGGATAGCCAATAAAAATGACTTTCAAGCATAAATATTTTTTATATTAGGTTAAAAGTCTGCTGGGAAAAATAGATGGGAAATAAATTCAAAGGGCAAAAGAACAATATAAAATTTCTGTCTTTTAAGGAGGATCTTATTTAGTTATTTTGTCAGTGGATAAATGGTGGTAACAAATTATTGAGGTACTTAAAGTTTCCTGGGTAAGTTTATACGAGTAATATAAGAGTTTTATTTGAAAATGTCAGTATTTACAATATTCCAGAAATTTCATCCTTTGCAGCTACCTAAATTTATGATAAAAAACGTTTAGAAAACTTAAAAATGTATGTGTGGGGGTGGAAGGTAAGGGATATACATAGCTTTAAAAATATTTTAGGGAGTATCTACTCAAAATTTTGAAAATCATTGACTTAGAGCAAATGTATAATAATATAGCTGTAATTTGTCATTATTTAATGCGCTTCTCAAAGCCAAGTGACCTAAAACAATCCAATCTCCCTTGTTTTCAGTGTGTACTAAAAGAGATGGTATAACTGATAGGATAAATCTAACCTGTAGCAATATGGAGAAATATATACATAAATTTACCTATATTGAGAAAAAAATTGCACAACACTGGAAAACTCTTGGAAATATGGTTTGGTTTTTTTTTTTTTTTTTTTTAACTGTTGGGGCCTTTAGCACACCTCCAAAGGATTCATTCAGCTAATACTACAAATTTGAACTATGCACACCAGTAGATCTTCAAGACCTTGGTGTCCAAGAGTACAAGAGAATGCCAGTGTGTCTCTGTGGAAATCACCAAGTCACGCTATATATCCTTCCTTTACATGTCTGCCATTACAGTAGACAATTGCTGTTGGAGTTTTTATTTTTAATTATTTCCTTCCCACTTGAGCCAGCACTAATGTGCTTCATCCTCCTACATGTGTGATCCACTCTTCAAGCACATACGTTGTTGAAGAAGGACCACCATTCTTTGTGAGAACACCAAATTCTCCTTTATGGCACTTAGGAGTATATGGTGCCAATAGAGTTAATGTACTTCCCGAAGTGTCCTGGTTAAGCTCAGGAAATAACTGACTCAAGTATGTAAATCTGGCCAAATAACTGTTAATTATTTGCAGTGCTTCTTCTAAGTATTTGTAAGAATCTTAAAGCTAAGTAAAACTTGCCTTTATCTCTTTGTAAAGCCAGAACTTGCTGTTTCAAAACCAAAGATCAGGCTAGGTTCATTTTTGGTTTTGCCAAGGCTATGAGCCTCTCATTGAAGTTGCCTGAAAGGTTCAGTCAAATTGGCTTTACACCAAATAAAACGCAGTGTGCTCTGTACAGTTTTGACCCAGAATCAGGTGAATCTCAGCAGTTTTGGCTGAGCTACATTGTAAAATTTTGGATTTGTTCGAACTTGACACTTCCTGGGAACCCATTCAAACTGAAACCGGAAAAAGTTTTTGCACAAACCCTGTCCTAGCCCGTTCTGCCAAGTTTCCCACTGCTCTAATGTTAGTCTACCTTCTGTATATTCGCATTGAGGGCAAACGGAAATATCCTCATGAATCTCTCATGAGGGATCTTGGTTGAAACAATCTAGACATTCTCCTTTCACCACCTTGTCCTGAAACACAGAGCCTGTTTTCTACATTCGTCAGTATTGAAATATGTATGTTTTCCAATAATGGGGCATCTTCAAAGGGTTAAATTTCTAAAACATGACTGTATTTAAGGTCAAGCAAAGAAAATGCTATTCAGACAAATAAGCTGTGTGTTCAGAGTTGCAACCTTGTGGCAAAAGGTGATGACCAATTTAAAAATGTAAGACTTCCTTCAGCCTGCAAAAATGGTTTCTTACAGCCCTGTCAGGTTTCTCATAAATACGGTGACATAGGGAAAGTGTCATTGAGAAATTATATAATGAATACAGCTTCACCAGCAGATGGATTTGATATTATCGAATTGCTCAGTGTTTGGAGGCCAGACTGATGGCTTCATATTTGATGCTGATAGGTAGTCATACCGCCCATCTCACTGCCTTGCTAGACAGGGTGTTTCATAGCCCTGCTCTAACTACTATCAATAACATAGTGCATTCTCTCCATAAGAAACTCTTGCTTTATACTGTGAAGATAATACGAGAGTATATTACAAAACTCAATAGAAGTATCTTTCTGAAAAAATATAATACATAGAAGGAATACTTCCTGTTTTCTAGAAGAGAACATATGGGGGTGAAATCTCAGAACAATAGTGTATTAAGTCTTTTTTTAAGATCCTAACTTAACCATAAAACAAAATATTGGTATTATACCCTTAATATATGCTTGGTGGGAATAGTGTGTTACATTTTTGAAGTAGCCTTTAAATAGAAAGCTAGCTGATTTGGGGTATTTTCATTTTGTGTATCTAGTTTTAACCAGTTTTAAGTTTCAGCTGAAAATTATTACATGCCTGGTTTAAATGATGGTGATATGGTAAAAATAGCATCTGATTCAGAGAAAAGCTAGGTTCTGGTCATATATCTACCATGGCCAGACACATGATTCTGAACAAGTTGTTTCATCTCTCTAAATTTCAGTTTCCTAAAAATAAATAAATAAATAAATTTCAGTTTTCTTATTTTTTTAATGATTGGGCTGGGCTAGGTGATATGCGAAAGGTCCCCTCCTTAGTAGGCTCTAGTCTAGTCTAGGAGGAATTAAAAATCTGGTCTTCAAAATTTCTAACTTACCAATAGTTGCTATCAAATAATGTACCTGATTTACTCACACAATATTATATAACAGATACTTGTTTAATCTCTACCATGTTTATACCTCTCAGTGTGCAGCAGGTTAGGTCCCAACTGTCCTGAATCCCACATTTTAGGTAACATTACAACTGGAAGGAGTCTTAAAGATCCTTTTCAAAACCTTTTCCCTACAGACAAGCAGTCAGGAGACCAAAGAAGTTTATGAATTGCCAAGTGTGATAAAACCAGGGCTAGAATTCAAGTGTCCCGATTAGTGACACCGTGTTCTTTCCATTCCACATACTCTTGTGATTGGTGAGAGTAATGAAGACATGAGTAAAGAACACTTTATAAGTGTCTGGTGAATGTGCACAATGAAGAGGAAGGAAATCAACAGCCAGATCCTGTATTTACCTTGAGTAGGGCAAGAAGGGTGGACTTATAAAAAGGACATTGACATTAATGGGCCATATGTAGGATTGTCAAAATATGCCCTCAATATATTGGTAAGGTTTTATAAAGCAACTTTGAAATAATTTTCTTCTTTTTGAATTTTGAAGAAAAGAGTTGCCGTGCTCCTAGGTTGCATTACTAGTTCTGTCTTGAGCTTGCTCAGTGATATTAAATGCCTCAGTTGGTCTGTTTTACTTTCTGCATCTGCATACCAACCTAATTCTACTTACACAAGTGTTTATAAAGTTTGTTTAGGGCTTTTAATAAACTTTGATCTCAGATGAAAGGCTGGAGAGAGCATAAATTGTCACTATTAGCACTATTAATATAAATATCCAAAGTGGTCTTACATTAATTATTTAACATTAGTGAACGATTTCAACCTATCATTGCCCCCAATTACATTATATTTGAACATCAAACAGTAAAAGGCCAAACCATCAAAATAGCCCTTCCCTCATTATTCTCTTCAGGCTCTGTTCCTAATTATTTTGCATAGCTGTATTACATAAATGGTTTTCTGGAGCTTTTTAAATGTTTTCACTGTCATCTCACTATTTACCTATCCACAGCAAAGGCCATTGAAACACATCCTTGACTTGTTTCATTGTCATCAGATGTTAACCAGACTGTCTAAAACACATTAAGTATAGATTCACTGACAAAACATCTTGAGTCTCTGAACTACTCCCTTTACATTTTTTCAGAAAACTTCCTATTTTCATCATTTGTATTTCTCTATCATTTCTAACTCAAAACTTGTTTTGCTCTATGATACCTCAAGGCTCCTCATTAGACATGGGTTTAGTCTTGGAGAAGAGTGTATTTGTTCACAGTTGAGTGAGAGGGAAAGGCAAAAGGCAGGTGACCTCTGAATTTCTGAGAGAATGATTAGAATTTGATGGACTGGGAGTTAGAAGATTTGGTTGTGAGCCCTGGCTCTTTTACGGTGGCAACTCATTTAACTTCTCTGAGCCTAATTTTTCTGTTATCGATAAAATGAGCTCAATACTTTTCCTGCTTATCTCACAGTTTTGTGGAGAAGAACAAATGAGATAATGGAAGGGAAAGTCCTTTTCTAATTTTTAAAAATATTCCTCCTTTATGTGTATGTTACCTTCAGCAGTCACAGAAGCAGTGTATAGACTAGAAAGTTCAGGCTCATTAATCAGGACATTTGAATTTTGGTGTGAGTTTCACCACAAAAGTTATGTGTCTAGACACTCTATGTTATGTGAAGTTTACCTACAAAATTTAATTCACTTGTTTCAGATGGTAGCTCTGAGACATACAGATTTACAGATCTTACTTAATAATCCTAGTAATTTTAGTTCAACCCCCAGATTTGGTTGACCTGTGGTGTAGGACTCAGTTTTTTTTAAAGCTCCCCCAGATAAGTCTAATGTGCAGTTGTGATTGAGAAATCACAGATTTTGGCCATTGTCCACATGCGTTATGGTCCATCTCTTAGAGCCTGGTGCTACTTTGTCTTCATGCCTATTGGATTTAGTCCTATTCATTTCCACTGACTTAAATTCATGCCTTTTTGACCGAAAGTATTATGTATTCTGTCTCCAGTATTTCTTCTTTCTAGTTTACTAAACCAGTTATAAGATTCTTTCTCAGACACTGTTTTCCTTAATTTTTCAAGAATCTTTCTAAAATTTAAATTTGCTGGACTTAACTTCAAGGGCAAATTTACCCAGTCACGAATTTGCCAAATGGCTAATTCTCTGATTTTAACAAATTTTAACAAACTGGCCAGTTTATTAAAACAACACTTTTGGAAACTATATGAACAGTTACAAAACAAGTTGTTTTGTACATCAATATGTTGGGAAAATTGGCTATTTAATCAAGTTACTTTTGGCAAAGTGACTAAGGTTATGTCGATTACCTGTCTTCCTCATTTCTTGTTTCTCCGTGTACTACTTTTGAGTTAATCCCCTTTGTAGCATCATGCTCTTTACCATTCAGTCACCTCCCCATTCAAAGTGTGGGCCGAGTGGGAAGCAAGTCTTCTCACAGGCAGTGCTGTACATGTGTCGTGAACTGTCATCATCAGACTCCCCCCGCCCCAGCCCCCCAGGAAGGCTCCAGGGGAAGAGAAATTTGGCACTAAACAGATAAAGAGGATTCTGAGATGATAAAAGATGGAGAGCTTTAAAAGGGTGATTTAATCTTTACTGTACCAATTGGACCCAGTCTTGGTTTTTCCATTCCTTTTGGTAAGTATTGATTTTTGTTGTTGTTTTTACTTTTATTCTTTTTCAAATATCTTCTGAAGAATAAAGAGAATTTTTCCTCATATTTCAAAGAGAAAAAATTGATTCTGTCTTGCAAATACCACATGGGTCTATTGTACCATGTTATAAATCTAAGATACATAATGGATCTTGGTGAGCTTATTTTCTCAAAACATTTTCCTGTTTCACCATCCTAGGAATTATTTTATTGTTATTCATCAATTGTTCCCAACTATGCTAGAAAAAACTAAAATAGTATGAAAGGGGAAGAATAATGAAATCATACAGAAGGATTTGCAATAAGTGGACTAAATCATTACTATTACATAATATTTCAGTTTTCTTACTGTGTTTTCCAAAGTCTATCAAGAAATGAAGAGATTTTACCTTACCTGCACTTTACCAGGTTATCCTGACACACTTTGATGGATGCTGGAAGAAGACACAAGACAAAAGACTATTACTCACAGCACAGCAGGCCATGAGCATCTTCCCTTTGCTTCTCAAGTCTCATAGGGGCAGTGGACATGGGTGTAGATGATTGTTGCACACAAAGTGAATTTGTGTTATAGTGAGGAACCCTGAGGTTGTGCAACCCCAGTCTTATAAAGAGAGCTACAAGAACTCTTACCTTTGTACCAGGGGGAGATACTATCTCTATTTGCTATACAAACATCCTTGAAAAGCTATTCTGAGATAAAAGCTATCACAAGCCATGTTAGCAGTGCCGTGGAGAAGTACCTCCCAAGTTGTTGTATTAGAAGAAGCTTTGTAGTGTTTTCCTTTTTTTTTTTTTTTTAAGATTTATTTATTTATTCATTCATAGAGACACAGAGAGAGAGAGAGAGAGAGAGAGAGAGAGAGAGGCAGAGACACAGGCAGAGGGAGAAGCAGGCTCCACGCAGGGAGCCCAACACAGGACTCCATCCCAGGTCTCCAGGATCAGGCCCTGGGCTGAAGGCAGCGCTAAACCGCTGAGCCACCCAGGCTGCCCTGTAGTGTTTTTCATTATTATTATTATTACTTTTATTGAACAGTGGTTGAGAATTCTGAATTTCTCATTTTCTCCCATAACGACAAAGAGAAGGAAACTGACAGAGGAAGACGTTTCACAGTTATGATATATCAGAAGGCAAATATAAAGAGATAGACAGCAGCACTCTAGAAACTAATGATGATGGTGAAATTGATTGTATAAGCAGAGTCAGCTTATGAGTCTTCAAATGATACTATCCTAGATGATTTTTGCAAACTGAAGAATATATGAATGAACAATAAATCTCTAAGGAGTAAAAGGAAATAGGATACTCTCATCAAGTTAGTTATTCAACAAGAAGGAGTTCTCCTTGCAGTAATTTGCAGCAAGAACCTAGACCAGCCCATTTTGCTAAAGAAATGTAGTCAGTACTCTTTCAACTTCTATTATGTTAATTCACCAAAATTTATTTCATATGGCTCATAAGTGGGCAAATGCTGAATGCAGGTTGTACAGAAATGTGATTAGAAGGAGAAGATGACAAAGGAAAATGACCATTCTAATTGATGCTTATAAATCTAGAAAATGAAGAAAATTACAGTTATATAGTGAAAAGATAGCTTTATCAATTTAAAAAAGTTAAGAGCTATCATATTTTTAGAAGTATTGGGTTTTGAAGATGCAAGTGCAATAATGAACCAGAAGTAATGATAAACTAGGACTCATTAGAAATACATTTGAAATCTGAAATCAATATTTATAAGATGGGTATTTTCCAGAATTGTGAATGATAGTTCATCAGTAGTCAGTTGCATTCATACCTTTAAAACTAGGGAATATATAAGATGCTTAAATTCTTACTAAGTATCTAATAAAGTTATTCTTTACTGTCATTCTCTAAATTATCATAAAACTAATTTTTTTTTACTTCACCCACTGGACCAGAGTAAATAGTGATGACTAATTTTTCTGATATACTAAAGATTAAGCAGAAATACATTGTTGTGTTCAGGATCTGGGAGCAAAGTGCCATTGCTTCCTTTTTGTTTGGTTAGTTGTTTTTGTTACAAATCAATCTCCTATGGTTCCCATGCAAATTGCATCTGACTTCAAATGACATTATAGTAAATTTGATAGACCCAGATGTTTACATCTCCAGAAACTTCCTTTAAATCATTGGATTCTCTCTAAGAGAACGAGAGAAACAGCATATTTATATTTAAATGCTCCACATGACTTTGTAATATGTATCTATGTCTGCACCTTTTAGAAATAATATAGAACAAACCTCTCACCTTTGGCCTCCAGCTAAATCTGATGATGGGGGGGTGGGTATATAAAGGCAGTATAAAGCAATATAAGGTACTTCAAATTTGCTCTCTGACTGGTACTTCTCAAGGGTATCCTGTCCTAATATATCCCAAGAAAATGTAGGAGGAGGAATCCTCAAAGAAAAAGTTGAATACTTTTCTCACATAATTTGATTTATTGTGGCAACTTCCTTATTTCAGAGTGTAACCCAGAGCTCCTGGCATACCCATATTCACTGGAGAGCATATTAGATCCTAAACTGAAAATAAATTATCTTTCACGTTATCATATTTTAAAAATACCATTGCATGTATACAGTTAACTGGATGGCTGAGAAGCAACTATAGCACCAATTTTAATAAGTATTTATTGAGTAGCTATCCTATATTAACACCATAGATCCAAAGAATAGTAAGCTTTGTCACCATACTTAAAATTTCCCAGTTTAATGGTGAAAAATTAAGTTAATATATATATTATATATGTATATCATATATACATATATGTATATATATTTCTATTGCCCTAATAATTTATTTTTACTCAGGAACCAAAGAATATACTTGAAATAAATCTGGGCAGCTTTAATAGAGTGAAGTCTGATGTACTAATGTTATAATTTGATTTGCACATAGTAAGTGCTTAGTAATTCTTATTGCATAAAGGGAAGACTGATGTTTCATCTAGTTTCTGTATGGTAAATGCTGTGAAATCTTGCCTAATTTCCAGAGTATCGCATGTTCTCTAAAATTTTTGTAACATACTTTAAATGTCCAAAGTCATGTGGTTTTGGCTACTTTTGATTTTTGTTTTTTTAAATGTGTCCAGTAGAGGCTGCAGAACTTGTTCTTTTTAGTTGAGCATATTAAAATGAAGTGGGGGGAGGGAGAGTAAGTTCAAAATTTCAAATTGTTTTGGCAAGACCAACTCCTTTTCATACTAACCACGAGGCCACAAAGCTTCATTGTTGTCCAGTTAAATGAATGCATGGCTTTCATTTGGGAAAAGGAAAAAAAAAAAACTTTCTAGCAATTTAAATTTCAGGAAAACAATTGGTTGTGGCAAATGTCAGATGAATTTGCTCACCAAATCATATTGTCAGCTGTTTTATGCCCACTGGCTTTCATAGCCCATCTCTCTCAGCCCATGACAGAAAATGCAGAAACTGGCTGGCTTTAGTTAAAAAATAAATACTTTTGCTCACATATGCTCCATCTGTGCCCTCTTGCCCTTCTGTTCACCATTCAGGACATAGCTTTAACAGAGTATCATAAACATACTTAGTGTTCACCTTTAACTTTAGTTGCTTACGTGAGCTGTCTGCCAAAATGTATTGCTCTAACATCAGATTATTGGTATTTTGAACTAAGTATGGCCTGGCAGTTGGAGTGCCTTAAGAGATAGTTCAGTTGAATTTTCAATGGTTTTAAAATATTCTAGATAGTTTCTGCTTCTGTCTGCTTTGGCAACAGTCAGCCAGGGTAATGCTTTGTACAAGATCCAAAAGAGTGTTTCTAAGTGTTCAAAAAAGGATTAATTATGAAAGCAAACTTTAAAAGTATAGGCAAGGTTGATCTCAGTTATTTTTGAATTAAGTCTCAAAGCCACAATGATAAAAATAAAATACCTTGCCTGATTTCTATTTAGATCTGATCTGCCTGTCACCAGAAACTCATCCATATAGGGGATTAACTGTTCACATGCTCTTTCAAAATCCAAGTGCTATGTGTGGAGTAATGGAAAATGATTAATTTGTTTTGTCATTCTCTTTGAGAACACAGGACATCTCTTAAAAAGAAAATAACCCTTTATTTTGAGAACAGAGAAGATTAATTATACTCACCTCACCGAGGCGCTTTTAAGTAAATTAGCCTGGACCCTGCCTCAATCAGAACAATTATCATTCCTTATCAGTGTTCACGTCAGGACCCTCTGTTCCATGTTAAATACGAAAGAGGCAACTGTGATTGCCTGCGTTAGTGTGTCTTGAGGCCTTGGGATGAGGGCTTTGCAGTATTCAGGGAAATGATTAGCATTTCTCAGTATCTGCCCTGTGTCAGGTGTCCCCGTCATGGCCTAGCATGGCTAAGCCCCTGCTAGTTCATCCCCAGGAAGCAGGGTGTTCTCTGTATCACAGGCTTCCTGCTTCAGCTTATTAGGTCCTGAAGAACATCTTATTTCTCATCTTCTTGTCTCTAACTCTTGTCTACACCTTTTAACTCAACTTAGAGTCCCTCATTTTTCTTCCAGTTCTGTTTTTTGTTATTTCTTTAATTTGGGGTCTGTTTAGAAATATTCTCTGCACCTCAAAAACAATTGCTTTTCAAATTCCACCTTTAAAAAATCTCTAGTGGTTTTTTCTTCCCCACATTTCTGAGTTGTAATTTTGCCTTTCATAATTTTTGTGCTGAGGAGAGTGCTTTTTTTTGTTGTTCTTCATAAAACTAAAGTCTATTGTGTGTGATGCTAAGTACTTACCACTAGAAATATAGGGAAAAAACACAGTCTTGCCTTTAAGGCATTTGCTGTCTACTAAAAGAGACAAGCACAGAGGTAGAAAATGATTAGACACAAGACAGGAGACGTGTGTGCATAGGAAGCACTGAGGATGGGCACCTAATCCAGACTTTAGGGGACCCTTTCCCAGAATAATAGCTAGGATCACCATTGTAACAATAGCTAGAGCTTCCTGAGTGCTCACTAGTGTCCCTCCATGCTCTAAGTACCTTACATGTGCTAATATATTTGGTAACATGTGACAATAATTCTCCACTATGAGTAGTGTTATCATTCCTATTTATAAATGAGGAAACTGAGTCCCAGTGCAGAGAAATCTGGGAACTTCCCTAGAGACACATAGCTACAGGTGACTAAACTAGGATTTCAAGTCAGGCAGACCAGCTCAAGAGCCCATACGTTTAACTACCATGTTAGGGAAGGTAGTGACCATGCCAAGTCTTGCAGAAGGAGAATCAGTGTGCTAATTTAAGCAGTGTGTAGAGAACATTCAGACAGATGGGCTTCATGTGCAAAGTCATGATTGCACAGAAGCTTTTTGGAGAGAAGCAAAAATATGGAGTAATAGAACTGGAAGCTAATTAGCACTATTTAGATGAGGGAAGTATCTATGTATTTCTAAGAGCAGTTATAAAGTTAAAAAGAATTGAAAGCAATTCTTTGCTTTTGGAAGTATCTGTTCTAAAAATAAAAAATGATAAATATCTGGGTTTTTTGATGAGGCAAACACAAAAATGTCTTTCTTCCTGTTTTTCTTATGTAATCATTAGCCTTGCTTTCTGCTATAAAGGAGTGAAGGTTTTCCCATCCCACAGGTATTCCTGGGTATGGATTAACTCCGAAAATTCCATATATGATTTTCTCCTTATTTTATCTTTATAAAACCATTTTATATACTCTTTCCAACATCTTAAGCTTAAAAACCAGATCCCACCCTAATCTGGAAAAGAAGTTAAAGGTACAGTGACTAAAGCTACAACCAGAAAGTCCCTTTAGAGATTTTTAGATCCTACATTCCCATTTTCCTGATTGGGAAGCCAAAGCCCCACTGGTTAAATGATTTTCCCAGGTCATGCAACTGGTTATGACAAAGCTGAGATAGAACTTTGTATCTCCTGGTTTCTAATCAGTGTTTTTTTTTTAACTCTATTTTGCTGCCTCACTTCAGACAGAAGACTACAATGATAAAAATGTTATCTGATGCTTCTAAATAATATAAGATTTTAGAGAAATCTTTTTTCCAACATTTTAGGACATTTTCAGATGCTTACAGTCAGAAAGTATGTTTTGGGGTAAATCAAGGGCTTTTGATATGACACCGGTCACTTTCTAGGCATATGGTATATTCTCTCAGCAAATTTCTTATGGAGCTCTACCTAGATGGTGCCATTAAGTGGGTCTCAGAGTTTCTGCTGCTCAGCAGGACCCTAGCCTGGGAATGAGATGCCCAATTCGCCTTCTCACAGTTCTCCCCATGCTCTAGGAGTTCTCCTGCATGGGTGAGGGACTAGCAATCTGAAAACATCATCAAAGGGTTTTACTTTGAGCTGTAAATAAGAGCATATCACTTTTCTGCTCAAAGTCTTCAGAAGACCTTCGATCTCACTCCAAATTAAATATAAAAACTTTACTGTGGCAAAAAAGGCCCTCTTAAGATCTTGCCCCAAAGGCATCTTTGGCTTCATCTTGTTGTGTGCTTCCTCAGCTTACTCCGAAAGAACAGTGCCCAATATAGAGGAGGCACTCACTAAATGTTTGCAGGTTGAATAAATGGATGAAAACCTTTTCATCACTGAATAAGACTCATTCATTCATTTGTTTATTCATACATTCATTCAAGAAGTAGTTATTAAATACCACTTGTATAGAAGCACTGGGTGGAGTGCTGGGGGTATGGTGGTGAGGGAAGATAAATGTGCCCTACCCTTGTGATACTTATTTCCCAGTGTCAATAAATAATCACACAATATTCTGGTGAGTGTTGTAAAGGAAGGGCTCAGGGTGCAGTGGAGAGCTTGTTTGATGGAATCAGTAAAGGCAGGGGAGTCTTCCCTAAGGAAATGATAAAAGATAACAAAATTTAACCAGTTTACTTAAGATTTGTACATTTCATTGGGCATAAATTTTACATTTTAAAATTAAAAATCCAAGTGGAGCTAATGATATGCCTGCTGAAGTCTTTAGGGGAAAGTGTACTAATATATATAATTTACTTTGTAAGGCATCCAAAAAATGAGTTGGGTTTTTGGACATACATAGGGATAGATAGATGGATTAACATCATAAAGCAAATGTAATGACATGTTAATAGCAGAATCTAGATGGTGAGTATGTAGGTGATCTCTGTAAATTTCTTTCAGATTTCCAGTATGCTCGAAAATGCTCGTAATGTTGGGGGGAAAAATTTTAACCAGATAAGGAAACTGGAGGGAACATTCTCCACTGAGGGCACAGTATGTATAAAAGTAATTTATGTGCCATTAAACTCCAATTTCTTTTGTTTGTCAGATAATGTGTGTAGAACAGTAAATGTATTTCTAAATATTGGATATAGTTTTAATTAATTTTGCCTTGTTTCTGCATCAAACTCTGTAACTAATTTTATCAGTTATAAGTTTAGACTGTCGTCACTGACCTCATCTTCTGCATTTGAGAATTACCAGAGTTGACAGTACCTCACAGAACCCGCCTTTTTTAAATACCTGCTGTTTGGAAAGTATCTGACCACCTTCAGTGCACTTTCACATTCACTCTCTTACTTGATAATAACAGCTACCCTGTGGGTATGAGACAATAAAGACCATCACTATTTATCCCCATTTTGCAAAATAAAAGACTAAAGCTTGGAAGGGCAGGGAAAAATAATATTCCCCAAACCACAAAATACAAGTAACGTTGCTGGAACTGTGCATATCCACAAGTCAGGTATGCTGATTTCTGGTTCAGCATGCCTTACACCTCCCCACTGTTCATCTGCCAGGATAAAATACACGTCTGGGACCAGTAAATCCAAAGTATGGTTTCTTTACCTGCCACAATAGCAGAAATTGCTAAACCCCATCTCTTCCAGGAAGTCTTTGCATATTTTGTTTGTCCCTTGTTAACATGCAGTCACATCTTGGAAGCAAACGTTCTTAAAATTCTTTGCCTTGGTACTCAATTTTCTTTTCAATTTTAAGAAATAAAGTGATTTCACAGAAATTAGATGTGGATGTCAAGACCCACCTGCCTGTAGACCAGTTAGTTGTAAGGGCATACAGAGAACAGTAAACTAGGCCTCACTTTTTTTCATGTTTTTTTTTTTTTTTTTTTTCCCCTCACATCAGGGAGCAGCAAGAAAAAAATGTAAAGGGAATCTCAAGAGGAAGAGTTATCTTTGCTTATTCCTTCTATCTTCCTTTCCCCTTCAACTCATTCTTGGTATTATTGAAAAAGTCCTCCAATTAATCTAAAAATAAGATCATGAATTGACTATGACTTATGATTTGGTTAGGTCTAAAAAAAGAAAGCGGTAATCTGGAATGGCAAATTCTGTATGTTTCATAAAGTTCTTCACTTAAAAATTATTGTGAATGAGAATTGGTAAAGGTCTAGAAAGCTTTCTTTATTCAAGTTTTTCAATGAAGATGCGCCACCTGTTCTCAAATTTTATAGATGCATGCTTTTTTAAAGGAAATCTAATTTGAGTAGAATGGTGTTATATGAAGACAGAATTTGTTGTTGACAGTTCTTCTGGATTTTAGCTCAGATATAGTCACTGATGTCATCTGGCCATGTGAACTGGTAGTTTTATGTAACAAGCCTTATTTACCTTCATACTTCAAGAGACACATAGATACATTTACCTAAGTGGGTATCTGATTTGTAGAACTCTCTTAAAGTACACAATTTAGAAATGGAGGACTCCTCTGATATTCTGAGAAATCCACACACCTCTGAGCACTGAGACCCTTTGAAGGATGTACATGAACAATATTACTTGCTGGCCTATTCTCTGCTACTGTTCCGTTTGGTTTCAATAAGTGCCTGATACAGTTTGGATGAAAAGAGGGCCCTATGAAGCCGATACAGCTGTGCTGGATAGAGTCCCCACACGTAAAAAGGCAGACAGTCTATCCTTTTTATGATTTCACCCTTCCTCCCCTTGAAATTTGTTTATTCAGGTCCTCTTACCACCTTTCAGCCATTTGTCAAGAAAGTTTTGCAGTGGATCTCTTTCCAAATGAAATAGAATTGCATTTTTGAACCCAAATAAACTGCTTCATAACCTTGTTTATTTAACATCTGTATAGTGCCAAAAATGCACACACTTATTTTTAAAATAAAAATATAGCATCTCCTTTATTTATCATCTAAACCTGAAAACATATGATTTCAATAGCACTCTAAGAAAATGGTAGTTGTTATATGCTCAGAATAAAATAAACACGTGCATTTTTACAAAGAGAAGTATATCTACCAAATTTTAACCCACGGTTAAATCTGTTCCTTTAAGCTTTCTCTACAGGAGACTGGAAACTAACAACTGCAGTGAAGTCCCTTTCTAGTTCCTAATTGCTGCTACTTATGTTGTCATACTACATTCATTATTCAGTTTCCCTATAGTCTGAAACAGAGTAACAACCAAGGAAAAATATACTGTTGACCAGTACAAACTGCTCAACTACATGGCAGTTTGGTGTGTGTTGAAGATTTTGGAATAGTAAAATTGCCAGCTTAATTCTTTGCTTTCTTCAACAGATTGACAGCCAAACCTGCCTGTAGGTGCAAAAGCCATACATAGAGCCTAATGGACAGGATTTCTGAATTTCACTGTTGTTTCTACTGCTCGATCTTGCCTTAGTCTAGAGAAAATAAATGAAACCTCAAACTTTCACTTCTCATTTTTTTGAGCCAAGATTCGCTGGGTCAGTCAGAGAGTGGTAACTCTGCCTTTGTCTTTCCTCAGCCAACATTTATCAAAGCACCTCTTGTGGCCAGATAGCTATACTATCACAGAATGTTACAAAAAAGAAAAGCGTATGTTAGTATCCTAAGACTGAATCTCATACTTAACTTCCTCAAATCAAAAGAAGGAAAATCCTGAGCCCTTTTGTGCTCGTGTGTGCTTGGATGCACAGACCCTTCAGCACTGGCAAAGTGAAATTCTTCTTGCATTCATCTTGAAACTTCTCTTCCGTAAATAAGCCCATTGGGGACATATCCCCAAAGTTCTAGGTGCCAAAAGTTGATAGCTAGAGAGGGATTAGGAATTTACATAAAACAACTCTGGTGATTTACCATTAAAGTATTTATATAATAAAAACTGTTGGGGCTCTGGGTGGCTCAGTTGGTTAAGCGTCTGCCTTCAGCTCAAGTCATGATCTCGGGGTCCTCGGATCGAGCCCCACATCAAGCTCCCTGCTCAGTGGGGATCTGCTTCTCCCTCAACACCCCCTGCTCATCCTTTCTCTCTCTCTCTCTCTCTCTCAAATAAATGAAATCTTTAATAATAATTAAAAAAGAACACTGACATTTCTGCATCTTAACTGCTTGGATTCGTATCCCAGTTTTGCTATCACATGACTGACGAGATTTATTTACACTTTGATTCTCATTTACTTCATCTGTATAATGGGAATAACAGATCTATCTATATCATATGATGGTATAAGGATTAAGAAGTATATTCAAAATTGAGTTACAATTTTTGTGGTTCAGTCTTTCATTGTGCTGCTAAACAGAATTAGAAGTAATTGATCATTTGCTTTGCCACTGCTCTTAGTTCAGTGGAGGTTCAGTCCTTAAGCCTCTGAGATAAACTAGGTATTCACAATGTATTGGTTCTTTATTAAAGGGATTCTTAATTGTGAATTTTTCTTTATTTTCAATTTTCATATAAAATTTAGTATCTTGTAATATTTTCAAAAGAGAAATCGTGTTTAAACTCTTTTGTGAATGTCTCATTTAGTTCTACAAAATTGACCTAAGGAAATTAAAGACAGGTTAAGCACCTGTCATTTGCTGGTGCCATTACTGAATGCACTGGAGAAATGATTCCCTTGATTCTAACAGTGGGGACTTGTCTGTGCCCTGTAAAGCATTAAACTGTGTAAGGTAGAAACAATTAACCGACTTAAAAAATAAAAAGTTTCCCTGACTCTGCAGGAGGTATCTTGCCCTAGGAACTAACATGTTATATTGGTCCTTATGGCATTTAAAAACAACAAGTTCCTTATTTAGATTATTCATCTGCTAATGGTTCCATTTTTCTAGCACTTTCATTTTTTGGGGAAAAGTGAACTTGAAGTGACATGTAATGTGACCAGATTCTAATCATAGAACCTCAGACAATCTCATGTTATAAAAAAAAAAAAAAGTGTGAATGTGCATACTCTTAAGTCTATATGCTAAAGTGGTGGGTTTAAGCACACTCACATGCATAGAGAAAGAGACAGCAACAGAAAATAAATATACTCCCTCAAATATCACTTAATCATGAAATTATGAGACATAAGATGCCTACAGTCCTGGACTCATTTTCTTTATTTCATCTTATTGTTGCAGATGCCTTAGAAATCTCAGCATCTGTATATGTAATTTCTTTAAAATAAGTACAATGAATTTTTTCTTTGTATAATTCTTACGTCTTTTGCATATGCAAATTTCTCCTCCCAGTAAAAGTTCCTAAAGAACAGGAAGTGTGCCATCTCTGTCTTGCAGAGTTTTCTGTGATATGTAGATATATATTTGATGTTACCTGGTTGACAAGGCTGTAAGGATGAAGGGAAAGGCTTGTGTACCAAAACTATTTCTGATATTGAGGAAGATACTTAAAAACAACACATAAAAGAAGTATAAAGTAAGCCAAACTAAAATGGATGACGAAAAACTTTAAAGATATTGATGAAGATCTAGGGGAAGGGGGAGGAGAGTAGAAAAATAACTGTACTTAAGAAAGTAGGAGCCAAAGACTTTTTTAAGATTCACTCAAAAAAATATATATAGCCATTTCGAATATGCATCCAAAAACTATCAAATAGTCAAAATAAACTAGCATGTGAAAATATGCAAGAAAAAAATGTCTTCATGCAGTCACCTGGTTGATTTAAAATTTTAAACAAAAATATTTGCATAACATGCCCAATTTTATAGTAGGGAAAGAAATCAGTTGCTTATTTTAAGAACAAAACGATTTTAACATACTTCTCCCCAGTTCAGAGGGTCACTTCTGAATGTGAAAATTTATGGGATTAAAGAAAGGGAAATAAAGTTTCCAAACTACAAGTCTATTGGAATCATTGTTTATGAAGATTTTCTTTGATGCAAAAAATTTTGTTTTAAAATCACCATGGCATGGATTTGTATTTCATTGTTAAAAAGCCAGTACAATTCTTGAGGAAATCTATTAATTTTACTTTTGAAATGAATATAGCACATATGGTGGCTAAAACTACTTGCTGTCCTAAACCTACATGTTGGGGCTTATACTAAGAAACATGTCATTTTAGTGAATCTTTCCTACACATGAAAAAATTAAATGAAGCTATTTAAAATGCATGGGCATTTAAGTGAGCACATGCAAGGAAAAAGAAAAAAAAAAAAACAGAACAAAACCTAACAAGCATATAAATGTTAAGCAGAAGGAAGAAAATACTAAATTCTTTAAATGGAACTCGAAAGGAAGATTTTATGAACTTGAAGAAACTGCACATAGAACTCCCAGTTTCAAAAAGGTGAAGTTAGGGTGTTTCTGCTCTCTCAAAAATCACATTAGAAAAATAAGAATATGAAGAAAAAGAAACACTGATTTTATGCATTGACAACTAGAAGACATGTCCAACTCCCAAGTTGGAGAACTCTGAAAGAAAAATGGTAAAATGAATTCAAAACAGAGAAGGTAAAACCCAGGTGCCTGTCACAAGGATACCCATGGAAAGGAAATGTCATTCACCCTGCAGAATTTGAGAAACTTTTGAATTGGATGTACCATTTACTACAGAAGGAAAGGGTGGAAACGAGTATATTAAAAGTGTCTGCAAGGAGAAGTTAGACCTTCAACTCTCTGTCTCCATCCCTACCCCAACACAAACCCTGTGAGGATATATGTGTACTGGAGAAGCTCTGGATTGAGGGCAGACAACAGCAGTAGGGTGACATAGAGGATTTAAAATAGGAAAATTAAGTGTAAGTGGGTATACCAAATGATGGTAAAACCAGTTCCTAACCGTGTCTGGTTCCAGAAAAACTGAACTCCCTCTGGGGGAAAAAATCCTCATAGCCTCATAACTTGGAGCTGCCTCCTACAAAAACAAACAAACAAACAAACAAAAAAAAAAAAGCCAATTGACCAATTGATTAGCTTATGATTTAATTATGTATTTCTCAGGCATTGTTTTCAATAATTAAGGCATTTGTGCTATGTAATAACTAACAAATCCTGAACTCTCATGGCTTAACATAATAGAGGTTGATGTCTCACTCAAATGAAGTCCAATATGGCCAGTGGCTCTCCTCTCTCTTGTAGCTATGTCATCAGAAGTACGTGGTCTCCAGGGTCCTCATAGCAAGGACTGGAATGGAAGCAGGAACAAACACACAGGCTCTTAACTGACTCCGCTCATGAGTGAGACATGTCACTTGCACTCAGGACCATTCACATGGGAGACGTAGGGTAGCAACACATGGAGTATTGGGTGGCCACTAACTTTTCCACAACACTGTGCAAACTTATTCTCACAAGGCACTCCATGTTCTTCCTGTGCACCAGCCACAGGGTTTGTGGTTTACTTCATTGAATAATTATAATTCATTTGAAATTTAAAAACTAATATCTTTGTTGACTAAGAATATAAAGATGTGCTGGCCTTGTGACAGGACTGTCTAGTCTCATTGCTATGCTACCACTTCTAGTTCATATTGCCTTTAAACTAATTTTCAGATCTTTCCCCCTTAATGTTTATATTAGTGAGTATAAACCAGTGGCCAGCTAATCAAAGGCTATTCTTTTTTGTAATCAGTGGGATTTTTTGTCCCTGTTGCAAATATTTAATTTCAGATGTTTCTCCCAAGTTTTATGAGACCTTCTTCTTTTTTAACTAAAACAATTGTTGAAAACTCTTTTCTTCTTTATAATGGCAACAGGTGAAGATCTATAATATGTGCCATAGAAAAGTAACTGTGAATTCATCTATTTCTCAGTATTATTTTGTGCTTTATTTCTGATGTTCACTGAAGCAGGTTTGTAAATTAATATGCAGTGGTCTATAGGAAGTTTTATAGCATATCAATCGAAAGTAATTATCCAGGAAGAGAGAGTTTTTATATGTAAGTCAGTTTGGCAGATGCATCTCATTGAAAGGAAATAACTCTCCTGACTTAGAAAGATCTGTTTATCTTAGAAATACTATTATATCTGTTCTTTTTTGACTCTCTAAATCTATGCCTTGAATTGCTTCTAACCGTAGTACAAGTGATTTTTAGTACTTGGATTCTGAGAGTATTGATCAATTTTTTATAATGTTTGGTTTCCTTATGTTTTCTTTTTCAGAGTACCCGATTGGCCTTGGACCATCTGGAGTCTGTGCCTGAGAAACTGAGCTTACTAGAAGATTTCAAAGACTTCAGAGTGAGAAAAAGTTGGCTTGTCTCTTTCAGTATTCCTATTTGAGTGAGAACATTTGACATCTTCCTGATGTGCAAAGAAGATTGTAGGGAGGGAAGAAAGACCAAAAAAAAAAAAAAAAGCATTGGGGACTCTTAATACTCCACCTTATCAGAGTTCATTGATGTTAAGTCAGTATCGAAAATATTGGAGCTTGTATATTACCACAATGGAGGAAAATAAAGATTTTTACCCTCACACAAGAAGCTCATTTGGCTTCCAAAAGCTTTAACTTTAATTTAGGAAAACATAAGACTTAAAACCAGTTACACATTACATTCACAATAGATAACATTTTTGACAAGCAAACTTATGGACTATCTTCTTTTTTTCATTATAAATTTTCAGAGTGCTGTTTGTTTTAGAGATATGATAGTACACAGGTTATCTCTATGCTATGGTATTTGAATTCAGATCACAGAGTTATAGATTTTATATCCCATGCTGTTTATTGATAGAACTCTAACCACAAATCATTTCATTATCAAGGAAATTAATTACATGTGTGGGTTTACCTACTGTAACTTATTGAAGTTCTCATAGAAGAGACATGCAAAACAAATAATTCTGCCACCAGTCCTGCCAGACAAAGTTCAGACTGGAGAATACCTTGCATATCCCTTTAGGGACACATAATAATGAACAACTGTAGTGATTTATGATATCTTGGCCCCATATGGCTAAAGCTAGCAATGGCAAGAGTGTTCTTTGAAAACCATGAACCTCTTATTTCACATTGGCTTTAAAATATAACTTATGTTACAGTTAGGTTTTATTTAAATCTTATTTGAGAATCTAATGAGTAGGAAATACAATCTGATCATGCCATATTGATTATCAGAGGCACTGATATAATGTGGCTCTTAAGATCTACACTATCTTAAAATCACCTTTCATTAAGCATATTTTGATAGTTCAGTAACTAAACATTATTGAACAGGATCCAAGGTTAAGCTGACACATCCAGAAATCTAGGCTTTCACAAATAGAACAAACCAAGTGTTTCTAGTACATTTTGCTAAAGTTCCAATTTGATTATTTATTTGCAGTCTAAATCCCTACCAAAGGGTTACGAAACCAATGTCCAATGAGATGTGATTTTGACTCCCATTATTACCCAATGTGGATAGTAGGCAATATGTTATGCCCATATCCCTTCCACTTTTTTCTCTGTAGCTAACAGAAGTCATCTTGAGGGAAGGAAGGGCAGACAAGAGAAGGTGTTGGAAATAGGTGGCACTTGTCACTGAAAAACAGGTGTCTGTCTTATGCCAGCATAAAAAAGAAAAAATTTAACCTCCAGTGACAGCTCACTTTTTCTCCAGGATCCTGCACTGAACAGAATATTCATAAGTACAATTAAAAAGTTCTCTACTATTACCAAAAAGTTTTATAATTTTTTCATCATATAAGCTAGTGATTATCTACAAGTCTAGCTTATATATATACACACATATGGAGATGCCTATATAGTGAAGTTTTTAGGGAGAGTATTTTTCAAAGTTCATAATTGTACTTTCCAATGTTAATCATTAAAATTGAAACCTTTAGCTTTAAATGGAAACAAGTTCATAGCGAGTATTCTGCACAGTATTATGCAGTATTATGGAGCAGGCAGTAGCTATGTTCTAACCCTATATGACATTTTCAAATCCTCAGAGACACCCTACCCACCCTACATTATTCCCCCCGCCTCTGAAGAAACTGAAGCTTGGAGTATAAAAATTAGTTGGAACTGCGATCTAGTTCCTTGTATTAACTACAAAGCCCATTTTCTTTGCCTTAACTGCCTCTAACTTGAAACCCACTCTACACATACTCTGAAGTCATCTCTATGATTAAAAAGAGCTTATTTCATCAACTTAATGAAAACAACTAGACATGGCCTTAAATAAAAATGCATAAAGCCTTTAGATTATGAGATGTAGATTGTTTCTCAAACCTCTAAACTTTCTAAAAACCAAGATGCTGTCAACAAGAGCCCAAAGACTAAGCTCTGATCTGAGCTTATGTACCAGGCAAAATTACTTAATATCTTAGGTACTTCCTCATCCCTAAAATGAGGGGCTTGAACAATATTATCTCTATGGTTCCTATTCATACTGGCATCACTAGCATCTATGTGAAGATATATTTCACATGTAAGTTTCTTGATAGTCCTATGTCTATGACTCAGTAAATATAAGCTATAGTAAATACAAATCTCATCCTATTTAGATAGTCGGTTTTTTTCTTTAAAAATGTCATAGGCCCTCTTGTTTTTTTTAACCTTATTTTGAAAGAAGTGGTTCAACTCTACAGTTCCATATTTAAACTTTACATATTTGGTATGGTAGAAGGGAAATAGCTTTGGGCTTCAAGCCCAATCTGTCACAAATTGCCTAGTCTTGGGCAAATCATTCTTAACTTCCCCAGGCTATAACTTTTTATATATAAAAATGAGAACTTTAGAATTCTAATACCTCTTCTAGCTTGAACATTCAATAAGTTCCTTAGGACTATTTGGGGAACTAAATCCCATAGATAATTTTTCTTACATATGCAAATCAGTTGCCCTCATTTTATTCTAATTTCTCCCTAATTCATAATAGAAATGTCTAAATAACTGAGTATCATGATTGCTATGTTCCATCCTCTCCCCAAAAAATGAAGGAAAGGAAGAAGGGAAGCGGAGGGTGGGGGGAAAGAAGAATGAATGAATGAATGAATGAATGAATGAATGGCATTTTTCTTAATTTCTTTACAACTTGAAGCTCTTTATACTTTTGAGGGCAGATGAAGCATCCTTCAGTTTAAAAATCTACGTGATATATTGGTTAACAGGTAGAATGTTGCTTAAGAATTAATGATAAAAGAGGACTCTAGTTTTAAAGGTAACATTTAAAAAATATTTTATTTGAGAGAGAGAGAGAGAGAGCACATGTGCATGCACACACATGTGCAAGCGAGGGGAGGGACAGAGGGAGAGAGAACCTGGAGCAGACTCTGCACTGACACAGAGTCCCAATCTCACAACCACAAGATCATGACCACAGCTGAAACCAAGAATCAGATGCTTAACTGAGCCACCCAGGTGCCCCAGTGACTTTTTCTTTTTTAAACAATATTTTGATGTCAGGCACTACAAGAGAGAGTGCACAAGATTCAAAACTGGCATGGTGTCATTAATGACCATCTGAGGACAACCCACTGTTATTTTAACCTTTTTCCCTTCTTCAAGTAAAGTGTCAGTCATTTCAGACTAGCATAAGGGTTTGTGAAAAGAAGGCAAATAACCAAAGTGGGACCCTGTTTTTATTTTTAAGGTAGCATGCAAAGTGAGCATTTCTTCTGTCTCCTTGGCGACTATGGTTCCCTCAGATCTCTCTAAACACCTGTAATTATCAATACTTTCTTATTGTCATTTCAGGTACTGTGTTTACTTTCATCTACCAGTTTTGACATTGTTTGTTTGTTTGTTTGTTTGTTTCAGGATTTCCGCAGTTCATCTGCAGAGAGAATTGATGGGAGATATTCTAAATACAGAGTTCACAGAGAGTCTCTACAGCAGCACCGAGATGACATCAAGTACAGAGTCAGAAGCTTCAAAGTAATGCCCTTTATATATACATTTTCAGTCTTTGAGCATTATCTGTGTTTATGACTAGAGCCTTCAAAGCTGTCCCTGCAGGATTCATGGAAGGGTGCTTATAAAAGAAAATATATTCCTTAATCTTCAGATCTGTGGGAGTAGAGAGTGCAATTTCCAGAGATTGTACCTGTAACTTTTTACTTGGAAACTCTCTTTAATTTTAGACCATTATTGCTGAACATGTTGTCTCTTGGCATTGATGTCACTTAAGAAATCATGTGCCAGGAGACCCCTGGTCTCTTGGTTGGTCAGGGACTCGGCATAGGTGGTTGCCCTCCACTGTGTGTAAGTCTAGCTACTCAACGTGGAAAGGCTCCAGAAGGTCAAGTAACACATAATACTTTGTAACCTCTAGTCTTGGCATGCATAATCATTCTTTTCCTCAGGATATGAACTCCATACAACTACTTCAGCTTATGGTTCATTAGTGTGGAATCAACTCAAGAGACTCAGAAAATTTGTCCATGTTAACAAAAAAGCCTACCATTCTCTAGCATCCCCAGGATCCACCTGGGGTGTGGGTGATTTTAAACCCATTTGGCCCTGAACAGTTAATTAGCTTAGAGCAGCATTTCTCAACCTTGGCATTAACATTTGGACCAGATAATTCTTTGTTGTGGAGGCTGTCTTACACATTATCAAACATTTAGCAGCATCCCTAGATTCTACTCACCAGATGCCAATGGTGTCCTGCATTGCAAGTTATGACATCAAAACATGTCTCCAGCCACTGCCAAACATTGCCTAGAAAACAAAATTGTACCCCCATTCGGAACGCTGATCTAGAAAGAATCCATCTATATATTTGAATGTACACTCCTAAGTCAAGGGGAAAAAAAGGTGAAGGTTCTTCTGTCTTTTTTATATTCTCACAGACTTCAATATGTATGAATATTACTTACACTGTATATATTCACTTATTACAGCCAAATGTAATTATTTCTAAGAAGCTCTTTCCCTCCTCTGAATGTAATTGGATGGAATGCTCAGTGAATATAAAGACAGTGTTCATTTCCATAAGGCCTTCCCTAGCATGCTTAAAATGAGCTCTCCCCTTTCCCCATCCCAAATAAAAACAACAGTTATACCACATTATTGATGCTCTTATTGTGCAAAGGGCATGCTCTGACTTTGTGCCTTTTTCCCTTTGTTTTTTATCATTTCGTATTCTTGACTATAACAATGACTGTGTTGCCTTATATAGCAGATCCTAATTTCACTAAGTCATCTTCTGACCTCCCAAATCAGGTCCTGTATATTCAAGCATTTCTCTACCACTTACAGGGGCTGCTGCTAACCTTCAACAGAAGTACGAGGGTCAGGCAGTCATAGCAAATAGTACTACCGACTCATTGCTGACCCGACCACATGAAGTTGCTGTTTGGAGGTGTCATGTTTTACATGCATTATGTCATTTAATTCTTGCAGCAACTCTGTCAGATTGGCGCCATTATTTGTCCTCTTTTATATTGAAGGTTGTAGAGTAATGATTGAGCCAGGATTACAGCCTAAATCTGCCTGACTTCGGTCATCTGTGTCCTTGACTGCTAAGCTCCAATAGTGTAAATTTTTCATATACCTTAATTTTTCTAGAAATCACCAAATGTAGAAATCACCAAATCTGTATTTTTAACACTTGAAAATCCGTTGTCTCCAAAAATACGTAAACAATACATGCCTCTTAGTTCAACAGAAGTCTAGACGCAAATGAAACCTTTAAAACATTAGTTTTCACTATGGTTAGATTTGATACCACGTGACTCAGTACTATCTAGTGACACCCAGATTGCTTTAAATCAGTGTAATTTCCATAACAGCATATGGCAAAGCTATGAATGTTTAACATGTTCAGCAAGTAATCTTGTTGGAGTTCTCTTTAAAATTACATTTGCAGCTGAAGCCTGGTTTGTGAGTGAGGACAACGCTTAGCAAAATGAGAAATAAGTTGAAAATTTTGCAGACAGGTAGTGCAAGAGAAGTCCGCAAAGCACATTTTATGATGACATTCCACATTAATACTACTTAAACATTTTAAACAATTGATCCATTTCAGTAATGAATATGTAGACTATCACCATTTGTAACAGATGTCTGGCCTGAAATAATGCAGTAATCTAACTCAGCACCCACAAGATCATATTTTTGTAGTTATTGAAGAAGAAAATGTGGGAGCACCTTTTGGCCCATTGTAGATACTAACAACAATTTGCTTATATGCTTTTTATGAAAATTTACTGAAAATGTTTCAAAGGAAGCATGAGCTCAGATGGACAATGAGACAGTTGTTAATCATTTCTTGGCTTCATGGATAATCAGAAGAGCTACCTCTGGTTCATTATTGACACCCTGAAGGATATGCTTCAAGTAAAAGGCATTGGTCCACTATCAAGAGAGAAGATGTCCCAGTTTTATATGATATTATTTCCACAGCTATTAACTTCCCTCGTATTTTGGTAGGAGAGTTCAAAGAAAAGGCACAATGCAGTGACTTGAATTTGTTGGTTCTCCTGATAACTGTGGTTCTGGGAAATCACTTACTGTAAGATTCAGTTTAATTTGACAAACATACAGCTACCGTACTGTAAAGCCCTGTACTACCTAATTGAGGTGAGGATACAGGACATATAAAGATGCAGAAGGCATGGTCTTTATAGAGGGAATAGTTACCTATTTGTCTCTCTGAAGAGGTTAATTCCTGCACCGTGTGCTAGAGCAGGAGTCAACAAACTACCTCCCATGAGGCAAATCTTACCTGCCAACTGTTTTTTTGTAAATAAAATTTTATTGAAGTTCAGCCGCACATTTATTCACATATAGTCTGTGGCTGCCTTCATGCTCAGCAGCAGAGTCAAGTAGGTACAGCAGAGAGTGAATGACTCAAAACACCTACTATATTTACTATCTGGTCCTCGAAAGAAAACATTTGCCAACCCCTGGCCTAAAGAAAGGAGGAATTACCAACCTTGCCTTTCTTCCTCTGCACATATATACAGTATGTCCTCTTCTTTATTTACTAATCAAGTACTTGCCAGGCTCTTTGAAAAGTCATAATACGGGCAGCCCCAGTGGCGCAGCGGTTTAGCGCTGCCTGCAGCCCGGGGTGTGATCCTGGAGGCCCAGGATCGAGTCCCATATCGGGCTCCCTGCATGGAACCTGCTTCTCCCTCTGCCTGTGTCTCTGCCTCTCTCTCTCTCTCTGTGTCTCTCATGAATAAATAAATAAAATATTAAAAAAAAAAGAAAAGTCATAATACTTATCCATGCATTCAACAAATACTCACTCAGTGTTAGTTATGTGCCAGGAACTTACTAGCTGCATGTGACCCACATCAGTGAACAAAACGGATGAAGCTTCCTGCCTTTCGGGGGCCTCCATTCTAATTATAGGACATTTGTGTTTGTTGTTTCAATACAACATTCAACAAACATTTGAGTTTCTACTATATATAAGCATTCTGCTAGGGGCTGGAGACAATGGCATAAAAAGAAAAATCATAACCAACCCTTAGGAATTCAAAAGCCTTCACACAAAGTAGAGTCCAAAAGAGAAAGGGATAAATACTATAATGGAGGAGGCCTCAATAAATTGCTGTGAGTGTTTAAAGAAAAGAAAGATGCTTCCAAGGCTTTTGAAAAGCTGTTTGTCATGACAGGGCAGAGAAGTGTTTCATGCACATTTGTTTGGAAGTGGATCACTATTAGCATTACAGTTGTAGAATCCTGACTGCATTCCTGTTGACAGATAACTGTTGGAATAGCTGAACCATATTGGCAACGGGCTTCTCTCATTTTGTTGCTGTTGTAAGGAGGCAGCGAGACGTCCAGCGTAACCATACTGCTGGTGGAGAGAACAGTGAACAGGAAGTGTACATCAGGTGCCCTTTCTGTCTAGGTTACAGCAGCCTCCTGCTGTTTACTTCTGTGGCAATCTGATGGGTTAAATAGGTGATGGCAATTAAGGAGTGCACTTATCCTGATGGGTACCTAGTGACGTCCGAAAGTGTTGAGCCACTATATTGTACTCCTAAAACTAATGTTATACTGTATATTAACTACCTGGAATTTAAATAAAAACTAAAAAAAAAATCATATTTCCAAAATCTTTCAAGATTTTCAGCAGGATCAATGTCCACAATTTCTGAAAGCATAATATAATATACTAAACTGACCAAGTTAATAGGACAAAGCCTGATCTAAAAGTTTATGCTTAGAATTCAATTCAAAGCTGAACCTGACACAACATTTCCTGTCTGTGTGTAGACAACAGAAGCATTTCATGGCCTCTTTTTCATCTAATTGGGTTTCTGTAGAACATACACCCTTCCTTGCTATCCCAGCTGTTTCAAATAGAACAGAATGTTCGAAAGTCAACCTAGCATTCCTAATCTGAATTCAAAGAGGAACATGGTTTTGTCCCAAAAAAATCCCCATGCTGCCCTCCCTTTTTGCTCTCTACCCATACTAAATATATAGTTTTAATTAGCAGTGGATTTTATAGTAAAATCACAGAAGGCATGTTTTTTTTTTCCCCTTCCTTCCTCCTGAAAGGAAAATCATGATTTTCAATTTCTAGTTGAAGACTTAGTACATAACATCTTTTTAAAGAAGCAGATGTTTTGCAGGATAAGATGAAGTAGGTGAGGAAGTGTTGACAATGGTTTTCAGCACAGTTTATGAAGGCAGAGTCTGCCAAAGCCCTTTGTCATATTTGTTCAATGTAAGCATGTGTATGATATAAGTACATGCTTTTCTCCTGGAAGCTGTTTCTCCCTCCTTGAATCTCTCCATGATTTGTTTATACTTTGCTCATAGCAATTAAAGGCTGTTAACACTTCCTCTCTTAGGTCAGCTATTTCTGTACATATCTTAAATCTTCTCCAATAGTAGCTACTGCACTATACATAACTCCTGGCACAATTCAAGTTATAGGTGATTTTTATTTAGTAACTATTAAAATGCATCACCAGTGTATTATTGAGGATAATTTTACAGATGTTGCTTAGAAACAATAGTAGCAACCATGGGAAATTTGAGGATCTTTAACCCCATAATACTCAGGGTATCTCATTTATAACTACCCCTCTCCATGTTTTGATAAGAAATCATATATAAACTGCTATGCAGATACAGCTCCAGGCTCCCCCCATCCCCAACCAATCTCCCATCCTTGAAGCCTCTCCCATATAGCGATTTAGGGTCCAAGGCTAATCTTGAAGTTAACGTTAAAAAAAAATAGTAAGTATATCTATAGGTGATGACTGAAATTTGGGAAATACTGTCCTCCTGGATTATATGACTTATGAGGACACTGTCTGCCTTATCTTTAACTCCAGAATACACAGTGGATACTATACATGCTAAACTGGTAATTTTTTTTCCCCTAACTTCAGCCTTTCTGGAATTCTAACAAAAATTTAAATACTGTTTTTCTAGTAATGTTTAGATGACACATCTGAAACTTTTTAAGCAATCAAATCATGCTGAAGTCTAGAGATTTTTATTCTTTTGAAGTGATCAATACTAACTTGCCAGCCATAATATTTAGTTGATTTCATCTACCTCTTTAAAGCAAAATGAAAGATTGCCAAATGAATTGGAGTTCTTTTTTGTTGCAGTAAGTCAAAGGTGCTTATTTAGGAATCAACATGGATACTAAGATGAGCATATTAATTTTTTAA
Source organism: Canis lupus baileyi (assembly GCF_048164855.1). NCBI lineage: Eukaryota > Metazoa > Chordata > Mammalia > Carnivora > Canidae > Canis > Canis lupus. The sequence goes on along the minus strand of NC_132846.1, from coordinate 54,373,863 downwards.
CCTATTTGAGCTCCCCTCTACCAAACTTTACCTTTAATAAGCACCATACTTTCACCTTTCCCAATAATTTACTGAATAGGAACATTAGGAAAGATTGTGAAGAAATTCACCTATAAAGATAACACTTTTAATCACCTTAAATACAAAATCCCAGATGCTAAAAAACATAAAGAATACTGATTACATGTCTTTTTAGTCTTCATTTTAAAAAATGTCATAACTGGGCAGCCCGGGTGGCTTAGGGGTTTAGCACCGCCTTCAGCCCAGGGCCTGATCCTGGAGACCCGGGATCAAGTCCCACGTTGGGCTCCCTGCATGGAGCCGGCTTCTCCCTCTGCCTGTGTCTCTGCCTCTCTCTCTCTCTCTCTCTCTCTCATGAATAAATAAATAAATAAAATCTTTTTTTTAAATGTTATAACATATTTATCCAAATAATCATTGTTTCCTTTACAGTAGTCCCTTAAGAGAATAAGCACTGATTCCAATGAGACACCATTATTAAAACATCTTTGATATCCTCCTTTGTTTCATAAGTCAGTGGCACATTCTGTTGAATATCCTTATTTATGGCAAATTTTTATCCATTGTAGGAAGATTTGGCTTCTGAAAATAGATGAAAGTCATATGGGTCCAAATCTAAAGTATATTTAAAAAAAAGTACAGTCTTTTTCATGAGTGAGTCACTAGGAATATTAAATTATATATAATAAAATATCAATTGGATAAAGTGAAATTAATCACATGACCTGATCTGGCACAGTATTTTCGTGAGTCTCTTCATCTGTGGACAAGTGTGGCTTTGAATTTATAGTATTGTATAAATTTGCATTTCCTGTGGTAAAGATAGTTTGCATAGTTAGAATACTGTTTCTTCAGTGGTTCTATTCAGATAGATTCAAATCATAAAATGTTAGTGCCCAAAGGACTTAGACATGATCTGCTCCAGTGCCCTCATTTTTTAATGTGAGACTGGCAGTCTTCTATTTCCCAGGTTTAACCATAGCAAACTTTTAATTGCTGTTCTTTGGCCAAGAAATGAGCATATAGGACCATTTTTAAGTTCCTTAATGCAAATGGCACTGTGCTAAATTCTGGGATATTGGGATGGGTAGATGGAAGGATTGAAACAAGGAAAGCTTAACCCTCATTGAAGTTAAAAGCTAAAATTGCAGCCATGCAGATCAAGATACAGAAGACAGGCTTTAAGTAAACTATCTGCCAGGTCGAACTTCCAAATAGGAATAAAATTTACTGAAGAAGAGGCTAAGCTTTTTCTAGCTTTTTCAAGCACTGATGGAGAATTGGGAATTAAGAGTGGGGAAGAGATGGAGGTACAGTACGTTGTTAGGCAAGAGACAAATTCAGGAAAACATTGCTGCCACAGATCCAGAAACACTATAAGTGTTTTTTTCCTTCTCTCCAGGGGAAGGGTTGGATAAATTAAAATTAAAAAGAAAAATCACATGTATCATCTGTCTTCTAAACTTTGAACTTACAATATTCCTGAGAGAAAAATACTTGGTGGGCGTCATTAAATATTAATCATTAGAGATCAGTTTAGCAAAGAGATTTAGTCAGGTTGGAACAGCTTTTAAGAAACCAATTACAATGTGGGTTATGAAAGAGAAGTGGAAGAAACCCAGGGAAAATATTAGAAAATGCAAGTCCCTTCACCCAGTGGAATTTTTGCAGGGAATTCTGGCTAACTAGCTTGTTGAGACTTAAGACAGCAATAAAAATAGGTCCTTGTGCTAAGGATATAAGAATTGGTAAAAAGCAAAAGCTAGGATTCCTAAAATTGCAAAGAATCTTCCTTTTTAACCAGTATTTCCATTTAAATATTTAAGTATTTGATTGAAAGATGGGTAAGAATTAGAAATACTCATCTAAAGGTTACCTTGTAAAACTTAACTTAGTTGTTATAGAAATTCCACAAATTAAATATCAATATAAAATTGGAGAAAATGGAGGGTGGGTTGGTTGGTTGGTTGGTTGGTTGGTTGGTTGGTTGGTTGGTTTTTCCACATTCTGGTATGTTGATTGTTCAAAGGGACTGTGAGATATTTTTCTTTGGGGGTATTCTTTTAGGATTCATTTCATTAGTTATATTTCAAGGTAATATGAGGGAATCTAACAGTCTTTTGAAGACCTATAAATTGTTGCAACTTTAAGATGTATTACAGGTAAGCTTCCTCACTTGTATACATGAAAACAAGGAGTGTGAGTGGTTTGAAAACAAGTCAACATTTTTAAAGGGGAAGACTAACAGTCCTAAATGGTATGTACCTGTTAACAGAGTATCAAAATATATGAAGCAAAACTTGATAGAATCATAAGGAAAAAATAGACAAATCTGTAACTATAGTTGAAGATTTCAATATCCCTCTCTCAGTAATTGATAAAACAGTAGGCAGAAAGTCAGTAAAGATATGGAAACTTGAGCAACACTATCAGCCAACTAGACCTAATCGACATTTGTAGGATACTCCACCTAACAACAGCTGATTATATATAATTTTCAAGTGCACATTTAACATTCTCCAAAATAGATTATATTCTGGGAAATAAAACAAATCTCAATAAATTTAAGATGATTGAAATTATGTGAAGTATGTCGTCTAACCACAATGGAATGAAGCTTAGAAATCAATAACAGATATCTGGAAGATTCCTAGATGGAAAATAGACAACATATTTCTAAATAACCCATTGGGGGTTCAAAAGGAAAATTAGAAAATATTTTTAAGTGTATAAAAATAAAAGTACAATTTATCAGAATTTGTAGGACTCAGTTAAGATAGTGCTTGGAGAGAAAATTATTAAATGTGTGCATTATAAAAGAAGAAAAGTTGATAATCAATAATCCAAGTTTGAAACTAAAAAAATAACAAACCTAAAGTAAAAGGAAAAGAATAATAAAGATAACAAAAATCAATGAAATAAAAAGCAGGAAAATGGGGAAGGGGATAAAAGCAAAACCAAGTTTTCTGAAAACATCAGTAAAATTTTAAAAACTCTGCCCAAATTGACTAGGAAAAAGGAGAGAACGTACAAATTGCTTACTTTAAGAACAAAAGAGGGGTATTACTAAAACTCTCATAGACAATAAAAGGATATTTAGGAAATGTTATGAGTATCAGCATACTGACAATAAATTTGACAATTTAGATGAATTGTATATTAAAAAGCACCGTTAAAATGTGTTACCTCATATTTCTACTTCTAGAAATCTATATTGACAAATTTAAAGTGTGGGTCAAGCTTTGCACACCAAGATGTTTATCAAATTATAATAGGAAAAAAAAAAACTGAGAATAGCCTTAACATTTCCAACAATGGGAGATTAGTCAAATAAACTGTGGAATAACCATAATGATGATGATAGTAGTAGAAAAAACTCCCAAATATAATACTACATGAAAAAGTAGAAAATAAAATTGTCAATAAATAGTAATCTCTGTTCACAGATATTTATAAAGAAGAATCAGAAAACATGTCCTTAAATTAGGCTAATCAACTATTTTAAAATTTATTGCATTATTCTTAGTTTCTTCTGTATTTTCCAAATTTGCTAAGAGTGAAATATGTCAGTGCCATATTTTAATTATCATATGCCAATAAACTGACTTTGTCATTGAAAATATAAATTACTCTTTTTCTGTAACAGAAAACATGCAACAGATGCCAGTTGATTTGTTTTAGAAATTTAAAACCATGTCTTTTGGGAAGGATGATTGGGATCTGAATGTTTTTGGGTGCTTTATCTTTCCTCTGGGAGGCCCATTTTGAGGCCATCTTTGCCTTGTGTTTCATTGAGCAAGACACCCAGTCCTACAGCTCCACTCTCACCGTCTTTTTCAGTCCAGGTGTCGGTGGGCAAAAAATGTGTGTTTGCTTCCCTTATTTTTTCTTTTTCTTATTGACCCACAATGATCAAAGCATCTGTTAGTGGGAAGCCATTTATTACGCTTTTCTCTTTCATGCTTTATATAGAAACCGTGCTTAAATGGAGATTTCTAGCACTGGTGAGAACATAAATCTTTTCATTTGTGTATCTTCCACCTCCACCCAGGCCTAAAGTATGTCATGTGTGAACTGTGATAAGCTAGCTTTATTGTCCCTGTCTTTCGTTGCTCCTAGTCAGCTTGTTTAAAGTAGTTATTGAAATGCACTGGGGATACAAAGTATATCATTTTCTTTCCAGAGATCCTACAGTGAATGACTTCTAATTTCTTATGAAATCCCCATAATTAGTAAAAACCATAAATTGCTTGGTTAAAAACCTCAGGGCCTTCATATTAAATAGACCTAAACTCCCTTTTGGTACATGAAGGTTAATGATCTTGAACAATCTGAGGATTATGTTCATGCTTTTACCTCAGAATAAATGGGCCTTTTATCATTATACATAAACTTGTTCTCTTTGGCCTTTCTTTTATACTTGCATGCATATATATGTGACCAAAAAATAAAATATAAACTTGGTACTTGATACAGAGAATGACAGCTGATTCATCCAATGGTCCTGTGGCATGAGGCCCTATACTGTGGAGCCATGTTTGGAGGAATCCATGGGGGCCACCTGACCTACAGATATCTTATCTGGACTCTGATAGCATTCTCAAGCTCCTCCTCTCGCTTGACTCCTTAGTCATCCTCAATTACAGTTCTTTTTTTTTTTTTAAAGATTTTACTTATTTATTCATGAGAGACACAGAGAGAGAGGCAGAGACACAGGCAGAGGGAGAAGCAAGCTCCCTATGAGGAGCCTGATGCAAGACTCGACCTAGGACCCAGGATCACGACCTGAGCCAAATTTGGGCAGTCAAGCACTGAGCCACCCAAGTGCCCTCAATTACAGTTTTTAAACTGGTTCCCCCCCTCCTTCAACACTTGAGCCACTTCAGTCTCTTTTCCACATAGTGACCCAAAGTATCTTTGAGAAATTTAAATCTACTTAAAATTTAAATAGAAATCTCCATAAAACCTTTGATTGCCTTCTGATTGTAACTTAAAAAAAAATCCAAATCCAAATCTCACTTCTGGATCTCACTGTAACCACTTTCCCCCCAGTATAGCGGCCAAAGCCAAGGGGCCTTCCTTCAGTTCTTCAGACACCAAATCCTCACCTCAGCACGTTCACACAAATCCACCGACCACCATCTCCTACTCCGCCTTGGCTCCCTCTTTCTCATCCTCCACCCGGTAAACTTTTGCCAGCCTATTCACACTCAGCATTCAAATTTCACTTTAAATATCACATCCCAGAGGGGACTTCTCTTGACATTGAATCTAAATTTAATTATTTCCTGTTCTTCTTATAGCACTCATCATAATTTTTCACTTTATTATATTTTGCAGAGTTAGTTATTTGGTGCCTTTCTCTTCTGCAAACCTGAAAGTTTCATAACTGTATACCTCAATGTTTTGTTTGCTCTTTGACCAGCACACACTAAGTGCCCAATAAATTATTGTTGCATGAATAAATAACTAGGGGAAAAAAAGAAAAAATAAAGGGTACTGTAAGTAATTAGGACATGTCCAAGAGAAAAAAAAAAAGCAATTTCACTGTTTATTACAGAAAAATATATTAAAGCATTTGTTTTAATCTAATTAATAAATTATTTGTAGTTAAAATGAATTCCCCGTTTTCAACTGAGATTTGGGTATAAGAACACATTCATTCATACAGTCCATGAGGAGAGGGCCTTTTTCTGTATTCATTTTTGTTTATGTATTAAATATTTGTTGAATGAGTAAGAGGTTTGGTATAATCGTTATGGAATGCAGTGTAGCTAAGTGTATTTAAAAACATCAAATTGGTTTTTTTTTTTTTGACCCAGTATTTCCACCTGAGAATTTGTCATAAGGAATAGTCCTAAATATAGAAAAGGGTATGTATTTAGAGATATTTTCACAGTGTTATTTATAGGAGTAAAACATTGGAAACCACCTAAATGCCCAATAAAGTAATAGTTTATCCACTAGATAGTATATGAGTAACACATAAGCTAAAGGTTAAGATAATATAGTGACTTCAAAAGTGTTCAGAGTATTAGTGTAAATAAGTGAAGAACACAGTTTTATAACAAAATTTGTAAAACCTATCCATAAGAAAAAAAGACTAGAAAGAAATATGTCATACTGCCATGACCACGGGTGATTTCCTTCTCTCTCTCCCCTTTTTTAAAAAATATTTTTCTTTAGCATGTACATTTTTTTTTTACAATTAAATTGCTATATAACATAGCTTATTTCATTTTCAGCACATTTAAATGAATCCTGATCCTTATGTTTTGTAATCAGTGAACTAAAGTGCTGTGTTCTTTGTTTTAGGATGGACTCTTTGCTGAAAGTTCCCATACTCATGGTTTCGAGCACTCATCCTCTTGGCATGATCACAGTCACTTCCTGTCTAGTCCACGATTTTCACACTTGAATTGTAAGTAATGAAGTCCTATACCAGTCTTTAAATTGGATTTAAGGAAATACAACTCATGGAAAGATTAAAATGTAAGGCAAGTACATAATAGTAATACTCATGTTAGGAATTTGAAGAAATTGTTATTATGAATCGTAATTATAGCACCCCCCAGATACATTTATATTACCCGATTTACTAAAAAGTGTATGGAATCCCTTTTTAGACCTTACACTTCTCAGAAAAACTTAAAATGAATCACCCAAGGTAATCATCTTAATTAAGCAAATTTTTTGTACAGAAGTTCCTGGTAACTGTGGATGAGTGGGTAAAGTCAGTTAGATGATGATATGATAAAATTTAAATCATCAAAAAGTAGAAAATATTTTCATAGAACTGTTTGGCAGTATAGATCATCTTATGCAAAGAATAAGGATACTAATACTGTTATTAGCTAGATTTCATTCTGTGAATATACTTTAAATGTTGATAAAATGTTATCAGTGTGAACAAGGTATGAATTTTTTGACCAAGTGATACACCATCCCCCACCATTTACCTCTCTTCTTTCCTGCAATGCTTATTCTTCAAGTCTCAACTTGTATGTAGTATCCTTAAAGAAGCCTTTGGAACCTACAGTTTTAAATTTGGTTTAAATTTAAGTTTGGTGTCCGTTATGAATGCCCATCATGCATTTTTCCTTTAAATATCTTCTTAGAATAACGATGGAGTTATTTTTTATTTGAGTGACTTTTTGTTTAATGATTATTCTCTTCACCAAAGAGTGAATTCCATGATGAAAGCAGTGTCTGTTTTGTTCACTAGTGTTTCCTCAATGTCCTACTTAGAACATATAGTAAATTCTCAATTAATAGAATGAGTATATGAATTTTTTAAGTCCACTTTTATCCAAACCATTGGATCTCAAATGTTGTTTAATAATTTCTTATTTAAATAATCATTTAGATGCTCAATTTACCATGGGCATAGAGTTTGTATATTAAATCTGACAATTCTGTCATTTAAAAAATGTAGGTTGCTATAAAATAAAATACCAAAATAAGCCACAAAGAAATAGGTCAGATCCAAAAGTGATAACTCTCATTTTTGCTGATTTATATTCATGGATTCATTGAATAAATATTTATCAGTTTCTGATAAATGGTTTGGTTTTCATTATATCATGATTATTTTATTCCAAAGGCTGAGCATTTTCTCTTTCCTGTCCTAACCATTTTGCCAAGTGATTTTATATTTCTGCATAAAACCCTTGCTATTCTAATCTGGCAGCTGCCCTTCAATGTAGATTGTATCTCAAGCTGATTATGGTACCTCAAAATCTGATACATGCATACACAAAAGTTTTGTGTTTCATATGAAGAAATGGAAAATCTTCCTCAGGTCTGTTGGTCATATGTAAACATGTAGGTGGGGAGTAGGGACAAAACACCATCAGACCTCATAGTATCCCACCCATTAAGACATTCAGGGACCTCGAGGTAAACAGTCCCATGATATGAGCACAGAGGCCATGGTTCTACTGCTATTTCATTCTCCCATTATGACTTTCATAAGGCTCCCAAAAAAGGCACCTAGGAAATAGTGGTTAGGAGACATTAGAGGGAAAACATCAAGATTTTTAGAATTTTTATTATTATTATGACAGGCAGTGAAAGAAACTATATCCAGCTTTCCACTCAGTAGCATTTCATGACCAGCTGTGGTCATTTCTCTAAGATCTATTCCTCATAGTTTCTTTATAAATACTTGCTCAAAAGGAAACAAAGGTAAATAAGAATAGGAAAAAATATCATTGAGAACATAACTTGGATATGAAAATACTTAGTATAGTCTATATTGTAAGATCTAACTGAAAGATTCAGCTTAAAAATGAAACCTCTTCATTAACTTATTGTTAAATTATTTAATTTATTAATCCATAGCTTATTTTTTACTATTCCTCTTTTTGACAAGTCTGCCTTATGATTTTCCTCCATATCTAACCCCATGCTTTCAAGGCTACTTTTAAAAATGTAATCATAGGTACCTTATTATTAATCATTTTAAGTGATTGAATTAAAACTTATTTCTAGAGATCATAGCTATTTTTATTTACTCGTCTGATGAACCTTGAACTTTCTATATGTTTTTTCATAATTTGGTATTTTAAAAGTGGATCAGGATCACCCTGAATATGTCTCCATTTTTGTAGCACAAACAATTCCAGCTTAGTTACAGAAATTATCCTATCATGTTTCTTTAACCTTCTTTTAAACCTCCAAAATTAAGAAGGAGAAATGTCAAAACCAACAGAGAAAAATGAACCTACAGTACATTGATTATATGGGGAATAGAATATGTCTTTTTAAAATATCATTAATGTCCTCAGAAATTGAAGAGAAAATATTACATCCATTAAAAATAAGAGCAAGATGCTATGAGAAAGGAACATAATATAAAAGGTCTCAGAAATTTAAAATATGAAAAACTAGAAAGGTGGGAGACAAAGTTGAGAAAACCACAAAGAAAATAGAAGAAAAAGAATGGAGCAATAGGAGAGAAAAGATACTTAGGAAATCCATTCAAGAGAAACAGTATCTGATTAGTGAAAGAAGAAAACAAAGGCCAGGAGTCGGCAGGTCAGAAAGGCTAACCCAGCCCATACCTGTTGCATGGCTGTCATCCTTAGATTTTTCTTCACCCCCCCCCCGCCCCATGTTGATGCCCAAGTTTCTCAGAACACATGCCTTCCTTTGTTTGTCTTAGTTCTTTCTTCTGTGTAAGCACACCAAAGAAAGAGAGGTAAATGCTTCCAGTCTTTGCATTTCTGCAAATAGATTTCTTCCACTACTCACACTGGATGAGACTTCAGCTGACTATAAAAATCTAGATTGAAAGTAACTGTCCTTCTGAAGTCATTGCACTATTCTCTTCCAAAATCTAATATTGAAAAAGTTTATGTCTTTTTGTTTTGACCTCCACTCCCTTGAAGTAATCTTCTCCACCACCGCTACTACCCCTACCCCTAGCCCTGGGACCTTTGAGGATCTTCTCTTTAGCCCCAGTGGGTTTTGTGATGATTTGCCTCCTTGTGGATCTTACTTTATTTGCTTTTCAAACAGCTATTTGATGAGTAAACACTTTAATCTGGACACTCATATTTAGTTCTCTCAAATTGATAGAAGAAAGGAAAGATTTCATCAGGAAAATCTTTAGAAAATAAAGATGTTAGGTTATTTGACTCAGTTGAGCACTTAGAATATGGCAGATCTCACTGAGTCATTAAAAATCATTAAGGATAGTCACAGAGAAAGAGCAAACAAAAAAACAAAAATAAAAACACCAGTCAGTTAATAACTCTAGGGGAAAAATGGGCAAGAAAAGAAGCGTTGTCATAGTATGCTTCTTAGGTTTGTGTGAGTCATATTTACATAATATTATAAATACTCACTATTGACACAACTAGAAGTTGAAATGTAACTATATAAGGAGGATGAAGTGCGGGGAAGTGGATGGGTGTGAATACGTCTAAAAATGATAAGTCAGAAAATAGCAATATCAGCTTCTTTTTCTTACAAAAATTGAAATAAATACAGAAAAGAAGGCTAAAAGGGTTAATTGTAATTAACTCTGGGGTGCAGAATTGGGGTACTGGGAGGGATAGGGTAGAAGCTGCTACCTTTCTGTATATCTCCTTGGTACTATTTGATAGGTGTATGTACACTTTGGCTGAAAAGGCATCTTATAAAAATAAAATGCTGCTAAGAACACCCCAGCTTTTATGTCTGACTAGCAAGTGTTCGATTTTCTTGTTGCCTTCTCAATGGAACATGAAAGCTGGGAGTTGGAGTTTAGGGCAGTTTAGACCTGTACAGAGACATGAAGAGTACATAACTATAGGTGCTGAGGCAGACATGAGTTTATGAGCCCACAGAACAGGCTTCTTCTCACTCTAGTTGGGATTTGTACTGGCCCTTTTGTCTGTGCTGTAGATGCTAAGGCATTCATTCTGCTGACTTAGGTGCCCTGTCAAACTGTGACCAAACTAAAGCGTAGAATCACTGACCATGGAAAAAACAAAGGAAATGGGAAAATACTGCATAATTTGTGGTCTCTGAAATGATCCAGCATTAATGAAAGTTTGTTTTAAGTAGTAATTTATGTCAGCTTTGTGTAGTTCAGGTCAATTCAAGAAAAGGTAGATTCCTTCTGCCAGGAAGAAGGGAAGAAATGTATAAATTGTAAGTTTATATTACCATTGGAAATAGGAACACAGAAATCCATTATTTAGAGCCATGATTACTACCAAATTTATCCTGGCTGGCTAGAAGTGATGGCCGTGATTCAGGACACTCTTTTAGAAGGCTTGGATTCCATTACCTTCAGCCTCTAGACAGTGGGGGCTTAGAAAGAGAGACTTATAATGCCAGCTTTTGAAACTGTCATTTTTACTTTTTATAAGTAGTGACTGACCACTAGTCTCCATGTATAGCTCCTTTTAGGCCAAAGGAACACAACCCCCAAGACAGGGCCCTCACCCTTGGGGCCAGAAACAGACTGGATTTGAGGGAGGGCTGTAGTAATCTCATGACTTCTTGAAATCTCAAATCCTTTGAGATTAAAATCCCTAATGTTTATGGAGTTGATATCTCTAAACTGAATTTTAGAAATGAATGCAGATTTCAAATTTTCTGTAATTCTAAAACTGTTGTCAATAATGTTTATTAAAATAAACCCAAAAAGAAAGGACTGTGATTTTTCAAGGGGTAGGGGGAAATGTTCTCTTCAGATTATTGTAGGATTGGAATGTGAAGCATACATATTCATTTAACTTGATATTATTAAAAAAGTAAATTGAGCAGCCCCCTGGTAGCTTAGCAGTTTAGGGCCGCCTTCAGCCCAGGGCCTGATCCTGGAGACCCGGGATCGAGTCCCATGTTGGGCTCCCTGAGAAGAGCCTGCTTCTCCTTCTGCCTGTGTCTCTGCCTCTCTTTCTCTCTCTCTCATGAATAAATAAATAAAATCTTTAAAAAAAAAAAAAGTAAATCAATGAAAGTTACTAAAAGGAACTTTCTTTTGCTTTCTGACATCAGTTTACATTGCTATGAAAAGAAAAGTTACTATTCTGTTTGTGTTTTGAGGTGCCTTTTGTGAAGGTTTAAGTCCCTCCTGTGAAAAATAATTTATCCACAGCAAGAACAACACACTTTTTTCTATGTTGTATGTCAGGATCCACTGACTCACTGAACTGCCTCATATGTAGTCTGCTCAGACTCACAGAATAAAATGCCAAAGATTTGTGGCAGTCAAAATGTAGGGATACTGATAAAGGTAAAAAAAAATTGTTTCTCATCCCTTAGGGATATATTTATTTCGTAGAAGCACAACATTTTATAGGCTCATTTCATGTGATAGTGATTTTTGTGTGCACAATAGTCTTTTCACTGACCAATTACATGTCAGAAATTTTTAAATAACTGAGTTCTGATTATTTCGATTTGCAAGGTATGCTGTAGATACTTTCGAGAAGGCAGGTAGAAAGTCCCCAGTTGACTATCTCTTAAGAATCCCATAAGTATATTCACTTCTTCAAACAATATTTACTAAGAGGTTATACAGGAGGCTCTCTGTTAGACCCAGGTGGGGGAGAGGGGCATAGCAAGTGAACCAGATGGAAGACGTCACCTTATCCCAGAGAAGAAACAGGCAGTAAGCAAGTAAACAGATGATTTTAAATGATGATTGGTGCTATGAAGGTAAAATGACAAAATACCTGGAACAGACTGCTTTAGATTAGTGATCAGGAGATTCCTTTCTGAGGAGGTTACAACTGAGCCGAAGCCTGGATGGCAAGAATCAGCAGAGTTAAAACTGGTTGGGAATAGTTTCCTTGATAGAGGGAGCAGGAAGTACAAAGGTTGCAGAGAAGAACGGGTATGGCCTTCTAGAAAGATGGAGCTCTGAGGGAGGGGGGAGGCGAGGATAAAAGGAGAGAGAGAGGAGGAGAGAAAGGGAGAGAGGTGAAGTTCCAAGGGAGCCTTTTCAGCCAGTCAGATGTTTGAATTTTATTCTGGGTTTCCTAGGGGGGGGCCCACTGGGGCATGGGGGGAGGGTTTGTGTAGGAGAGTGAGTGACATAATTGGATCTACCTCTTAGAAAGATAATTCTGGTTGTGGTGTGGAGAAGGCGACACAGTGAAAATAGGAAGAGAGAACATGATGGCTTAGGCTGAGTTGATAGAATGGAGATGGTGTGGAGCCAGAGGCCTGGGGTGAGTAAAGTCTTCAGAATTGACTCTTAAGAGGGATGGGTGGAGCAGATAGGACAAAGGAAGGAGGAAACCAAAGTTTGAGAAACCCGGGCTGAAGGAGATAAGTGTGTCACTTTCTAAGATGGAAAAAGTAAGGAATGGGCAAGCATCAGAGATTAGAAATCAGGCAGGCGGATTTCATGGAAGTAGTTGGACGTGCCCATCTGGAGCACAGTTGAGAGGTAGGCGGTTGTAGAAAAACAGTAAACCTAGATTCCAGATCTAGTCTGTTTGTGTAATGAAGAAGATTCTGTAAAAAGAAGGCCCTGAAGATTTCTCCCTCCAGAATTGTCCATGTGCTTTGTATCATTGTGTATTGACCAAACACGCATCTTCCACTCTCATATACTCTTCAGATCCCTCCCAAATTAGATCCTGTAAATAGATGTTTTCCAAAAAATAGTAAACTTAGTATGTTTATTCCTATACTGAAGGTCTGTCATTTCATATAAAGTTTATAGAAAACTGGATCAGACACTGTGATTACTTACAATTTTGAGTCCAAGGATTCTATTCATCTAGGTTTATTTTTGTCTTTTCTCTCACCTTGCCAGCATTTGCCAAAAGAACAGTTGCTCCAGATTCACCTTCAATCAAGGAAGATGCCACAGGTTTACCAATGGATGGAACGAGTCCACAGTCTAAAAAGGAGGAATATGAAAATGAAAAAAGCAAAATGTAATCCATTGTTTCACATGAGTGTTTTACAAGTAACAGAGTTTCTGTCCTTGTTGCAGTTTGGCCCAGATTATTTAGCAGACGGATCTGCAACTTCTGCTCTTTAGCATTGCCAAACACTGACTGACATAACAATATATTGGTCTTTGGGAATGATAGAAGTTAAATCAATCCAAGTAAGATCAACTCATGAATGACATACAGCTAACTTATTGACAATTTATACCAGCAGAGAAAGAGAGATACTTTTCACTTTGCATTTTCCTTTTTCAGGCGTGATCAGTAACATTTTTCCAACCATAATTTGTATTTATAATTGGGATCTTTTACAAATGACTGGCTAAGAAGGAGAGAAATGAGTTCTCCTTGAGGCCGAAGTTGCCAGCACTTTAGTTTCAGAGAGTGTTTATATACAACTGATTTTTTAAAAATGCTTTCTCCCTAATTTTCACATGTTATAACATGTCATGGAGTTATGCATATATAATATTAGGCCGTCCACTCTATAAATGCTCAGGATTGTTACATCCATCATCTCAGCAGTCTGTTACTACATGCAGTATCTTAAAATTTTATTTCCAATCATCCATTTTTAATAGCAATAAAGAATTTACAAGTGATACCTGAATTGTAGAACACTGTAAAGAATTCATAGCACAATTTATTTATTTATCTTTCTGTGGCCAAGTATCTCACTGCAATCACTTCAGTCATATTCTGGACTGTCTTTGGGTTTACTCTGACCAAATGCACAGTTACCAAACTCATGTGTTATAAGATCTGCTCTGCAAGAGTTCTCATATAATCTGGCACTACATACTTTCAGCATCTCAGCCTTTCTCAATATCAAAGTGTTTTTAAGAACTTCTGCTCTTTACATTGCTAATCTCTACCAATGGAGAAAGATTTCTATTAAATGCTAATAGTAAAACATCCAGGAACTGAATCCCACTGGGCCATGTTGGAATATTCTTCAGAGGGACAAGAACAATAAAGCAATACCTTCCTAACTACATGTTGTGTTTGTTAAAGTATACTTGCTTGTTAGATTTCTCATATTTTGTAAAGATGCTTCTCTTTCCACTACCATATGTTTTGGTAATTTACTTTTTATTTGAATATCCAGAAGAAATGGCACTCTTTGTCTATGAACTTGATTGGGATTGTTACTACAGAACACAGAGATCTTTTATCTCAAAAAATTACATAATCTACATAACCTCTGAGAGTACAACCATGCATTTTATCATTTATCCATTACAGAAATATTTTACTGAGTTCCTACTATGGGCCAGTCATTGTGCTAAGGAGGACAAAGGAGACACATTACCAGCTGTGCGTGACCCAGTTTTTTTGATATTAGGAATTCCATGAAAAAAGGAGTGATGTGTTCAGGCTAGCTGGAGAAATTCTGCATTAGACGACATTAAACAGGTTTGGGTTGGTTTTGTCTAACCTCAGGACTTGAAGCCGTTAATGTGCTAATGAGCACTAGGAGGTTCAGTGGGGTAGCCCTTTCTGAAGGAATGGCTCACAGTCCTGATGCTTCTCAGAACCTATAGCATGCTATAGTAATATTGAGGTTATTGCAAAATTATGTCAGTATTTTCATTGATGTTTTGACCAACACTATAATATTTTATCTCCTTGGATCTAAATGACTAACTGAGGAGAAAATAAGGGAGGATATTTACATGTTTCATTTAAGTCCTACGGATAAAAGTTAAACAGCTTTTCCCTTAATGCGTCAGTAGGAACTCCATGCTGTCCATTCTTTTTAGTAGGAACTGATTTAAACCACTATTCACACATCTGTGGCCATTAAAAAAAAAAAAAAATTACATCAGGCCAGTTAGACCTGAAAGTTGAAGGTAACACAGATTATTTACCTGGCAAATCCTTGAAAACATATTAGCTGATGATTTTATAACAGAATGGAGAAGGATCTTATGAAAGACCTTTTTTAATCCGAAAAAAATAAAGCCATTATATCATATTATTGAAGGCCCTGTGCTACTGTTGGATGAATGAAGGTGTCTGACTTTAAATATGGAACACACAAGAACTTCAAAGGCAAAGTCAACTTTTTGTGAGCAACGATTTTGTAAAATTCCTTGGCCCTCTGTTTATATGGAATTAAATCCAAGGACCTGTCTTCTCCGAGGATTTTTCCTATCTCTTGCAGTCACCGTAAGCTCAAGCTGGAAATCAAAAGGAATGCTAAGGAAACACTAATAGCTTGATTTGTAGATTTCAAAGCCAGCAACTGTTTTTCCTTCACTCACCCCTTTGGCAGGATAACTCGTGATATCAGCCCCATTTGAGTTGTGGCTGAGCAGCCATATTGCTTATCGTGCTGGGACACTGGAAAGGATTAACCTTATTCTTGCAGTGAGCCTGGTCCAAGACTTAATTTGAAGATTGACCTTTTTGGTTTAATAATTTTGATTCTTCTGGCCATCTTTCTCCCTAAACACACTAAACTTCCACTGAAGTTACTGAAGGCCACAGAGGAGAGAAACACAGCTGGGAGAAATCTGGCTGGATGTTTTTCCCATTGGCGAAGCTTATTATTATTTCCTTGACTAGTGTCTGATTTAAAGGTTGGAAACCAGTTGGTTATATAACATCTTATGCATCCAGTTTCCCAGAATCACCAGCTTTTCTTATTGTTATAGTTTACATATTTTTACTCATAAAAGATAAAATCTACAGCTTACCAAAACTGTACAAAAAAGCATTTAGTTTTAAAGGTTACATGGGTTAAAAGTGCCTACCCCCTTAGCTAAAAGAGAAGTCCTTTTTTTTTTTTTTCTATCCCTTCAACTAAGGTAAAGGCATTTTCCTTTTGAGGCTCTGATCAATGGTATGTAAAGTGTACTTAGAGTCACAGTAATTGTATTTTCTTTAATCTCGATTGAATCTTACAGTTAAATAGCAAACATTTTTTTTAAAAAAATGGAACCAAATTCTTACATATAATTAGATGGTATATTTACTTAGCAAACCCTTCTTTAGGAAGGATTTAAGAATCTCAGATTGTTCCTACTCAGAATTTGTACTATAAACCCAACTGCACATCATATAATAGCCAAGAATAGGAATGATCATTGAGTAAATTATTCCTTTCCCAAGATTCTCACACCCCCCCGCCCCTCAAACTATCCCTCTGTTTCGTCTCCATTTAATTTGAAAAAGAAAGAAAATTTGTGATTTTCATGGCCTTCAAATGAGGAAGTTGTCCTCACGAAGGCATCTGGTTTTCTTGGATCAAAACTAAACCATGAACTGTAAGCTGGAAAGTAAATTTGGGAAAGTTTGTATATAAAAGCATTTCATGCACCAAAGTATGATATAAAAATAGTTACATCTTTCAACTTTTAAGTTCTCAAATGTTTAGCAATAAAAACATCAGCTTATCCCTATTTGAGAAAAGAAATTTAAACCATGAAAGATTCCATTTAGTTTCATTTCCGTACAAAACACGACACATCTAATTTAAGGCTAGGAGAAATGCTTACATCTAGAAACAGAATGTTAGATTCCAAGCCCCCAAACAAATTTCAGAGAAGTCTCCCTTGCTTTTGATTAGTAACAAAGTAAACCAATTTTTCTGCTCTGGTGAAACCAGGCAGACTTTTAAATTCTAACCTCATCTGCCCCCAGCTTAGCCTCTGCTGCTTTATCCACACCTCAGGCCCACATCTTACCGAAATCCAAACCCAACTCAGGTCACTCGTAGTGTTTCACCAGGTCAGCCCCAACTGTTGACCTTTGAAATCTAATAACTACAACCTACAATGAAGGGGCAGACTGTCAGAGGTTTGTAGCACCTGCGTGTCTTTCAGGGCCAGCCAACTGAAAAAGGATTTAAATGGCAAATGTCTTTGACTCCTCATGGCTGACAGCCTAGGAATATTTCTGTGGCTGGGTATCTTCTGTAACACAGCTTGACTCTGACATGGTACAAAGCCATGTGACAGTTGTGGATGAGAACTTGTTGCCTTGCTCTCTGCAGGAAAATACTGGATTTCTAAACATAGCAGCATGTTAGTTCCCTTTCAGGAAGACAGTCAAAACAATATATAATCCGATGACCTCCACCTTTCAAAATGTAGAATCTTGTACCATTGGGCATAGAGGTGGGGACATGAAAAAAAAATGCCACCATACCCAAAAAAAGAGCCATACCAAACTAGTCGCCTGTAATTCTAATAATAGTTTGCCATGTTTTAAGGCATTGAAGTCACACAATTGCTGTTCCAGAATGAATGCCCTGTCTTTCTCAAACTGGCAGATGCTGGACATTCATGCCCAGACTGTATCCCATCATCTGTCCATAGATCCCCAAGACTTGACATCCTCTCATATTTTTATTCTTTAGTAAAGCATTTTGACTGGCATTATTTAAAAATTTTTTTAAGTTACAATTTATTCTTAAATATTGGAGCTCTGTGTCATCTTAGCTATATACTTAACAGGAAATAAAAGATTGGAATACCGGCTTGAAGCAATATTTTTTTAAACAAAATGAGTGGATATTAAACTACCAACAGTTCAGATGTTATAAAAGTAAGAAAATATCTTATTCTGAGGGAAAAGAGGATGATAGTATATGCTCTTTAGTCACTAATGGACAGGCTTCTTTTATTTATTTTTTGACAGGCTTCTTTTAATTCTGATTTAATATTTTAACTTTTTTAAAAAAACAATTCTAATTTTATAGTACCAGGATTTCTATCAAGTTACAGTTTCCTTTTTTTTTTTTCTTACAAATTTTTCATTTTAAAGTCAGGTGTATTTTTGAAGCCCCCAGGAATTCAAATGGCTTTTAAAACACTGGGTCGACAAGGTGAAAATCTGTACTTCGAGATAATGTATCTCTCTTTGTTCTTGAAATACTCTATTTCAACTAGAAATATTTCCTCCAAGTCTCTGTCTCTCTCATTTCTTTCTTTGGAATTCATAGTCATTTCTTCAAGGATCTTTGGACGCAGCTTTACGTCCTTTACTTGGGCCAGCCTATAGAGTAGAGTCATGCTTGCTTGTCCTGTGCCTGCATTTCAAGGCCTCAGAATAATGACCACCATAAAGAGTCGGTGAAATTAGTAATTAATTGATTTTTTTTTCTAGTGATGTAGGCTGCTCTGATAACGAGGGGTGAAACACTCCTTTTGGTAAAACAAGATTGTTTCTCTTCACCATTGTGTGTGATGCACAGCTATTTTTTAGAGGAATATTTATATGTACTTCATATATCAGGAGAACCTATTTATGTCACCTTTTTTATCTGAAAGCCGAAAGAGCAGTTCCCAAAATGTGTGTCACGTTACACATAGGATTTAAACTCTAAGTTTCTAATATATCCCCTATACAAGGTTTCCCCCCTCCCCCAGCTCTTGAAGCCAGCTATTATCAGATCATCCTGCATAACTCGTATTCAGTGTTATCCCTAGGGTAGTGGTAATGCTACTTTAGATTTTGTTTGTCCATTATTGCTGAGCACTTAGCTGGATAAGGGAATGAAGGGTGGCAGGAGTTCTGTAAAATGATATGAGCACAGAGGAAGCTGGGTTGCCTTCAACAGCACACATTTTAAACTGTTTACTTGAAAGAAAAAACTGCGGTAGCACTGCATCCTTTATCTGATGCAGGGTCCTGGCGCATTGCGAGAAGTGCTGTGAGCTTGTGCACTGTTAAGTCCCACTTCTGATGCAAGTTGCATTCATCTTTCATGTTCTTTGTGGACTGCTTTCTGGCAGTTTGGATCTGGGTGGAAAGTGGCCTCCTTTCAGATATTTTTCAGTCTGAGTGCCCTGTGCCCTGTCTGTCATTTTGGATTTCTATTTTATTTATGCCATCATTAAGCCCACCATGAGTGAAGATACAGGCGTGATTTATGGCTTAGCATTTTCAAAACTTCCCATCATTCTGAACCTCAAGCTGTCAGTTACCAGAAGTCAGGCCTCCGTGGTAGTAAAGCCATCTAACATGGTGGCTTTGGGGAGGCTGGGCACTTTAAAAGAAGTTTGAAGAAACCTAGGGAGTTATGCCTTTTTTTTTTTTTTTTTAATTCTGAGCTGAATAAAATAGATGCATCGGTTCTAACGAGGCACTTCCTGCCCAGAGTCACTGGCAGAGCAGCCTCCTCCCAACAGCTGCAAGCTTGAGAGACCTCATGCTGCTGGCCAAGGTTCATTCTGTGCTCTAAGACCACAGCCAATAAAGCCAATGTGTACCGTGGAAAGAGTTTCCCATTTTTTCCATTGGAGAAGTCTTTTGTGAGGTTAGTTTGACTGTTGCAAATTAACTGTGGTGGTCATTGCTCATTTTCAAAATTTTAACTGCGTGTAAACCTACTGATTAGATTCCATTGAGAACAAATCATAGTTTTCTGTAAGATACTTACCCTTCTGTTGGGAACATGGTTCCCAACCCAGCAGCAGCAGTAGCACCTGAGAGCCAGTTAACTACAAATTCTCTCAGGTCACCCCCTAGACCTAGTGATTCAGAAACTCTGGGGATGGGACCAGCAAGGTGTTGTAACAAGTCCTCTACGAGATTCTGATGATGCTCAAGTTCAAGAGCCGTGCCTTCAAGGATCATCTGATTATAGCCGCCTTTGAGCTTCAGTTTCTACTCCCCGAAAACAAAATGAGAACACGGTTTCTTTTCCACGGGATGTGCAAAGCTACCCTTTTAAAATTTGATTTCCCAGGTGTCCAAGCTGTGACTCGAGTCCCCAGGGTCATCCAGGTGGAGGACTTAAAGCAGCTTCCAAAGATGCTTGATTTGCCACTCGAGGATATTCCACATCGGCTCTGCCTGGCTGACCACTATTAACCAGGACTCCACCCGTTCATCAGGATGCATGGATGCATGCAAACTCCTCTCTGGTTTGAAGTGTAGGACTGGGATTTGATTATCAAAAGGTTGTGAACTTCTTTAGGGCTGAGTTCTGATCCCATTTTTTCCTTGCTCCCACCTGCTTAGAAGCAACCTGATTTGGGGCATTGGTTCTGTGTTATCATTTCACGTGCAGTTTTGTTTTGTTCTGTCTATACCAGCAGCTCACCATCCCATGCTGTGTTTCAGAGTAACGTTTCCAGACTAACATTGTCAGCTTAAAAAAGATTGTGGTTGGAGGACCACTGAACAATGAAGCCTCACTGTCTACAACAGCAATCGGGGATTTATTGTATCATTGCATCTCTTTGTCCTTGGAAAACTGATGATTAATGGCCATATATAATTTGTCTTGGCCCTTTGTCTCACATGTTGTACCTCTACCCCCATTATATATGACTGATCATTTGACGTGTTTGTTTGAAATTAAGTTGCTTCCCCTTCCCATTTGCTTAGGAACAGGTCTAAATTGTAATCTACACAGAATTCTCCAATTTTAAAGTATCTTAACTACCTCTTTTCAAGAGCTTCTCTCATTTTCTAAATAATTGACTTAAATATTACACTATGCCATACTTTAAGGGAAGAGTGTTTTTCTGGAAGAGTGCTTATTTATTGAGCAACTACAATGTGAACCTTTCTGAACCTTGCCTAAGCCCCCATTCCAGTCAATTGCAGCAATTGAAATGTAAAATTCTTACATAAATAACAATATCAAGTAAATTAAGCAAACAGCTTAACCCTTCAAACTGTGTTTAAAATAACTATTTTATGGTTTGGGATTTGTACCAACTAGTTATATAAATAATTTAAAAACAAAAGCAAGCAAAAATGCCTACATTAGTATACAAATACAGTTTACTACACATTTTGTGATCTGGTTTAGAAAAATTTTCCACTGTTGAACAGGGACTATGCCAACAACATACTTAAATTCATAAGTTACTTCACACTGGTGGCCTTCCACCCAAGAAATTCTTTCCATTAATTCAGATGTCTATCCAAAAGTCTTCTCTATATATTGCCAGTCTTAACCTTGTAATTTTTAAGAATTTAAATATAACCCCTTTATTTGGTACAGTGATAAATTTAATTAGTTGGACATATATGTTTCAATATACAAATACTTCATAATTCCTGGTTACCAATTATCATAGTTTATGATACACCATTTGAAAATGATACAGCTAAACCTTATTACTAACCCAAACTTGCATATGCTGAACTTTCATTACCCACCTACATTTTGCTATTTATTGCTCTTCTCAGAAGAGGGAATGAAATTGAACTTTTAAAAAGGTAAAAAGTTATCGGTATTTAGGTGATATCAAATAATACAGCAAGGCAGCCAAGACCCTTACATTCTCCTTCAGCTATTTTGAGTACAAACACTAAAGGTCTTTGAAGGATCAGTTTTGGACAGAGCCATACGACCCCACAATGATCCTTCTTGTTTTAATATTTTGCTTTTGGACAACTTTTACTTTCCAGAAACGAGGATCTTGTGTAGGTATGAAAATTTACCGTTTGTTGGGCGCTACATGAAGAT
Source organism: Canis lupus baileyi (assembly GCF_048164855.1). Classification (NCBI taxonomy): domain Eukaryota; kingdom Metazoa; phylum Chordata; class Mammalia; order Carnivora; family Canidae; genus Canis; species Canis lupus. The sequence continues at coordinate 54,351,999 of NC_132846.1, read as the reverse complement.
TAGGTCAGAGTCTCAGAACCACTAGCGAAGATGGGCGGAGCTTTTCATAGATCTCATGTGAGAACAATCCAGTTCTGGAGCCACGGAGATCCAGATGTCCAACTGAACAGTTGCCATCTTCTGTCTGCAGTAACCTTGAGATCGCTGCTTTTGAGTTGTGACCATGTGTTATGCATTTCTTATCCTGACGTCCATGATTGAGGTCAGATGTTCTCTACCCTTAATTTTACCCTTTGGGACTCTTTATATCTCAGTGGGATTTACAGTCGCAGACACTGGTACCACAGAGCAGCTAGAGAGAAACTTTCCCATGCATTGTTCATACAAGTAGATGTTCAGCCTAAATTTTCATTACCCTTAAATATTTAGTGTTTATTGTTCTCAGAGAGTGATTACGAGTGAACTGGAAACAAAATAGGCATATAAAGAAGAGTATTTTCCAGGGTCTGTAACCTTTACCCTCCCCCACCCCCGTGTAATAGGTTGAAAGCATGGATACAAAAGGAATCTTATTTTGTCCTTCCACATGTGCAATCAACAATTTGAAACTTACCAACTTTTCCTAATGTTAGGGTAACTGAAGCTCATCAAAGTGGCAACTACCTGAGTGAAATCCAAGCTTATTTTGATACTGATCTCAACACCACAATTTTTATACAAATGTTTGATCAATTTTACAGAAGCAACATTCATAAGTTACTTCAGAGTAATTACTTACCTTTTGCTGGTAGCATCAGAAAAGTGAATTCCCAACTTACCCATAACTTGCAGGAAGAGCCGTTTGGAAATGTTTGGAATCCAGGTAGGATCTGGGAAGGTCAGACCAAAGTAAATCACCACTTTAATATTGGCAGTTCATTCTTCTAATTATTAGTCAAAGGTCTGTCTAGCATCCAAAAAAAATGGATTGGAACCAAGATTTAGTTTTTTGTTGCTATTTTGATATCATCATAGATTGAACATCTTCTTAATTCTTTAAATCAATATGGATCCAGAATCAGAATCTTTGAAAGCTATATAGAAAATTGTCATATCAACCAGGGGTACCAGAAAGCATCCTTATTTGTTGTAGTATGTTTAGATGCTAGCAATATAATTATATTTCTAAATTGCAAGATGCTTTACTAGACTCTGAAAAAAGTCACTCTGTTTTGCCTAGCACAGGAGCTGGCATAATGTAAGTGTTCAAAATGTATCCACTAACTGAACCAACCACCCTAATACTCTCAATCATCTTTCTCTACACTAAGCAAAAGGTGTTTATTAAAATCTTGATAGCCAAATCTGCAACGGCTTTCAGCACTTAACAGACCAGTTGCCTGATTGTATTCATGAAAATTCAAATCACAGTGTTGTTCTTGAATTTCTGCCTTAGGGTTTAAATCATGCCTTCAGTGCTTTGAAGGGCATGAAAACCACAATGATCAGATAACATCCGTATGTCACCAATATTAGTGACTAATTTACTGAGCATGAAATGTGCTGATTTTCCCATAATGGATATCAGTAAAGTATCTGTGTTATCATTGTGTGCACCATCTCCCTTGTGTTTGTGTAAGTGTGCTATTGAGGCCTGAGTATGTGCTGGCCATCATATTTGTGGATTTTTATAGAGATTCCTGTCATCACCACATAGTTCACCAGGACTTTTCCACCAGATGGTTTATATGGAACAAAATCCCTGAGATTGTGATGTTGGTCCCTTAAATCCCAAATGGATTTTGCAACATAGAATTTTACAGAAATAGACCCATATGATGAATTAACACCAGTTGCTCCACTATTGTTGACTTTTCAGTCTCGTCTTTAGGAAGTGGGGCTTCACCCTCTATACAATATGGCAAGTAAACCTTTGCTTGGCCTTATAGGTCTGACGATATCCAGCTAATTTGTGGCTTGTTGTGGTTTCCTTGTCTATTCAGTTCCACTAGCATTCCTTTATTTCTGGACATTTGGCCTGAAAAACTTGCTTAGTTCGTATGCCCGTTTCTTGTCAGTTGGCAGTTTATTTGCTGACTTGGGCTATGAGTCTGCCATAAAAATCACTTGGAATAGTGTACTTCCATCCTTCTTTGTCCATATCATTACTTTAGTGTTTCCTTCCTTTCCACATCACCATTGCAATCCTTTCTACCAAAATGGTGTTTGGTACATTTTGCAGTTTAGGTAGAAGAGTTTGAGATTCCCAAGATCTGGCATCTTCAGCTGTTCTGTTCTCTTTGCTATAATGAAGTATTCCCAGGGCACCTGGATGGTTGCTTAAGTGTCTGCCTTTGGCTCAGGTCATGATCTCAGGATCTTGGGATTGAGCCCTGTGTCAGACTTCCTGTTCAAAGGAGGTCTGCTTCTCCCTCTTCCTCTGCCCCTGCTCCTGCTCATGCTTTCTCCCTCCTTCCTTCCTTCTCTCCCCCTCTCTCTAATAAAATCTTAAAAAAAAATAATGCAATACTTCTGAAGTAGTGGATAAGGTGCTTTTCACATTATAATTATAATTTATAATTCACATTAACAAAGCTTGCTAGGTTCTATGATATAGGTTTGTACTATGATATCGCTAGATGGTACAGTTTGTTTAGTATACATACCATCATGCTGCCTCATACTTGGCAACATGATAAGAGATAATAAATGCTACTAATAAACTTTCTGGTACATGCACAATGAAAGAAACGGTAAGCCTTTGGACTTCACATTACTGATGATATTATACCAAAGAAACTGCACCCCTAGAACATCTTATACCAAATGATATTATACCAAAGAAACTGCACTCCACTAGAACATCTCCTTCTACCTCCATAGTAGCTGATGTAACCTCAGTAATACGCTGAATGTAGCAAAAGGTACCACCAATCAATGACTATCAAAAACCCAGCACTGTAATGAGAGCTACAAAATATTGCAAGGAAGGTAGGATTCCTACAATTATTGTCATCTGGTACTCTAAATATTTGTTGAATGAATGCAGCATAACACAACAACAGCAACGAAAGTAAAAAAAAAAATCCCTTTAATTCCTCTCTGCAAGAAGAAAAACAACACCTTCTTTTTAAAAGGCTGTCCCCCCCCCGCCCCGCCCCTGCAGACAATGCTTAAATTTTGTTTTCATTTGACAGCACAGAGCAGTACCAGAATTTTGTTTTAAAAATAGAAGCTCTGGGACGCCTGGGTGGCTCAGCGGTTGAGCATCTGCCTTTGGCCCAGGGCATTATCCTGGAGTCCCAGGATCAAGTCCCACATTGGGCTCCCTGCATGGAGCCTGCTTCTCCCTCTGCTTCATAAATAAATAAATAAATAAATAAATAAATAAATAAATAAATACTTTTAAAAAATAAAAAAAAAATAATAAAAATAGAAGCTTCTAGAGACAAACTCTATTTTCCACTAGAGAATATTTGTATTTATTGTATCTTCCCAAAGAATTTTAAGAATCACCTTAATATTCTTTTTAGATTAGATGCTAAAGTAAGAATTGGAATATTTAAAATGCACTAGAATTTACATGCATCTAAATGGATGGATTTAAAACTGGTGTCTCTGTTGGATATTCTGCATGCTGTGAGGGGAGGAGTGTTGAGTCCAGAAGAATCCTGATTACTTATGCTGCTGATTGCCTGTATGACACTGAGCCTGTCATTTCACCTCTGAAGTATCTTAGCTGTTAAATGAGAAAGTTGGACTAAAAGGTCTTCTAAGTGACTTTCCATCTCCAATTATGTTGAGTCTACAATTGAAATGTACAATGACCTTCTTCATGGGATTAGAAGTGGATACTATGGAGTCTGAATATCTACCTCAAAGCTGAGTCTAAGGTATACCAAACTGAATTTAAATTATAAACCTTGTTTATCGGTGATCTATTCAATAATGACCCTTTCATAAAATCACTTTCCTTGACAGAACACAAAGACTCCTAACTCTGAGAAACGAACTAGGGGAGGAGGGCGGGGGGTGGGGGTGAATGGCAATAGGCACTGAGGGGGGCACTTGATGGGATGAGCACTGGGTGTTATTCTGTATGTTGGCAAATTGAACACCAATAAAAAAGAAATTTATTATTAAAAAAAGAAAGAAAATAAAAATATCTGTATATATTCTAAAAAAAAATCACTTTCCTTGCATTACCCATCTTTGTCCTCTTCCCATGTTATGTTTTTTTTTTGTTTTTTGGGGGTTTTTGTTTGTTTGTTTGTTTGTTTTTTGCTTAAAAGTGGTGTAGGATTAGAGTCCTACTTCTACCACTAACTTACTAGCTGTATGATTTGGGGTAATTTACTTAGCATTTCTGAGCTCATTTGCCACATCTACACAATAGAACTGTTACAAATAATGGCACATGAAAAATGCCAAGCTCAGAACATGGCACATAGTGGTTCTTTGTGCATGTTTCTTTATTATGTAGGCCTGAGCTCCTTCATCCATACAAGTCTACCCTGAACCCTGCCATGCTTGTCTCCATTTATTAACAGCAATGGGTCACGCCAAATATAGAACAATGACAAAGCTAATTATGCTTTAGATAATACACTTATTCTGTTAGATGGTATTAATTCACCTAACTATTTGCTGAGTGCCAGTTCATTTATGTATATAATGTACACCTACATTATATATATGTAATCAACTGTTTATATTACCAGGCTTACAGTTAACAGTAGACTATTAGTAGTTAAATTGGGGGGAAGTCAATAGTTACATGCAGATTTTCAACTAAGTGAGAGGTCAGAGCCTCAAATCCCCATGTTGTTCAAAGGTCAACTGTTGTTCAAAGGTCAAAATACTATATTGCTACAAGCATGTCTTCAAATCTTCATATGTGTCTGAGAAAAAGATAGATGCTTTATCCCTAACACATACTGTGTACCAAATGCCAACACTATTCTGAAGTACTTTGCATATTTTAACTTATTTAAGCCTCACAACAACATTATACGGTTGATATTACCATTTTCATTTGAGACTATTTCGAATGAGAAAATTGTGGCACAGAGAGATAGAGTAACTTACTTAAGGTCAAGTATGGAGCCCACATTTGAGTGCAGAGAGGGGCTCCAGAGTTCATGCACTTTGTCACTCAGCCATATATGCAAATAGCTATTTAAAAATCATTTTAAAGATTTGGTAGCACCAAGAAGTTTCTTTCAGCAATATTTTTTTAAATTTTTATTTATTTATGGTAGTCACAGAGAGAGAGAGAGAGAGAGGCAGAGACATAGGCAGAGGGAAAAGCAGGCTCCATGCACCGGGAGCCCCACGTGGGATTCGATCCCGGGTCTCCAGGATCGCGCCCTGGGCCAAAGGCAGGTGCTAGACCACTGCGCCACCCAGGGATCCCTCAGCAATTCTTTTAAATAGCATTTGTGGGAGAGGAAGGATAGGCAACTGCTGTGAGCCTCAGTATAATGCTTAAATCTGACTGAGATTTGATGCATAAGGCTTTGATGCACACTTCCTGCAACCTACGAGAGGCAGGCAAGAGGGGTTAGAGCCTGGCTAGGATGGGACACACACCATGTTCTCCCTTCAAACTCTAGCCAGGGCCGAGGAAGTCATTTTTTTTTTAACTTAAATATTTTTCTACCCTAATAAACACAAGGTATACTCTAAAAACGAGCCTCTGCTAGTAAAAGTGGCTTTTGGTTCAGCAGGAAGAACAACAAAAAAAGAAAATCAACAGAAAAGAAACCCTGAGTGGGTGTCAGCAGCTGAAGGGAAGGGAAGCATGAAGAAAGGACGGTAGGAATGGGAGCTTTTCTTCTGACTGTCCTGTTAAAATGTGTGAGTGGAAGTTGGGGGTGGATTTCATGAGTAAATATGGAATTTTGCCACCAAATTCTTTCCTCCAGAGCTAATATTCTCATGGGATATTAATACTAATACAAGGAAAAAGGCTCTGGGTGAAGAAAACTATTTTTCCCTTCAGGGCAGAGTTCTCTCAGGAAGACAGTGAAGTTTAAGAGTTTCAGAAAGTGCTGGTAATATACTAGGCATTTTACCGTTCATAAACAGGACAACCCATAGGATTTCTCTTTGGCAAGTGGAGAAAAGAAGCGCGGTAATACCAGCCTCATCAAGGACCCTTCTCTCTACATAAAAGCCTCCTGGCTTCTTGTGTGTGGGATTTTTGACCTTGGTCATTATTCTGGACTAATGAATGTCATAAAAATAGAAATCTGTGTTATATACAGGTAATGTGACTGTATGATGCTATTGATACACAGGTAGCAGAGTGGCCCTGTGTGGAAGGGTACATTTACATTTTATAATTTAATCATTTTATCATTTTGAATTCATCCTTTTATGATTTCCCTGAATCATTCTTTTGAAGCATTCTAAAGAGCCAGAGGAAAAAAAATGAAAGCTCTTCTCATGCAACTGACTTAATGGATAGCTAAATGTCCAGTTTCAAAGCAGTTACTTATAAAAGGCCAAAAAAATGTTAATACAGGGCCATATAACTGTAACATAATTTTTCCAAGGTGGGAAAGGCAATAAATTACAAAATACCGTACTAATGGAATATGGTCTTTAATAAGAGCAGCTGTTATTTCACTAAGATGTACAATATTTTAAGTTTTGGTTTTCTGTTTTAGAAGTCTGTTAATTAGTTCACTTGTTTTATTTATTTCCATTCTCTGTGTGTTCGTGATTCTTAATTGTGTAATGTGTTTTTTATAAACTGCTCTTACATGATGGGAATGCTACACTGTCTTAGGTCTTTTTATGCTTAAAAAAACAAAAATAATAAACATTAAAATGTGAAATCATGAGGGATACTCACAAACAGTTGTATGTCCTTGACTGGATTCTTCAGCCATGTGTGTACATAATAGTTTGCACGTGGACAGTTATCTGATCACTTACTGTGGGATGATTTGCTGAACTGAACTTGAATTTCAGTTACACTGGATGCAAACAAGCAATATGAAAAATATAAACAGTCTCCCAAATACAGACTCTCCTTTGGGAAATTTTAAGCCAGGACATATAATCAATTTTAAAATAAACTTACTTTTATACTAAGAGTTGCCATCTATTGGGAAATAAATATCAGAAAGCTGGTACCCTCAGGTCTATTTTAGGATAAACCTGTAACTCTCCCGGTAATAAGTAAATCTTCAGATACTGTGAGTATTTGGGACTTGAGGAGTTGTTGTTAATTGCATTTTGGAGTTAAATTAGGTTGAATGAGTAATGCTTTCTGGCCTCAACTCTTCCAGTTGGAGATCTTTCTAAAATGTATGAGTCGATTTTTTTAACCAGGAAGACAACGAATGAATTTTGTCAATTAATTTTTTATGATTTAGATCTAGCATGCCTCAGGGACATGATTCTCAGTATCAATCATCATTGTACAATATGATAAATAGGTAGAAGATGAAGGAGATAAGACCATCTGTATTATTGAACAGAATACTAGGTAGTCACCATGGGACTCCAGTCCACACCAGTCCTGTGCAAAGTGCTGGAGGAGGTATAAAAATATCCTAATTCTTTGTTGTAGGGAGTTGTGCCATGCATTGTAGGATGCTTAGCAGCCTCCCTGGCCTTTTTGCAGAGAGGCAGAAATAAAAGCCATATTTCCTGTGAGTGTAATAGGAAATCAGAAAATAAAAACAAAGATCAAGGGAAATTTTATGGAAGAAGTGGGTTATGAGCAAGATCTTGATGGATGTTTAATGTTGGCAAGTCAGGTTAAAGAGCTTGATGACTAAGAGGTTACTCTCTTTTGCCTGAAGGGATGTCATTGGTAACCTTGATGAGAAAAACTTTAGTGAGCTGCATATAACCACTGGATGAATCATGAAGATGTTTTAAAGACAAAATTCTTGTGGCTCAAGCCTAAGGCATAGTCTTAATGTCCACCGCGTAGGTAAGAGTGGAGTTTAGGGACTTCTCCCCAATAGTGTTCACACGTGACCAATGCCATTCAATGAATTATTTCTCTTACACTTTTTTTTTTCTGATTCTTCTTTCTTCTCCTTTTCCTTCTCCTGTTCAACCTTTTATCTCCTGTTTACCTCTGTTTTTTCATTCTTCTTCCTCTTCCTTCACTTCCTTTTTCCCACTTAGGTTTGGCTAATGCAGGCCTGTGAGAAGAGAAGCCATAGTCATAACCGCTGTATTAGTGTCCTGTGGCTGCTGAAAACAAATCACCACAACCTGGTGGCTTAAAACAGTAGAAGTGTATTTTCTCACAGTTCTGGAGGCCAAAAGTCCAAAATTATTTTTGCTGAACAGAAACCAAGGTATTGGCAGAGCTGCCCTTCAGAGGTTTTCGGGGAAAGTCCATCCCTTGCCCCTTCCAACTTCTGGTGGCTGTGTCCCTTCAGTCTCTGCCTCCTCGGTCACATAGTCTCCTCTTCTCTGTGTGTCAGATCTTCCTCTGCCTCCTTCTCATATCTCTTAAGGATCCTCCTGATTACTTTTAAGGCCCAGCCAGAAGAGCCAGATAATCTCCCCATCTCAAGAGCCACAATTTGGTCATATCTGCAAGAAGCTTTTTTCCAAATAAGGTAACATTTACAGGTTCTGGGCATTAGGACTTACATAGTTATGCACTATTATTCAGCCCCCTACAATCAGAATGATACAGTCTTCCTTTTATATGGTGGGCAATACTGATATGAACCCCTCTGGTAGATCTCACATACAAGCATTAGAAAGGAGTCCTACCTCTTCACAGATCTTCTGTTCCTTGGAACAGTGTTTTGCCTTTGAGCAGTATCTCCCTGCCTGGGAATTGAAGAAGAAGAGACCTCATTGTACCTTTCTAGTTTTTTGAGTACCAACCATCAGATCCCAAATAATGGGAGTCAGGATCTAGTGTGCTCCTGATGGAGAGCTTCCTATGTTCCTCCTCAGAGTGTGAAGGCTATTCCTAAGAAAAGGCCATTCCCTAGGCTCACTTAGTTCTGGTTAGATTGCCAACATGCTCTCTTCAACCTAAGCTAGAGGACATCTAAAGAAAGTCTTAGGATTGATAAGGAGTCCTCCTATCTCGAGATCCTGGTAAATTCACCTGAGACCCTCAGCCTCCAAGTAAGAGATACTTTGAGCACGTTATATTTATTTTTTTGAGCTCTATTATTTGCTTGGTTAATAATAATAGCTAGCATTTATAAAGCACTTACTTGTCAGTCACTGTACTAATCACTTTACTCAAATTAATGAATTTAAATCTTATGAAATCTCACCAGGTGCTATTATTATTCCTATTTTACAAATAAGGAAACTGAGGCCCAGAAGTATTGCACAGATATGCTAAGATATACAACTGTAAGAATAGACCCAGGATTTAAACCGACAGGATTTAGAGTTTATACTTTTAGCCATGGAAGTGTAGCTACTGTCCAGTGATCATTTAAGAATATGTTGCCATAGACCTGAAAAACATTTTCCTTTGTAACTATTTAAAGGTTATAAATAAATTGTGACAATGGATGAAAAGAGGACCATACTTTCCTTTCAAGGAAGGATGAGAGAATGGTTCTTGGGAAGGACCATTTATTGAGGTCCTACTAGGAGCAAGACACTCAACCCTGAGACTTTCATCTAAGTTATTTTTATTTCATCCTTACAATAGACCAATGGAGTAGATACTCTCATGTTCATTGCCATATGGAAGAACCTGGCTCCAAGCAACTAATTTTACCCAAGATAAGAACCAGTATAAAAACAGGCAGAAACAGAATTTGACCCAGTGCTTTATGCCCTTTAAGCCCATGTTTTCTGTTTTGTACCTATCTTCAGTTTAAAGAGATGGGAGGAGGTGCATTTTTAGATTCTCCATATGTGTCTTCTGGTCTGAACATCTTTTCATGTACAAATTCCAAATTACTTGGAGCTGATATTTGAAGATTTTGAGCTCTCACTTACCCTTTCTCAAAGCTTTCTGATAGTCTAGTAAAATGTGCAGCCACAGGTTGGTGGGCATGGGCATCCAAAGAGCTGGTTTGAATCCTGGCTCAGCCATTTCAGTGCTATGTAACCCTGGGCAAATCACAAAACAACTGGGAGCTTCAGCTTCCTTATTTGTAAACATGGGATTAATAATAATAATACCCACTCTTCAGGGTAAATATCAGAAATAATATATGGAAATACAGTGATTAGTTGGTACAAGTTTGCTCATTAAAATTGCAAGGTATGCATTTTGCCACTTTTCTCTATCCTCCTTTCAAAGCACTGACTGTATTTCCACCCCAATTTCCCCCACCCCCTTTAAAGGTATCTGGAAACATGCCACTTAGAAATTCATTAAGATTCATTCTTAATTAAAATGAAGATATCTGGGGAGAAGACAGAAGTCTGTGTTAGTTAAACATACTTCTGAAGACTGGCTTGGGCACCTGGGGAGGGGAGATGAAGATAAGGAGACAATGAATGACTTCACAAGATTTTTTCAGATGGATCATGTGAAAAAGATTATTGTGAAAGATAGCATACCCTGATCTGTATCCACAGAGAGCAATAATAAATTTTAAGAGTGTAATGAAAAATGTATTTTATCAAAAGACCTGAATTGTGAGTTACATTGGTGGGACTTCACCTAAAACTTAAATTTTTAACTGGATATATGACTGCACATACATATGTGCAATTGGTGTGCAGGGTATGAAGTAAGTATGAGAAATACTGAGGAATGAAATTCCCTAGGACAATATTGTGAACGTTACAACTCAAGTATGTGGGGCAATATTAAAGTTCTTGGTGCTTCCAAGTTAAGCAAAACAAAAAGTCCCTGCAGTTCATAGGAATATGTATCACATGTACTCAGCTCAATGAATTGAGACCATGCAAGGTGACCAGTTACTCAAGGGAAATGTCCTTAAAAAAAAAAATCAGTGGAAAAGAAGGTGTTCATATCTAGTTGCCTTACTAAGAATGTGGGTCACAGTTTAAAGAGATTCCAAAGGTAATGTGATAATATGGCATGTCTTCCCAAGGGCAACCAGTGCAAATGTTCTGAATCAAAAATAACTCAATGATTGAGAATTCTGAGAGGACATTCAGTACACCTCCATCCCAGAGAAATTTGGAAGAAGGAGTACATTAGTCTGTTTCAAGACTTCAAAAGATTAAACTTAGATTAAACTTATTGTTGAAAATGTTAAATCTCATTACTAATTGAATTTCACTGGAATAAAAAGACTGTAGTGAAAGCTGACATTTATCTATTTGGTAGAAACCAGTTAAATTCAATTGAACATGATTTTCAAAAGATATTCTTCCAGTGTCTGTGTAGGCCAGGGCTGTAAAATTCAAGTTACATGTAGGTAATCATGCTATCACATTCTGGTTATCAAAACTGGTCATGATGAAATTCAAAAATGGTATATTGGATATCTGCCATTTCAGCAAATATCATTATAATAGCAAAGTCTATGCATAACGGAATGATTTTTTTTTTTTTTTTAAGAGAAAGAGAGAGAATGGAGGAGCAGAGAGAGAGTCTTAAGCAGCAGGCTCCATGCTCAATGTGGAGCCCAATCAAACCCAGGTTGCTTGTTCTCAAAACCCTGACATCATGACTTGAGCTGAAATTGAGAATCAGATGCTTAACCAACTAAGCCACCCAGGTGCCCTGAGATGAATGATTCTTAAGCTTCTCTTTCACTTTAACTCAATAACAGGTATAATAATATTTCACCCCAGAATAGTGAAAGCCCAAAAGGCTTGGAAACTCCCTTGTGTAATTATGGCAAAATTTGACCTGAATGTCCATTTGTAAATCAAGAAATGAAGATGAAATGACAAGCAAAATTATTCTAGTTATAATTCCTTGAAAATCACATACATTCATACTGTAATATGGTATGGGAAGCTAGGGATTAAAGAATTTTTCTTTTCTTCTTTTCAGAAAACAACCTATAGCTTCACCTGTGTCAGAAGAAACTTTATAAAGAAAACTTTAACAAGAAAAAAAAAAGGGGGGGGGGATCAGATTAAGAAAAGAAATATCTTTAACCTAGGTAGGAAGATGTCAAATAGAAAGGCAATAATGGGCTCATCTAATTTTTAGAGGTTTGCTTGATTTGGAAGACAGAGTAGGGGTTCAAATATAGAACCTGAGTTTTCTTTCTGGCAGTGATGTACTAGTCATGCAGGCCATCCTTCTAAAACGGAGCCACATTATGGTTTGTAACCTGTGGGTGAAGAGAGTAGATAACCTCCCTTAGCCTTTTAGAAGAGCCAAGACAAGCCATGCAAGGAAGAAACAAGTCTCCAGGAAAAGGAGTCACAAGAAGCTCCTTCCCGCTGACTGTCACTTTGGGTCACTGGAAACACACATACATGCCCAGGACGTGCGTAGATGCTTTGGGGGAGTTGGAGACATTAACTCTGCATGCTGCTGAGTGGAGAACATTTTTTCAAAGGCAAGGAGCAGTGAGAAAACCAGAAGCCAATCAGAGGGAAGAGAATGTTTGAACAGAGAGGGGGGTGCATATAAAGACTAAAGGTTTGGGGCTTTATATCTCTCTCCACTGTCTCTGTTCTAGGGGACTTTTGCCAATCTGGGCAGGTATTTACAGCTCCAAGAGGACAAGAGGGGTCAGGTGAGTCCTGAATCAATTAGACTATGTTTACTTGCATATATTTTGTGTCTTTGCAGTTGCTTCATGAGACAGATTAAATTCTAATCACGAGGACCAGCATTCCCAATGTATTCTACTTGTTTATTCTGCATCAGCTTAAGGAGTCTGCCATGGACATGTGAGCTCACAAATGCACATTCAAGAAATGAGTAGAATATGGGACTGTCACTGCTTCCTCTTGTTCTCTCTGCACGGAGAGAGGCTGGGTTGGCACTCAGGCCTCCATTTATAAAATGCGACCAGTGCTTTTTGCCACCTCTTTGGCAAGTACGCTATGAGACTTCATGAGACACTGCTTTTGGAGGTTTCCTTTACAAGAAAGGTGCATTAAGGTTCTAAGGTGGCAAGCTTCCAGTCTATTGCTGCAAAATTCTTTCTTAGGAACTGTTTTTCATGAGAATCGGAAAATAGAAATACTAGTCTGGAGAAGAAATTCCAACTTCTGAAAGACTTATGTCCTAGTTGTGAGCATTTTTTAATGCCTAGAGATGCTCCTGGAGTGATTGCTTTGGCGAAGTGATGAGGCAAACAAACCACAGCAGTAGAATAAAGTACAGAATGGTAGTCAAGGATCAGCCCTTGCTCTCTGTCTCCATGCCACCTATGCAGAGATTTCTAAACTATTTTACATGTTACATTTTACTAGGAGTAGGGGATATGGGGAAAAACCTCAAATGCCATTTTTTTTTGGTTAGTCCTATTAACCCAGTGATTAATCTGTGAGTTTCAATTTGAGAGAGAAGACCATCAATGCTAACCTGTCCAATAAAAATACAGTCTAATATATTTGTTGTTCACACTGAAGACTGAGACCATAAAACTCAATGCTTTATTCTTGGTCATTTTGAAATAAAGATCAAAGGGAATTAATGGATGGTTTCAAAATAGAATGACATTGTCTGAGCTCACAAATCAAAGGTGTTTGTATTACCCTCTGCCTCACAATGAAATTCATTCCTAATTCATCTATGTTTATGTAAAAGGAATATAGCTCACTTAAAATTATTTTAAGAGAAGAGATTATTGGGTCCTCAACAACTATCAGGTGGTATGTCACCAGGCAAGAGGAAGATTAGTTATTCTCATGATTGTCATTCTGTTCCTTAATCTTAGATGATCAGAAGGAGAAAAGTTCAAAAGACTGTTATAATAATAGTCCTACTGACTTTAGGGTACAAGGCTAATGTGTGCCTTGTATTCACTATGGGAACTTGATACTTCTCAGATGTTACTTCCTGAAAACTCTGGCAGAGGTGACCTATTAACTTCATCACCCAGAGAGGGGAGACAGAAGAATAGGATATGGGTGAAACCTAATGATTAGATGTGGGTCATTTTTAAGATTCTAACTTTAATTTGGGGTGGGGGAATTCACAGGTGTTCAATAAATTATTGGTAACCTGTTGTTCTAAAACAGAAGTCCCCTTATCTGCTTTGCTTTTAACCATCAATGAAGAACAAAGGGGCTCCACACAAAAAAATACATCTTAAATGTCATCTACATGGACTTTGTCTTTTTTTAAAGCTCTTTATTGCACCTTGGCATTGTGTGTTAATCTGTAACTGCCTTGATTTATTTTAGAACCAGCCAGGACATAAATCCTAAATAGTGGAAGTTTTTAATTTAGTTAATATGTGTGTATGTGTATGAGTATCTTTATATATACACATGCATATACCCATATATGTGTGTTCATATATACATATGGACAAATACATTAATAGGTGGCTTTCTACTACTGATGATGTTAAACACATAAATACACTACTGCATATTTGTATAAAGCTTTTTATTTTCCAAAATACTTCTTATAGATGATCCTATTCTGAAATTCATAGTCACCCTGCACAAAGGTTAAATGACCTGCCCAAATTCACACTTCCCAAGTGGGAAAGCCAAGCCTAGCAATGAAGTTTCCTGATTCTTAGCCAAGAGTTCTTTCCGCTACAACAGCTGTCACTGGTTACTTGGAAGGTGAGGGGAAGAAACTGATTTGGCTTTTCTGAAGTTCAGAATTATTGAAAGTGACTGAAATATCAGTCGTGCAATTGTATTCCAAATCAGTTGATCCAAGACAATTCTATGTGGGATGGAATTAAGTTGTGTAGGTGGCCATATACGATAACTTTGTTATGTTCTGTTTATATTATGCTATATTCCACCATCACCCGATGCTAAAATTCTTTTCTTACCTATCTTTTTAATTGACTTTTTTTTCTGACAAACAAGACATCTTGTAGCTATTCATTACACTAGTAATAGAAATACTGATGCAAATACCTTATGCTAAAGTTATGCAAAACTAGAATTTTGAATCATATTTTACCTCATTTGCTACAATAGTGGCAAAACAATATAATAGAATTGTATTTCCAATATTGACTACCCATTAGTAAAAAAAAAAAAAAAAAAAAGTCTTAATGGAAGTCAGTGGCTATGGTATACAAAATGACCCTGTTATTTCAAGGTTAAAACTTAGTGAGCCATTTTTTTTAGACATTCTCTTTTGAGACCCCCCGTTTTTAATCTAATTTGTGGTTAAGACTAATTGAAAGGTCTTTAGTTTATTCAAATACTACTCACTGGCAGGAGTGGTAAAAGAAATGGAAAAATGTTACTTCATTGCAAACAACAGCATAAGATCAAAACCGACCAAGGTGACAATTAAGCATTCTCCATTAGAACTCAGAATACCATTATCAAATAAGGAGCAATGGAAAGCCCTTGGTAATAACCTTGGAGTGGTAATGAATATTCAGAGTTCAGCCTGATGACACATCAGACTTTCGTCTTTAAAAATCTGTTTGTTCCAGAAGTCCTACAGGCAATTTTCACAGTTGAAATCATTTTTTTTCTTGAAAAATAAGGTAAAACCCTGCAATACCTGGAGTAGTGATTGAGATGCTATAATAATAACAATTTAAAAAAAAAAACCAATGTCGTGGCTTACGTAGATAGAAATGTATTTCTCACATTACAGTCCCGCCGGTCCAGGTGGTGAAGTAGATTAACTCCTCTAGGTCATAAAAGGACGCAAGTTCCTTCCTTTCTTCTGCGTTACCATTCCCTGATGTCATGCTCTTCGGTGTTACTGAACCTGTGCTACAGCCCACAGAGAAGGCACAGGGGAAAGTACAGGGCAAGTGTTTAAGGAGATGACCCAGAAATGAAACATATCGATTTCACTCCTCTTCCATTACCCGGAAGTTTAGCACATGAACTTATTTAACTTCTGGATATGCTGGGAAATGTAGTCTGTAATTGGGAGGCCATGTTTCTAAAAACTGGGGTGGAGGAAGAAGGTTGGAGGTTGGAGAGGTGAGTTCATCTATTAAAAGAAAGTGGAGAAGAAGGTATATTGGGGATCATCTAGCTGTCACAGCCACAATATACAAAGTGAACTGCATTTATCCAAGCAGGAACAAAATCCAAACAAACCATCAAAGGCATCCAAACAAATAAAAAATGAAGTAATGCTGGTCATACTTGGGTAATTTAAAATTAAAAATTAAAAAATAATGATTTTCAATTTTTCTCAGTATCACTTCTGTGGAGCAAATTTATGCAGGTCATCTACACGCTGCACAAAGATTTAGCTGGGGTTTTTTTTGTTTGTTTTTAATAAGATATGAAGGTAGTTTCTAATTTTTATATAATACAAATAGATTAGAAAGGCATGTCTTTTGTTGACATTATTGAAAAATAACCTTTTCTAAGCAAGTTAACTTTTCAAACAATGGTATCTTACAATTTTAAATTCTAATGTGAAATAGAGTCAATGTTCTCTTTTGTGGGTATGTGTCTGAACATAGTATTTAGGAACCTGAAGTAGTTTTCTACCTCCTTAAAAAAGATGTACCTACAACAGTTGAGCTAATTTGTATTTTTATTCAATGCACATTTATTCAATACCAATTATGTTCCAGTGACTACTAGGTCAGGCTCTGCATAAAGTTTCCAATTCAATCTTTCCAACAAGCCAGGGAGATAGGATAAGTTTTCCCTATTTCACATGTGAGTCAAGGAGGTTAGGTAACATGCTTAAAGTCACACAACAAAGCCTAGTTTTAGATCCTAGTCTCTGCTATTTATTCTATTTCTGTCAGTTTTCCTCATTTGACAAATATTTATCAAGCACCTTCTCTGTCTAGGCAGTAAGGTAGATGTTTTCATATGTTTTACTCCCATTTCACCTCATGACAAATCCCATGAAGTAGATAGTATTTTTCCATTTTGTAGATGACACCAGTGTGGCTCAGGAAAGTGAAGTACCTTACCCAAATTACAGAACAATGAGTACACCAGGCAGGATTTAAATCTACAGTAGTAGCCTTTTTACTCAGAATTTGCCTTTCCTCCTATTTTATGAAGTCACTGCTCCCATGGGTCTCCCAACTTAGACACAATACAGACTTGTTTACCTCCCTCTCTGTATTTCCCATCCACTGACTCGGCATATCCTGTCAAACCTGTTGGAGACACATCTCCAATCCACCTTCCAGCCTCGCTGGGCCTTTATAATTTTCGGTCAGGAACTGTTTCCTAGCCAGATTTTTTTTTTTTTTCTTTTAAGAGAGGGAGAGAGGGGGAGGGGTGGGACAGAGGTAGAGGGAGTGAAAGAATCTTAAGCAGGCTACATGCCCAGCATGGAACCTGAAGGGGGTTTGATCTCATGGCCCTGAGATCATGACCTGAGCCAAAATCAAGAGTTGGATGTTTAACTTACTGAGCCACACAGGCGCCCCTCCTCAACAGCCTTTCTACAATCTTTCTACAAGTTATCCTTACATATACCAGTCTCCACATTGTCACTCCCAAGTAAATAAAAGCACCCAATCACAATTCTTCCATTCTTAAAATGTTCCATTTGTTCTCTGATCTCCATAGAATAATATCTCGGTTCATTACTTTGGCATACAAAGCTCTTCTCGGTTCAGCTGCGGCCTCATCTCTCATCACTCAATTCCCACCCAACCTCAATTCTATCCATACTTAATGCTTTGCTAATCTCCAAACCCATCTGCTTTTTCATGCCTCTGTACTTTGGTACATGATGTTCTTGTGACCTAGAGTGGCCTTTCCCACTTTTCTCTGCCTGCAAAACTTTCACACTTTAAAGATCCTATTATAATATAAAATTATAGTTACTTCCCCAAATGAAGTTGGTCATGCTTCTTTGCTCCCATAGTACTCTGGTGTATCTTAAATGCGATAATAATTATGTGTATACATGCCTGTCTCATCCAGACCGCTCTCCTTGACAGCCAGGACCACCTGGACCTTGCACAATGCTTGGCACATAATAGCCATTCAACAAATGTTTAATTGGGAACAGTGGGTGAAAGACTCAGCTGCTACGCCTAGCACAAAGGCAGTTATGACACAGTGGCCTTTAACAACAAAATAATAAAGTGTTTATTGAACACTTACTCTAGAAAATCTCTGTAGCTTGGTACTCTAATGGGATCAAGGACGAACAAAATAATCCTTGCCCTTAACTCTTTGCTCTAACTTAAAATTTAATTATGTATCCATGACTGATATTTTAAAAATGAGAGCATTCATGCCTGCCCCTCTTGTTAGTGTTAGTCGTTAGTGTGTTGTTCCTATCAGACCATAAAGTCCCTATGTCCAAAATTATTATGCCTTCTGTTTTCATCATTGTATTCCTAGCTCCTTTCGTTGATCACATGGTAGGGGTTCAAAAGATATTTGTTGAAAGATGAATACATAGTTTTCAAAAATAAATAGAGTGACAATTTTTAAAATGCAAAGTAAATAGCATACCTTTTATGGGTAATTTTGAAGATGAAGTGGAACTACGGGCACTGAAAAAAAGATTCAGAACAATTCGAGACAGAGGCAGGTTGAGGGAGAATGATCCCAGGGGTCGGAGAATAATTCTTAAAATCATTAAAAACTTAAAATTCGGGCAGCCCCAGTGGCACAGCGGTTTAGCGCCACCTACAGCCCGGGTTGTGATCCTGGAGACCCGGGATCGAGTCCCACGTGGAGCTTCCTGCATGGAGCCTGCTTCTCCCTCTGCCTGTGTCTCTGCCTCTCTCTCGCTCTCTCCGAATAAATAAATAAATAAATCTTAAAAAAAAAAACCTTAAAATTCACAGGCCTCAAAATAACGACCATGGGAAATTCACCACTTGTCACTTTTGCAAAAGACTACTATGTAATGCAGAGATTCTTAGATTGAAGTTGTCCATCTTCTTCCAACAGTGGTTGACTTTTTAAAAAAATTTAATGAAGACTTGCCATATTTGCTGCTTCATGTTCTTCCTTGCAGTGGTTCCTGTTTCAGTTCTTACTGGAGGCCCCCATAGAATTGCTTACTGAATTGGAAGCAATCTCTCTGATCAACCAATATAATTTTTGCCTCATACAAAGAAAACTGAATACTAGAGAGCTTATGTAAGTTGCCCAACTTGTTGGTGGCAGAAATGGTACTAGACAACAGACATCTCAAAGGTAAGGTGATATTTTTCCCTACTGTATGGTACTAAGGCCAATTTTAGCTGCAAGCCAGTGCATGGAATGGTCAGCATCATTATGCCCTAACAACCTTCTGAGTGTATTTTGTAGTCTCTGTACTACTCTAAATATTTTCTTTCCTTGTGGTCTTAAAAACTGTCTTTTTGGGTGCCTGGGTGGCTCAGTCGGTTAAACATCTGACTCTCAATTTCAGCTCAGGTTGTGATCTCACGGTCGTGGGATTGAGCCCCATGTCAGGCTCCATGTCCAGCATGGAGTCTGATTCTGATTCTCTCTTCCTCTGCTTCTCCCCATGATTGCACTCTCTCTCTTTCTCTAAAATGAATCAGTAGAATCTTAAAAACTACAACAACAACAACAATTTAAAAAAAAACCTAAATGGTCTTTTTCAACGCATTACCAAGTTCTCAGAGGTATGATTCTCTAGTCTCTCCCAGGCTACTCTTCTGTACCTTTTTGCACAAATCGGGAGCTTATGTAACTCTGTACTTTCTACTTACCACTGGGGCAGACCCTGAAATTCAGCCTTCCTGCTCTTGCAATAAAGAGTTGTTTCATTAGACTAAAGTCCTGATAAAAATGATGATCTTTTCTTCCAGAACAAGCATCGTGCGGTAGACTATATTTCTTGTTAATTTTCATACAAGTTTCTATAGTAGAGAAAAGCATGCTTCAGGATGTTGAATTGTGCCTTTATTTTTGGCACTTCCTTCAAAGCAGAATTTCATACTGTGGAAAATCCAGGTCCCAGGAGTCAGTATATCTATAATGAGGATGTTTGTCTTTCTTCCTCTTGTCCTTCTTCTCTTCTTCCTATTCTCCCTTTCTCCCTTCTCTCTCTCTCTCTCTCTCTCTCTCCCTCTCTCTTTTGCATTTTATTTACCTCAAAGGGAAGAATTTCCATTTTCTCTGGTAGGCTGAATTACTTCTCTTGTTTAACTGTGCTCAAGATGCATGCAGCATGGCACCAAGTGGTTAGACTTGTTTTTACATCCTGTATGGCTTGCTAGATGTTTTTATGGCCACTTGAGATTTCCTGTGCATTTTATGCAATTATTCGTGGTGTCATTTTGTTATTTTTCTGAAGATCTTCTCAGGCCTTTGTCTTCCTCTACTGTTTGTCGTATTTTGGTTTGTCTTAAGGTTGTTTGATTTTTGCTATTACCCATTATTCCTCTCCTTCTCCCCTCCCTTCTTTTTTTCTTCCCTCTTTTGCTTTGTCACTCTCTCTCCCTCCTTTCTTTTTTGCCTTCTGATCCTTTTCACACATTCCCCAGTTTATCTTTTCAATAGGTATTTTGGGGGCTATCATTTTCCAGACGCTGAGAAGTCAGAGATGAGTACATTTCATGCTCATAAAATGGAGGAGAGCCTAGTTTGCAGGATTGTTATGAGAGATAAGATCCCATGTATAAAATGCTTAGAACAATATCTGGTAGTCAGTAACTACTAAAAAAATGTTAGCTATTAACTACTATTTTAGTGAAAATAACTTCAAGCGTTTTATGTAATAGAAAGAGATTAGAATTTTCGAGACTGTACAACCTGCGGCAATGCTTTCCTTACCCTTCTTTTATAACTCAGTCTCAGTCCGATGGATAACCAGGGTAACCAGGAGTCCTGCTCCAAGTGATTGAGTTAAGGGTCTTTGGTCAGTACAAATGGTTTTATTATTTTCCACTCTTCATATGTCTGCCAGGTAAACATTATTTTTCTAAGTTTTTGTTTGTTTGGTTTTGAAGACTACTGTTAATATATTTTTTCCTTCATCTTTTTATAATCACACTGCTGTCCTTGACTTAATGGTAGACTTTTATGTAAAAATAAAGTCATAGCTCATAAGCTCTGGTTAGGGCCCAACTGTTCAAAAAGACTATTATGAATTTCTTTTCTTTTTCTTTTGAATTTTTAATTTAGTTATTTGAGAGAGAGACAGAGAGAGAAGAAACAGGGGGGAGGGGCAGAGAGAGGAAGATAGAATCCTCGCTAAGCAGGGAACCCAACAAGGCAGGGCTCAATCCTAGAACCCTGGGATAACGGCCTGAGCCAAAGGCAGACATTTAGCTTACTGAGCCACCCAGGTGCCCCCATTATGAATTTCTTTAAACCAACTTTACTTTTTTCATATTATTTGAAATCCATGAGAATTCTACTTCTTTTCCTTTCTCTTTCTGATTGCTTAAGTGGATGGAAATCTCTGTTTTAAAGCTTTTAAATATACCTCTTCATTGACACCTTCTTTATACATATTTAAATATATGTTACAAAGTGTTCATGTCTTGTTCTTCCCTTTAAGCATCTTTTAATTTGTTGTTGTAGCTGATACTTTTTTTTCCCACTATTATAAACTAATTTCTAAGCTTTGGGAGACATGATTTCAACCTCATGGTTGTGTGAACAGAAAAGAAAGCTTTTTAAATTTCACATAACTCCACCTCTTTCCTTGTATATCCATTCATTTTCCTGATTCACAAACTTTTTCTTTGTGTATTCCAAAGAGCATGTCATCCTAATACTATTTAAAGAGGTACTTTTAAAAGGTTGGGCCCCTCCTATGTTTTCATACTTCTCTAAATTTTTAGCAGTTTCCTAGAGACAGAGCTCATATCTCTTTCCAATTTTTCATATTTTTTCCCCAGAAAGAAGGGAGGGAATATGCAATTCCAAACTTTTTGTTTTAAACAACTACAACTAAATTTACTTCTGAGGGGGTCTTCCAATTTAGATCTCAGGTCTTTTTGACTTTCTGGGTCAGTGGGGCTTACTTCTTCTTGGGATCTGGGTTCCATGCCTTCCTCTTCATTTCAGATTTATTGTCATACTAAGGCAGCATCCATGTATTATTTTCTTCCTCAGAGCTAGACCTCTGGCTGTTGGTATTTAGAGCCATTTGTTTTGTATTACATGTTGCTTTTTGTATTTTTTCATTTTAATGACCCTATAAAGATTTCCTTTGAATATTTTTCCCTCTTTCCTTTAATTCTTCGTTCTGTATTGTCTGTTCATCCTAGGCTTAGTTACTCCCATCCCTACAATAATAATTCTGCTTTTCATTCATTCAACAGATACTTACTGAATGTCTGCTATATGATACCATATACATGGCCTTAGAGATGCAAGAGAAGGCAAGGCAGATGGGCTCTCTGTTCCCATGGACTTTTCATTGTATTGTGGAAGACAAATAATATAATTTCAGATAGTGACAGAATTTATGAAGAAAACAATGTATTATGATGGAGTGAAGAGCTAGGTTTAGTTAAGAATGCAAGCAGTTTTTTTGATAGGATGATGAAGGCCTCTCTGAGAAGGTAACTTTGATCTGAGGATGGGATGAAATAAGGGTCGGGAGAAGAGCATTCCGGGCTGAGAGAACAGTAAGATTGTGGACCTGGAGGTGAGAAAGAGCTGCTAAAGGAACAGAAAAAAGGCCACTGTGTCTGTAGCAGAGCTAGAGAGGGTAAGAAGGATAGTAAAAGTGGAGAAGTGGAAAGAAGTCAGGTCATACAGGATGCTGTTGTCCATTGTCCTGGAGGCTCCTACAGATTCACTCATGAAGGGTGTAAGCCTTGGTACTGATTTTGGATTTTATTCCATGGGTTATAGGAGGCCATCAGGTAATTCTGAGGCAGAGGATAGTAAGATACGAGTTAAAAGGTCACTGATTGCTGTGTGAGAACAGACATGAGGGGAAGAGTAGAATCAAGAGGACCAGTTTGTGGCTCCTCCTTTTAGTTAGAATGGTGTTTTATTTTGTTGAATCTAAGTGCTCCAAACTGGCTTATACAAGGACATGATTATTTCATATATAAGATACCCATGAGCAAGGTAGACTCTAAGGTTGGTTATTTCAGCAACTCCATGATGTTGTCAGGAGATGCCCTCTACCATCCTTGGCTTTCATTTCTCCCTCATGCTGGTTAAGATAGCTGCTGTAGCTCTGAGCATTATGTCCCAGGATGACCAAGTCTGAGGGAGGAGAGAAATTAGCACATGGTGGGGCAATTTGTTAGCAAGTGTCCTGTCACAATGTCTTGTGCCGCTCTCTTTGACCAGAATTGGGTACTCCTGAACCTATTACTGACAGGTGTGAAATTGTCAGTATTTACTTGGGCCACTGATTTGGGGATAGTATGAATAATAGGGCGTTAGTCCCTACTACTGTAGCCCAGAGAGAAATAAATACCAAATGCCTATCCTCGTGTGTGGTATACAGCAAGACTGCAAACGAAACTAAACCAAAACGAAACAAAGCAACTGTGTTCCCCCCGAAACTTCTTTGGACACTTCAGAAAAACCAATATTCCTCAGGAGGCATTTCTGTTTCCAAACAGGTTTTTCCTTTCTGTAATATAATAAGAAGATATCCAAGTAACTTCAAGTTTGCTTATAAAGAGTGATTATTTGAATGTCTCTTCTGTGACAGGTAATACTCTGGGAAGCTTACAAATGAGAACTGCATTGGACTTTACAACCATCCTATGAAGTAGATATTTTTAAATCCATTTTCCAGAACAAAAAGCTGGGCCTAATTAAATTGATGAAGGTCATACAGCAGTTTTTGCCAAGCTCCAATGTCTATGTATAGTCTTTTATAATTTTGAAAATAAAATAAAAGTATATTTATGGCCATAGTTGGATCTGGATACCTGGGCCTTTCTAAAGCATTCTGAATAGATAGCTTGCCTAGGTCTTGATAGCTGGATCTCATTTTTAGCTTCCAAGGGCTCACAGGCAATATGAAAAGCAATAATCTTCAAATTGAACAAATAAAGATCAGAAGTGATATATCACCTAGAAGCAGACTCCAGAGGCATATCTCTCCTATTTGACAACTCACATGTAATAAAGACAGTGCCTAATTATTTTAAAAATACTTTGGTGGGGGGAGGATGTTGTTTTGTGGATGTTGAGGTGCTAATCTTTTTCAAAAGGGGTATTATGAAAGATAAAAATCAACAGAAATACACTGTTTCTACCTGAAGACAAGTTCTTTTTTATTCCACTCAGTTTGAGGTTTTGTCTTTGTGTTTTTAACCTCTGCCTCAGTGTGTACTTTGCACAGATATTGACCAAACCATAGCTGCTGAGATGTGAAATTAGGTGATTTAAAGATTCACTTCTGATTCCCAAGATATGCTCCAGGGCATACTGTGATGTGCTTTAGGGCATAAAATGATCTCAAGCTGGGGCTAAGGGGGAAAAAATTCTCTGCAGTAACAGTAAATATTGCATGATGGCAAGATGGTTAGAAAATTATGTTCTTAAAATTTTTCTGAACAACTATACTTTTCGTAAAATCAGATTATAAGGCAGGAAACTAAACTCTATCAATTGTTGACGCTATTATACACTGGAAACTAACTTATTCAATATGTGGTAAATTGCTCTCATCAGTTCAAAGATGAAATTCACTTTTTTTTTTTTCTAAACTAGTTTTGGATCAATGTGTGGAGCCAAAAATAAATATAAAACCTCTGGGAGATTTTTGGTACACCCAGATTTTAATTTGTCCATGGTAATGAGGGGAAAAGGAGATGGTAGCTCTTGAGTGCCCAGTTCTAAAGAATGGAGTATTGGTATAGAAAACAAGATAATTCTACCAAGGCTTTGATTGATCTGTCATTTGCATAATCAGGAGTAAAGGACAGTCTTAAGAGTATAGTCTTCCAAATAACTTTTATCTGTATAACCAGAAAACAATGAAACATTGACTCAATGCTTCCTGAACATGTTCCTTTCTACCCTCTGGCAGAGCTTCTAATAAGTGAACAGATCAGAAAACAGTGGAGGAAAGTAGGCAGAAAGAGAAACAAGGAATCTGGGTTAATTTCCAAACTGAATAATCAGCTTCCTACTAAAAAAAAGAATTGGCAAGGCTGTATGGAAGGTTCCATGATTCCTTCATTCCCATTGTGGCAGAAGTATGTGAGCTGGCAAGAGAGACCTGCAAATACTATGGATAAACCTAATCATTTCTCAAAGGCTCCCATTTAACTCACTATAATTTAAGATTACACAGCCCTACTTGCCCTGCATACATCCCCTTCTGTGTTGAGTCTACAACTTTGCTTGAGAACCTAACAATTCTCACTCTGAATGGTGTGTTAACATGGAGCGCTTTGTAGTTGGTGACACACTTGGGGATTTGCAAGCTTGGCCCAGGGAAAAAATCTGTCTTCCCTCCCTGAATCTTGGAAAAACTTGGCCACTATCCCAGTGGCCCATATCCCCTTATTCCCTGCTCCAACATTCTTTTTATGATTCAAAAATATATATATATTCCTGCTCATTTGTTGCTTCTGATTGGTGCAGAGCAAAAACCTGGTTGAGACTCATGGGCTTGTGTCCCAAACAACCTAGATACTCTCCAACAGAGCAGAGATTATTAGAATTCTTAGAAAAACTGCAGAGCTGCTATTAATATACTGATTTTACATATGAGAAAATGGAACTCAGAGAGTTTAAGTGACTTGCCCAACTTCACATAGTCAGTGTCAAAGCCAGGATTTGGACACAGACGGTTTGATGCTAATGATCATGCTCTTTCTACTAT
This sequence comes from Canis lupus baileyi, assembly GCF_048164855.1. Taxonomy (NCBI): domain Eukaryota; kingdom Metazoa; phylum Chordata; class Mammalia; order Carnivora; family Canidae; genus Canis; species Canis lupus. Next base: position 54,326,342 of record NC_132846.1, on the reverse strand, counting down.
GCCCTGCTATCTCCCAGACTTCTATTTATTTATATAAAGCACCAAGAGATGAAGTGGAAAGTTGTCTTCAAGTAAAATGGTATGTGGCATGTACTAAGCATTTACTAAATATTTCTTGAATGAAAAAAGTTGATTAGCAATTGGCTTCTGGATTTCTCTTTCTCCTTTATACTTGCTAACTAAAAAAAAAAAAAAAAAAAAAAAGAACATTCACTACTTTTACAGTTACTAAAAGAAGGAAAAAAGTTGCTCTTTTCCACATGCAGAAAATGGTTCCAGAAATAAAAATGCCTGTAAAGAAGTTTTGGATGAGGAATGTTCTTCAAAGGTCAAATCATCACTATTAGCACTGGGTCAGTTATTGTTGGTTTAGTGGATTCAGTTCTTAGAATGGTCAATGTCACATAGTGACCTTGTAATTCTCTTTTCCTTGGTCTCTCCATCTGTGAGCAGATTTAATCCCTGTCACCCATCCAGGAGAATGAGATGTTCTATTGAGTACAGAGATGTAAAATACTCTCAGAGGCTTGGATAAAAGGCCCTGGGAGTAGAGAACAGTGTTGTAAGTAAGGTTGCAAGCCAGTACACATTCAATAATTACTTGATTTATAGCCCACAAGGCTTTAAACACATCACAGAGAAGTAGAGAAGGGGAAGAAATGATTACCAATGTGCATCCACAGAGCTTGATCTATCTTAATTACATAATAAGAATTATATGCTATGAAAAACCAGTCGTTGTGTTTCTACTGTGAGACAAGGAGGCATGCTTAATTTTTGGATCTCAAGCATAAAGAGAGATATACATCAGTTCCTAAAATTTGGAAAGCAGGAGTTTGGGAGACAAATGTCTCCCAATGATTTCTTAATTTAGAGATGTGTTGTTATGGAAAATAATGGGATGAGAAGCTTAGCATAACAATTCCCACAGAGGACTCAGGACGAAAATGTTCAATCCCACACCGTATCACCAATTACCTTAAAAGAATCGTCCCGTTGTTCAATAGAACTTTTAATGATGATGGACATGATCTGTTCTGAGCTGTCCAAAACAGAAGCCACTAGCTGTGTGTGGTTATTGAACACTTGAAATGAGGCGAGTATGACCAAAGAACTGAAATATTAATCTTATTTAACTTTATATCATTTGAATATGAATAGAGCCACATGTGGCTAGTGACACAGGTCTATAGAGACAAGTTAGTGTACCAGAAGTTCCTATATCATGGCCTCAGTTGTAAGCATGTTCAATTCCAATGACCCTGCTAGCTTGTCACACTCAGTAGCATCAGAAGAGCCTTCTCAGAAATCAGACTTGAATTGGAGAAGACTCTTTCCCCATTATTTCATGACTTTAGAAGTTCAAAAGCCAGGACATTCTTTCATAATAAGAAACCCAAAAGCTCCTTTTAGCAACTGTTGGCTTTTTCATTGAGTGGCAGCTTCTCTGTAGATAATGGCAAGAGACAGACTGACATAGGACTTTGAAAGAACTCTGATTCCACGTGAATCCCTCTTTATGCATTGGTATTCATGTACACATTTATTCGCTCAGAAAACATTGAGTGTCTGTCAGGGGCCAGATGCTGTTTTCTCAAAGATAATTTTCCACTTTTAACATTTTGTTGTGTTGCCTTTCACCCTATCTCACTTGCAATGAAGGAGAGTGTGTGTGTGGGGGGAAGGCAGCATGGCATGAGGAAGGAGCTTTGGAATCAAACCAACCTAAAATAGCACTGTTGCTTAGAACGGGGTTCAGCAAAATTTTTATTATACAGGGTCACATCATATTTTATGCTCTGTGAGCCATATAATTTCTTTCACAACTATTCAATCTGTAGTTGTAGTGCCAAATAAACCATAAACAATACATAATCATATGAGCTTGGCTATGTTCCAATAAAACTTTATTTATGGCTATTGGAATTTGAATTTTATATGTTTTTCTTGTATCACAGCTTATTATTTTTCCTTTGGTCTTTTTAATCATTAAAAAATGTAAAAAATCACTTTTTAGCTCATGGGCCATACAAAGTTAAGCAGCAGAATATGTTTAGTTCATGGGCTATCATAATTTGCTGGCCACTGGTCTAAAACTAATGGGTGAGAAAATGTCTATGATACAATGTAATTAAAAACTCTTTATGAGCATTTCAATAATTATATTCCATTATGTGAGTGTGTGTGTCATGTATGTATGTTGGTTTTCTTTATTTTTGAATATTTAAGGATTTTTCCAAACTTTAGTCCTTAAGATTAAGATGAACATCTTTGTTCATAAAGATTCGTATTATGGATTATATGCAAATTGGAGGGTGTAGATAAATTCAGACTTTTATTACATTGTTGCCACTTTGTTTTCCAGAAAGCTGTACAAGTTATATTTCACAAGAGCCCTAAGTAGTAGGGCTTTTTCAAATGTCCTGAAGTTTAACCCTTCTTTAGATAGCTCGGTAGCTTCATTATTTAGGATCTTAGTCCCATATTTTAAAAGTTAAACCTATTTTAGAGACAAGTGGACTGAAATATCCTAGCTGAAATTTTCCCAAACAACTTAAAATTGGATAAACACTTTTTAATTAAAAAAACTCCTACTAGGATCATACTTTTCTGCCATCAAAAAAATAGGCATGAGTTTATTTGAAAGTACCTTAAAGATTAGTCTTATGTGGCATATATAGATTTGGACATGCCATGAGTCACAGGAGAGTCTGTTCCTGAGAACTTAAAAGAGCCTAGGCAAGAATTGGTCTTGAATGGTTTAGACACTGAGTTGTCTGAAATGATAGTCAAGACCAGATTTAGGTTTAAGTCCTATTTATGAAATATCTGCTGTAACTGTGGGTCTCCAAATCCAGCCCATAAGCTAGTAATAGTCTGAGATCAGGTTTTCATCCTTCTATAGAGAAATGCATAACATAGAGCCTAATGTTTCCAATTTTGTTTTAAAATGTCTTTTAGTAAAATAATGTTCTATAGATTTTTTCTTTTTTAAATATTTATGTATGTATGTATTTATTTATTTATGATAGACATATATATATATATATAGAGAGAGAGAGAGAGACAGAGAGAGACAGAGAGAGACAGAGACACAGGGAGAGGAGAAGCAGGCTCCATGCCGGGAGCCCGACGTGGGACTCCATCCTGGGACTCCAGAATTGGGCCCTGGGCCAAAGGCAGGCGTTAAACCTCTGAGCCACCCAGGGATCCCTATGGATTTTTTCCTTAATGATATTTGACTAAATAAAAGCAACATCACATCCCGTGAGTCTTACCTAAATCAAATATATGTGTATATGAATATACATGCATGTACGTGATATATATAAAATTTCCATGAAATCTACAAGTCCAAGAATTTCTGTTTAATATTGACAATCTGTGCTAGTTACTTCACAAACACTGTAATTGATGTTTACTATTCACAGCCATTTGAGTTAGGTATTATTATCTTTTTTCTTTTACAGATGAAGAAACAGAGGCTAAGAGGTCAAATAATTTACCTGAAATCACACAGCTAGTAGGTGGAATAGTCAAGACTCAAAATTTAAAGACTTTTTCTACCTCTTTTTTGAATACTGCCATACAAATTACTTTTACAAAATTAGCAATATTTTGAAGTCCCTTCCAACCTCATAATTCCAATCATTAAAAAAAAAAGGATTATCACTAGATAATGAAAGTGGTAGAAGAAACAAATATATGTCATTAAAATATTCACTTTTATGATGTACCTATTATTTTTATTGAAGTATGGTCAACATATGTTATATTAATTTTAGATATACAACATAGTGATTCAACATTTATATACATAACAGAGTGATCACCATGATAGATCTAGCCACGATCTGTCACCACACAAAGTTGTTATATATTATTGACCATATTCCCTATACTGTATATTGCATCCCCATGTCTTTTTTATCTTATAACTGAAAGTTTGTATGTTTTAATTCCCTTCCCCTATTTCACCCATCTCCCCGTCCCCTTCCCTCTGGCAACTATCACATTTTTCTCTATGCTTATAAGTATTTCTGTTTTGTTTTGTTTGGCTTGTTTTGTTAGATTCCTCTATATAAGTGAAATCATATGGTGTTTGTCTTTCTCTGACTATTTCATTTAGCCTAATACCCTTGAGATCTGCCTATGTTGTCATAACTTGAAAGATTTCATTCTTTTTTCATAGCTGAGCAATATTCCATTTATATGTATACCACTGATATAGCTATTTTTTTTTCATGAGCTTATTAAAGACTTATTTTTATGTGTGGGTTCATAATCCTATTACACACATTAATTCTACCATCAACAAATGACATAAAATTATGTTAGAATAAGAAGTCATTGGATTGTACCATTTTCTCCAAGATGAATTTCTCTTTCAGTTATATATCACTCTGGTGGGAATAGGGCTGCCTGGGAAGAGCAGAAACCCCATAGTTACTGTCTCTCATGTACTGAATATAGTGTGTTAATGTATCAGTTGAGATTGGAAAGGGTGGATAATATTCATTGATATTGATATTAAATAAAAGTTGTGGTAAGTGCCTCAAAGGAAAAGAACAGGTGCTAAAGGTAAAGTGGCATAATTCAAGATTTTTAACTTTGAGTAGAGCTCTGGAAAGAGAAGTTTAATCTAGGATCATAAACCATGCTGGAGTTATCCAGGTGAAGATTGAGGGGAAAGGGGGGGCCACCTAGAAAAAAAGTAGCATACTAGGGTTCTGAGATGGCATGATCCAGGGAAGCATGGTTCAAGTGGAGACTGGCACTGTGGTTGGAATGTAGAGCATGTGAGACATTTAAAATTTTTATCCCAACAGTCATGGGAAACAAAGTGAAGGCTTAATCAGCAGAATCACATGATAAGATTTGCATTTTAATAAGGTCACTTTGGCTGTATCTAGGAGACTGGATTAGAAGACAAAAAAGAAAATATGCAAAGCAGTTATTTTAATAATCTTCTTGAGCCATGATAGGGACTTAAAGTAAGGTGGTAACAGTAAAGATAGAGTTAAATTGATGTTTATGAACATTATCTAGAAGACAAAAAAAGCTCAATGCTTGAGCTTCTGGAGACAGTAATTCTTTTTCTCTAACCTCTGAGTTTGGAATAAATTGAAGACAGTTGACACATGAGACAATTGCATCATTCAAAGGAAACTTAGGTATGTGACCAGTTCTTTCCAAATGCCTCTGCCCAAGTCTAGAATGTGAATGGCCCACTAAGGGAGTGTATTACCCTGTAGATCCACTTTCCCAGGATCTCTATCTTATATACGTGCAGGCCCTATCACAGGGACAGAGATACGAAGGGCTTCCAAACTGCCCCTGGAAGCCAAACCTAGGATCTGATCTAGTAGATATTCTCCTGGCGGCAGAAGAACAGAATGTACCCACTTTTAAAAAAAAAAGGAGAGAGAGAGAGAGAGAGAGATAATTTACCTACTGTAAAAAGCAAAATAATGGACTCCCAAAGATATCATAACACTGGAACCTGTGAATTTGTTACCTTTCATGATAAAATTAGTTTTGCAGATTTTTAGGGACCTTGAAATGGGGATAGTATTCTGGGTTATCCAGGTGGGCTCAATCCTATGACGAGTATTTCCAAATGGAAAACCTTTTCTGGTGAGGTTAGAAAGAAATATTTGACAGTGTATTAAGAGTCAGAGAGATATTACTTTACTAACTTTATAATTGTGGTAGGAAAGTAATTCATTTATCATAAAATTCCCCTGTATAAAGTTCAATATTCAGTGCTTTTTAGCATAATTACATATACTATAATTGTGTTTCCTATTTTGGACATTTAATATAAACAAAGTCATACATACGTAGTTTTTGTGAGTGGCTTCTTTCAATTAATCTAATTTTTTGAAGGTCATCCATATTGTAGCCTGTATTAGTACTTCATTCCTTTTTATTGCTGAATAGTATTCCACTGGATAGACATACCACATTTTGTTTATCCATTCATCAGTTGATAGCATTTGGGATTGTTTCCACTTTGAGGCTATTATCAATACTACTACTATGAATATTTGTGTACAAGTTTTTGTGTGGAAATTGGTTTTTGTTTCTTTTAGACATAACAAGGAATGGGATTTCTGGATTATATGATAACTCTGTGTTTAACATTTTAGGAGCTACCAAAGTGGTTTTCCAAAGCCACTGTACTATTTTACATTTCTACCAGCAATGTATAAGGGCTCCAATTTCTCCACATCCTCATCATGACTTGTTGTCTGTCTTTTTTAATTACATTCATCCTACTGGTTGTGAAGTAGTATCTCTTTGTGATTTTGATTTGCATCTTTTTGATAACTAATGATGTTTAGCATCTTTTCACGTGTTTATTGGCTACTTGTGTACTTTGTTTGAAGAACTATTCAGATTCCTAGCTATTTGTTAGTTGGGTTATTTACCTTTTTGTTGTTTCATTGTAAGTGATCATTTTTATATCTTCTAGATAAGAATCTCTTTTAATATATATGTTTTGCAAATATTTTCTCCCATTATGTGAGTTGTCTTTTTCACTTCCTTGATGGTATCCTTTGAAAATTATTAAAGTTTTTGATTGTGATGAAATCCAACTTATTCATTTTTTCTTTTGCTGCTTGTGCTTGTGAAGTACTATCTACTTATCACAAACCCAAGGTCATAGAAATTTATTCCTTTTTTTTCCCTAAGAGTTTTATCATTTTCAAAACCTATTTTTATGTTGTCTATTACATTTAGGTAATGTGATCCACTTTGATCTCTGGTCCACTTTGAGCTAATTTTTATGTATGATATGAGGCAGATATTCAACTTCATTATTTTGCATGCAGATATCCAGTTGTCCCAGAACAATTTGTTAGAAAGACTATTCTTCCCTATATTGAAAGTTTGACATCTTTGTTGAAAATCAAATGACCATAATAATAAGATTTTATTTCTGGATTCTTAACTAGAATGGATAGATTCCATTGATTTGTGTATCTTATGCCAGCAATATCGTGTCTTGATTACAGTAGCTTTTTAGTAAGTTTTGAAATTGAGAAGTGTGAGTCTTCCACCTTTGTTCTTTCTCAATATTGCTTTGACTATACTGTCTCTTTTAAATTTTCATATGAATTTTAGTATCAAATTGTCAATTTCTGCAAAGAAGCCAGTCAGGATATTGATAGGGTTGGCAGATAATCTGTAGATCATTTTTGGACAAATATTAATAATATTAAATCTTCCAATCCATGAACTTGGGATATATTTCTGTTTATTTAGATCTTCTTTAATTTCTTTCAATAATGTATTATAGTTTGCAATGTACAAATTACAAAAGTTTTGTACTTTTTGGGTTGTTTGTTTCTACATGTTTTAGAATGCACCCACCGTTACAGTATGAACAGCCGAAAGGGAAATACAAAATGGTCTTAAATTCACCAATAAGGCAATTCATGTCATCTCCTCTGAGGAGGAAAAAGGATGCGGAAAGAAGGGATGGAAAGAGAAATAGAAGTGTTATTTCAATACAATTGTTGTTCTCTAGAACCAGAAATTCCTTTTAAGCAACATGACCAGAGGGACACAGGAATTCTCTTTATTAGACAGAACCTGATGATTGATTGGATGTGACAGTTAAAAGAGAATATATGTCAAGAATAACTCCCCAGTTTCTTATGTGAGCTTGAATATACAGTAGTACTATTAGATGGGGAATATTCAGAAGAACTACTTCTGGGAAAGTTGAGATTAGTTTTGGGCAAGCTAGTTTTATTTTTTTTATTTATTTATTTTTATTTATTTATTTATTTATTTATTTATTTATTTATTTATTTATTTAATTTATTTATGATAGTCACAGAGAGAGAGAGAGGCAGAGACATAGGCAGAGGGAGAAGCAGGCTCCATGCACTGGGAGCCTGATGTGGGATTCAATCCCGGGTCTCCAGGATCGCGCCCTGGGCCAAAGGCAGGCGCCAAACCTCTGTGCCACCCAGGGATCCCATGGGCAAGCTAGTTTTAAAATGCCTTTGAAATATGTACACAAACTGAATATGTTGGTAAATATATAGGTATGGGCCTCATGGAAGGTTAGTGGCAAAGTTATTTTAGCTTAATTAACATATTAATGGTAAATGAAAAATGTGCAGAGCAGTCTCAATCATCTAGGGACAATTTATAGTTTTATGTGAGAAGAGAGGCTAGACTAAGTTTTGGGGAATTCCATCATTTCCTGGAGAGGTAGAACAGGATGAGTTGGGAAAGTTGAGAAGAGATAGAGATGTCTATGGTAGGAGGAAACGGGAGATTATAGTCTCCTGAAATCAAGAGTAGCGAATGTTTCCAGCAGGAAGGACTGTACTGAATACCAAGATCAATTAAATTTGATGACATTGAGGTCTTTGGTGACCTTGGGAAGAACCATTTCAGGGGATTTATGGTAGGGTAGAGGACAATATTCTGAAGAACTAATAAAACAGAGAAAGGGACTAAATTAGAAGTATTCACTCATGATAGACACAGAGAGAGAGAGAGGCGGAGACACAAGCAGTAGGGAGCCCGACATGGGACTCGATCCCTGGTCTCCAGGATCACACCCTGGACTGAAGGTGGCGCTAACCCGCTGGGCCACCGGGGCTGCCCAGACTAAATTAGAAGTAGTGTGAATAAAAACAGAGAGAGGTAGCTAGTGGGGGAAATACATTTCGAAGATATATTTTCTTTTTAAAAGAAGAGAGAGTTGAGAATGTTTAAATGTTGATAGCAAAGAGGCCACAGGGAGAAAAAGGATGATTAATTAATGATGTGGGGCAATCTATAGGATTAGGTTCTCAAGAAGGCAGGAATGTTGGGGTGCTTGGGTGGCTCAGTATGTTAACCATCTCACTCTTGGTTTCAGCCTAGGTTATGATCCCTGAGTTGTGAGATTGAGCTCCATGTCGAGTGCCATGCTGGGCTCCTCACTGAACATGGAGCCTACTTAAGATTTTCTCTTTCCTTCTCCCTCTGCCCCTTCCCTACTGCCATACTGTCTCTTGCATGTGCTTTCTCTCTCCCCCTAATTAAAAGAAGGAAAAAAGAAGGCATGACTTTTAAAAGATCTGTTGGACAGGTAAAAGAATTATTTTCTTAAATAAAGAGATCATTCATTGTGGAAGGATAAAACATGTGTTGATGTATTCTTTTAGGTTTGTCACTTGTGAAGGCTTGGGTTTTCTCTGTGAAGCAGGAGGATGAGGACATTGAAAAGACGTTGTTAGGTGAGGGGGAGCTGGGGATTTAGGTAGAGTAGTGAGTTGGGTATACTACTTATGATGAATGGAAGAGGAAGTCAACAAAAGACATCACAGTATTGCTGGATGGTATTGAGGGCTTGCTGTTTGTGTGTGCAGGAAGGGATTATTGAGGGAGAGACAAGCAAGTGATGTGATGGATCCTGAATGCAGATGACTAGGGCAATAAACCTAACATGAAGAAGTGGTGGGTTTAGACTAAGGTCCCTTCCAACTCTTTTTTGTTTCCAAGAAGAGGCTATAATTAGAAAAATCACCTTCCATAGAGGTATTTGAGAAGGACTTGATGGTTATGAGTGACAACTGCCAAATGTTCATTGTTATTTTCACAGAAGACTAGACAGTATTTCCAGTTCTGTTCTTTTATAAAGAAAGAGCCAAGGGCAGTTTTGTCGAGCAAGAATTCCTACCTTGGTTTCCTCCTCCAGCTGCCTGGTGCTAACAGCTTGGAGTATTTTCTTTCAGTCATATGATTGGTAACTACAATTCAGAGTAAGACTCCAGACAGGAATTTGTGCCAACCAATTAGAAAAGGTCATTGCACTAATCCTAAACTGGAATGGGGGTAGGGAGAGATGCAACTGGCAAGGCTAATTTTGTCATGTGGCATGCAAGGGCATGTGGCAAGCCAGTGGTCCCCACCTTATTTTGGCTAAGAGCCTATAATCCTTAGTTATGATCAGATGTATGGGGAAGGAAGCACTCACACTAAAAATCACCATGAAGTTAACTGTCTTCAAGAGCAAGCCTTCAAGTTTCCCTAGCCATAAAGAATTCCAGAATGCCATGGCAGCCTTGCTGAATTACCCTCCTCCTCATCGCCTGGTGAGACTGTGTGTGTGTGTACCTTGGCAACCTCAGTTACCCTGTGACACGTTGCAGTGGGAACATTTATCACATTATGTGCTGAGAAAAGTAAAAGAAATGGGAGTTGGCTGAACTGAACAAAGTAAAGCAGGGATTGTTGATCAAGGAGTCAAATTGCTAACTCTAAGATAATACCCATGTGGTGAACGTGTTTGTCACTGGATTAAAATATTAGGTGTATTTTTCTCTCTATGCATTTTAAAGAAAATTAGTTGTCTTAAAATGTTGTAAAGAGGCTTGCTTAGTGACAGGGTATAAATCAACACATGTGGTGGAAAATCAGAATGTATTTTAATTAATATTAATCTCCTGTGCTTCTTAAATGCCCAGTATTTAGAAGTGACACAAGCTCATTTTTGATTAGGAGGTTTGGAAACATTTTACTTTCAGGTAATTGACTCAAGGTAATAATGGTTGAAAGCATTACTACTTGGTCATGGTAATAATAAAATGGTAATGATAATAATTATTACAGCTACCATTTATTACTTACTTTGTGCAAGGCACTGTGGCAAGCACTTTGCCTACACTGTATCATCTAAGCCACACAACAGCCTTATACGCTGGTACTGTTATTTTATGGTAATGACTTTACAGAAGTCTTGTTTAACTAGCAAGAAAACTGGGCACTACTAAAGGTCGGGCTAGAATTCATACCGGGGTTTATTTGTCTCTAGAGTCTATGCTCTGCTACATTCTATCATTTCCTCTGTGACCTTAGAGTTTCTGTGCCTCAGTTTCCTCTGTATAAAACAAGAATAATTAGTAACATTAATCTCACTGGGATTTAAGGATCCAACGAGACAATACATGTAAAATTCTGATAACAGTGCCAAGTACGTAGAAAATACTCAAGTAAACGTTAGTTGCACAACTGCACTGTAAATAATGTATCTATTAGAAGTTTTGCTGCTGTGTTGTCTGTCCTGATAATCCACCAATTTGCACTTTGAACTGCTTTTCTTGCAGTAAGAGGGCTTACCTAACCACAAACTCTTTTTTGGGATCAAAAGCTCACATCAACTAGCCGGTGGGTGGGGCTACAGTTATAAAAATAGAATAAAGTAAAACCTAAATGGCCCATAAGAGAACCACATACAGAGCTGCAGTTTTATAACAATATACTGTTTTCAGCCAAAAAAAAAAAAAAAAAAAGCCTGTAAGAAGAATGGGGTTCAGCAACAGGCTCTTGGAGAAGTATCTGGCCACAGCTTTCTAAAGTGGGTTAGCAAAATCAGGACCAACATATGAAAACCTGTGAACGTGCATCTTATGAGGATTTCTAGGATATGAGGTCATCTGCCTTGTCTTTGCTTTCCCATGTGTTTAGGAAGTTATGGTTTCAAATTTTACTTAGAAATACTGCTCACCAGCAAAGAGGAAGGAACTATTGATGCATGCTACAGTATGGATGAATTTAAAAATAATTATGCCTAGTGTAAGAAGTCAGACAAAAATAGGAAATTCTGTATGATTCCATTTATATATATAATCTAGAAAAATGAAAATTCATCTATAGTGACACAAAGTAGATCAGTAGTTGCCTTGATACGGAGTGGGGTGAAGGGGAGCATTATAAAGAAGCACAAAGAAATTTTTGGAGGGTGATGGTTTCACAAGTGTATCAAAACTTACCAAAACTTATCAAATTGTACACTTTAAATATGCATTTATTATACTTCAAGTAAACCTCAATAAAGCTGCTTAAAAAATTTCACAGGATACCTTAAAAGATTCTTATTTACAATTGTAACTTAAGTATTTTTCCTTTAGATCTGTTGTTGATTTTTTGGGAGAATTTTGTGGTTTTTGGTAACCTTAAACTTCTGCATGGATGTTAGAATTAGCTATCAGATTTCACTTATTCACTTATACACATATTTGTACCCTCCAACCCCCACACACATAAACACACAAACCTGTTAACATTTTGATAAACTGCTCTGAAAGTATACATTATTTTGGAAGAAAAGACATTTTTATGATATTGAGTATCATGAACCATGAATATGGTATATCTCTATTTATTTAGGTCTCTTTGAACTGTCCTTCATCAGTTTTACAATTTTCTCCATAGGTCTTGTATGTTTCTAAATATTTATAATTATATTACTATTGAAAGGATATTATTTTTTTAAATTTTCTGTTGAAAGTTTATAAAAATGCAATTGGTTTTTTATACACTGATTTTTAATCTAGTAATCTTTTCTTAATCCCGTTGGGTTCTGTTGATTCTTTCAGGTTATCTATGTAGCCAATGATAGCATTTGCGAATATCAAGAGTATTTATACATTTTTTGCTGATGCTCATGACTTTTATTTCTTTCCTTACATTTTGGGCTGTTCTTTAATACAATGATGAATATAAATGGTGATAATTTCTTCTTACTCTTATTCCTATCTTAAAGGAAATGATTTCAGCACTTTATCACTAAGTATGAGTTTATTTTGTAAGAAGATTTTAAATCACAGATTCAATTTTTAACAAGTTATAGGACTATTAATTTTCTGTTTCTTTGCTAGGCAGTTTTACTAAGTTACATTTTCCTAGCATTTATTTTAAAATTTGTTGGCATAAAGTTGGTCATGAAAATCTTTTACTATCTTTGAAATATCTGCCAGCATTTTAAATTATGTCTATTTTATTCCTAATTTTGCATATGAAAATATTTATTCTTGACAAACCTTGACAGTGTTTTACCAATTTTAAAAATTTATAAAAACTTTTAACTTATTTTGGTCTTATAAATTTTTAAGAATTCATAAAATTAAGTTTATAAGAATTTTATAATTGTAGAAGTAACTTTTTATTTGCATATTATTTCTATTTTATATATGTTCTGAATCTGTACTAATATTTTTTGCCTTCTCTCCTATTATTATGGATAAACTGTGCTCAAAGTTAAGTGTAACTTCTTCATTTGTGCATTAAATTGTATTCCTTTCTCCTACTCAAAGACAAAGACCTGACAATTCTTCTTTCTTTTCCTGAATCATAATATTCCCCCCTTGTTATTGAAACATTGATATCAATGTGAAATATGCCATTATTTTTTCATCTTACAACTACAATAACAACAAATAGCATACTCTTGATTGCACTGTTTTTTTCCAGCTTCTGCCCTATTTCAGTTCTTCTGCAGCAAAACTCTTAAAAAGCTGTCAGTGCTTGCTTTTTCCTATGTGTCTTCTCTTTTTTTTTTTTTTTTTTTTCTTCAACCCAGTCAAATCAGACTTCTACACCAATAACTGCTCTGAGACTCCTTTCTTCTGGTCACCACACCATTGAAACCTTTTTGCCATCTCATGGTCCTTTTTTTACTTGCCTGATTACTAGCATCTGATGTAGCTAGCTTATTCTCTTCTTTGAAACACTTTTCTTCCCTTGGCTTCCAGTACACCACATTCAGCTGGTACCACTACTGTAGTTCTGGCTATTGCCTCTCAATCGCTTTTGCTAGTTCCTTCTCATATCATCACTGTTTAAAATTTTAACCCTTGGATTAAAATGGCTTAATCTTTGGACTTCACACTTTCCTTTGCTATAGCACTTTTTGGTGATATCATCTAGTATCTTGGTTCAAAATATCATCTATATTCTAATGACTCCAAAATTATATCTCCATCTTATATCGTTTGTCAGCACACCATTGTTAACTCCACTTTCTATGTGATCACCATAAACTTTCAATATGGCTGATGGACATAGTGGGATTTAGGGTTTTTAGAAGCCAAAACCAGTTCAAAGCCCATGCCTAACAACTCCTGAAGTATCTGGGTATTTCTTTTTTCTATAGTATAGTCATACTAATAAGTGCCTACAGTGTAAAAGGCTCAAGAAAGATTTATAGTAGATAGATAGATAGATAGATAGATAGATAGATAGATAGCAGTAGAGCAGGCTATACCCTCAAATGAAACTAGCCTCTCCCTTTAAGTCTCCCTTTAAGGTAGGAGTTCTAGACTTATGTATGGAAAATGGGAAAGAGGAATTATGTCAACTCATGGCTGGTTTCTAACAGCCTGAAAATTATTATTTTATAGATCAAGTAACATTTTAGTGAGCTATGTATGTATTTCATTCCTAGAAACATGGTTATTAAGTTGCCACTGCCAAAGATACCTGCAAGACAAAAATACTGATTACCAGTTTATTCCTTCCCCCCATTATGGTAAATGTATTCACACTGCTTCTGTCAGTTAGGCACTGACACTTGGCCTCTGCAACTGTAGGATCCCACTGAAAATCAGAACATCTTGAAAGCAGCATCTTCCTTTTCATACCTCTCCTATAGAAAACAGCAACCAGAGGGCTTTCCCAAGATTCTGGTTCTCCCCTCACCAATGTAAAGTGAGTGTCCTTTAAACTCTCTCAGTGAACATAGTACAGGTTGAGGGTGGTAGAGGGGTAGGAATGTAGTTCAGGTCACATCTAATAAATCTGCTCTAACATTCTTATCTCCTCAAGGCTTTTGGATCTGTTCTGCATTTTGCCAGGGATGTTCTGGAATCTTGATGTCACTAAATGTAAGCTATCAAAAAGTCAAGGGTCACTCAACCAGAATAAACTATTAGAACCACTTCCAATCAACGCATTATGTCCATAAACCCTGATACATACATCAAAATCAGTAAATTTGGTGCTTTCCAGAATTTTATTCCATCCTCCTTGATCTAACATCTTTAGAATCCATTTGGAGTATTTCCTATCTTCTTTCTGTAATTGTTCCAGTGCACTCAGAGAATCCATCTCACCACAGTCTTTGTTACTTGTAATGGTCACAGTAGCTGAAGGGCCATAGCCATTTGGTTTCCCAAGGACTTACTTCAGTGGGCATCTTACCACAATCAATCACAAGTAATGCTTTAATTAATCATATGCCAGTGCATGTCATGGATCACCAACAATCCATTTCCCGTTAACAAGGAGCTCGACACTCATGCAAGCCCACAAAATGACCAAATTAACCCCAATATACTATGTTTGATAGTCTGTTTCACAGGACTGTTCCTGGTGCTAATAATATCTTTATGTCAGGGTCCATCAAAAACAAAGCATAGCGGTGTTTTGAACATAAATGAATTGATTGAATGAATTATTCAATATGACTAAAATTAGTATCTATATACCAGAAAAAGAAAAAAAGAGAAAAAGAGAGAGAATGATAGAGAGACACAACGAGGGAGAGTAAATGAGGGGGAGAGAGAAAACTAGGGTGTCTCAGAGGTAGCAGTTGTTGGAAGCAGCCATTCCTTTAGGGATAGGAGAGAGCAAGAGGGAGAGGTTGGAAATTTTAACCTCTGGGAGCTGGGAGGAAGGGCCTATGGTGCTAGAAATCAGCATTCTGACTAAATGACTCTGCTTAGCTGGTGCTGATATATTTAATGGGAGGAGGAGTGATAAGGATATTTCTACCAATCTTGGAATAATTAAAATTAGATTCAGCTGCTATAACTGACGGGTTGGGTCTGGTGCTACCAAGGTGAAAGCATTGGTAGGGGGATGCTCATGGAAGTAAGAACACACAGGAAGCAAACACAAATCCTATAATTTGAGATAATTCAAGGTTCATTCTTAACTTGCAATAAAACTACACCTAGAAAACCGATAGTATAGAAAACCACTCTTAGGGCCTCTAAAGACTAAATTCTCAAAAGCAAGAGAAAATAGTACATATCCAATATAGACAAAAGAGTGGTAGGAGATGTTACCTTTCCATCCCTCTCACTTTGTGTGCATGTGTAAGAGCAAAACATTTGTATGTATGCATATGTATACAAGCGAAACATTTGGATTCATCCTTATGGTCACACAATTTAAATTTGTTTCCATAATTTCTTTCTTAAGAAGAAACTGTGAAGAAAATTAGTGAGTATGTAGTGTCAAAAATATCATCTTTTATGTGTATTTATTTAGTATATTTTTGGGTGAAAAAGATGTTATTCTGAAAACAAAGAAGTTGTTCAAAATGTGGCTTGACATTTCAAGAGCTATAATGGTGAAGAGTGGCTAAATGAATGGTTATTATATAAGGTAAGTTTTCACTTGAGATTTAAGTTGTGGCTCCTGGAAAGAAAAAAGTAAAGCTGCCTTATTTTCAGGCCACAAATTATTTTATCTTGAAAATCTTAAGGAAAATCCTATAAAATTGTTTACTAATGTGAATTTAGCAATGTCATAGAATGCTTGGCCATTGCACAAAAATCAGTTGTATTTCTATTTATAAGCAATAAGCAACTGGAAATTGATATGTGAAAAGTATCATTTGTAATAGCAATGGAAGTCTGAAATACGTAGAAATAAATTTATAAAATATGTGCAAGACACACACTTTAAACTGTGATGCAATATAAGCTACAATATTTGCTGAGTATTAAATATAATGTTAATTTTAAATTATTTATATTATTAAATTAATCAGACTTACATTAATATAATGTTAATATTTAATATAACAAATTATATTCTTTAATAGGAAATATTGTGTCTCATGAAAAAGTTGTTATCAGAGGGATGTAAAATAAAACCACAAATAAATACTATACAGTTACAAAATAATGGCTAAAATAAAAAATACTGATAATACCAAGTGTTGATAAAATTGAGGAACACCTGAAACCCTCACACATTGCTCATGAGAATGAAAAGTGGTACAGCCACTCTGGCAAACAATTTCGCAGTTTCCTATAAAATGAAACATACACCCACCATATAACCCACCAATCCCACTCCCAGGTATCCAAAGAAATGAAAATCTATGTCCACACGATTAGTTGTATGGAAATATTCATAAAAAGTTTGTCCATAATAGCCAAGAACTAAAAAAAAATCAAATGCCCCCAAAAGCATTAGGCTACATAAAAGAAGCCAAGCATTTATGAAATGCTTGTATGAGTGCATTTAAATGAAATTCTACACAAGTCAAAACTATAGAAAGCAGACCTGTAGCTTTTAGGGTCTAAAGTTTGGGGGAGAGGATTAACTGTAAGAGGAGAACCTTTTGTTGTGATGGAAATATTCTGTATCATGATTATGTGTGGCATTGTTACAACTGTGTGCATTTATCCATTCTCATCTGATTGCTTATTTAAGATTGGTGAATGTTATCATATGTAAATTGCACCTCAAAAAGATGATTTTTAAAAATTCTCAAAAGAAAACTAAGTTGTCTTTCAAGAAAGTGAGAGTAATTTACACTTTCACAAGAATACAGCTTCAGGGGATCCCTGGGTGGCGCAGCGGTTTGGTGCCTGCCTGCCTTTGGCCCAGGGCGCAATCCTGGAGACCTGGGATCGAATCCCACATCGGGCTCCCGGTGCATGGAGCCTGCTTCTCCCTCTGCCTGTGTCTCTGCCTCTCTCTCTCTCTCTGTGACTATCATAAATAAATAAAAATTAAAAAAAAAAAAGAATACAACTTCATACCAATCCTTACTTTCTTAGGAGGCAAGGTGAAAGACAAGGAAACTCACATTTCCCCTTAGCTTAGGGGAATATAACCATGAAATTGTAATTTCTTGTGTTCATTCTCCAAGGAAGTAAGGCTATCTTCAAGCATGATTTTTTTGTGTGTGCTTTTGGAACATGTCTCAGACTATCAAAACCTCTTATTAAAAAACAACAACAACAAAACCTCTTATTAAAAATATTATTGTTGGGTTTCTTTTCACTTGATGTTTTGTAACTGGAACATCATTTATTAGTGAATATGCAGATTTTCTGTGTATTGTCATTGAGGAATTCTCCTAAAAATATATGCTCCATTCTATTGCTTCAATATGCATATGTCAGAAATAAAGAAAATACATCTTGTTAATTTTGTTATGATTATGAAGTTTGGGGAAGCCTTTAAATTTATCATATGACTTTGAGAAGAATGCTATTTTAAAAGATGAGTGGCATTTGCCTAGCTTTATGAACTATGCTAGAATTTTATATACATTATTTTAATGTCACTTAATCTTGACACTATTCAGAGAGTAGGCATATCTTACTTTTTTTTTTTTTAATATGAAAAACTGAGGCTAAGAAAGGTTGACTTGCTCAAGCTTACAAAGCCATTACTGGCAGAATTGGGATAAAAGCAGGATCTGTGTCTTGGGATTCGAAGGTCATGTTCTTTTTATCTCAGCATACACTGCCTCCAAAAATAAAGCAAAGGATAAGGGCGGGGTGAGAGGAGAGAGAAGAATGATGTACTCTTCTGGAGGATAGTAAACATCTGTGAGATTCAGAACACAGGTCTGCTCCTTAGAGTGAGAAAACCTAGGGGTTCTGAGACCTGGTCTCAAGCATTTGGAGAAACACCAGCGTCCGTACAGTGCCAATTAAATCAGGCTCCTTGAGGACAGACCAAGGATTGATGTATAGTACATATGTATGTATCTGCGTACGTAACTGTGCATGTATGGGCTCATAAACACCATGTTAGTCGGCTTAGGATGTTATAATAAAATACCATCCACAGGGTGGCTTGAACAAGAGACATTTATTTTTCACAGTTCTGGAGGCTGAAAGTCAAAGATAAGTGTGCCAGCATGGTCAGGTTCTGGTGAGAACCCTCTTCCTGGCTTGCAACACCTGTCTTTTCTTCGTGTCCTCACATAGTGGAGAGAGAGTGAGCTCTGGTCTTTCTGTCTCCTAGAAAGAAGTTCTTGTCTCATGGAGTTGTAGAATGAATCTCATGAAGACAGTGTAAGTGAAGCGCTAGGAGTTTTTTAAGCAAAGATACAGAGAAAGCTCTCAGAAGTAAGAGAGGCTACCAATAGGGTTACCACTGAGGGCTTTTAGTGGCAGTCTTTTATTGAGAAGTGACTGGGAAGCTGGTGGCCTTGAGATTCTCATGCAGTCTTGGTTTGTGCAAGGACTATTGATAATACCCTTAATGACTTATTTCTTGTGGTCTGGTGAGTTTCTGTGATTACTTCGTAGCCATCAAAGGGAGATACTTTCTAACATTTTGGAGCTACGGAGCCAGATTTATTTTTTATTTTTTCTCTGTGTTTGGTGACTTATCTCTGTTTCCTTGGGATTGGTAGGAGCCTGACTCTGGGCCTTTCGATGTGTTTGGGATTTATGAGAGCCCAGAGATTTATGGGAGCCTAACAGCCTAACTCTGGGCCTTTACCTTATCTTTCCTTGCCTAGCCCCATCTGTCCCTAACTCATAAGGACACTGATCTCATCAAAAGGTTGGGCTCCACCCTTATGAATTCATCCAGACCGGGATCCCTGGGTGGCGCAGTGGTTTGGCGCCTGCCTTTGGCCCAGGGCGTGATCCTGGAGACCCGGGATCGAATCCCACGTCGGGCTCCCGGTGCATGGAGCCTGCTTCTCCCTCTGCCTATGTCTCTGCCTCTCTCTCTCTCTCTCTCTCTCTGTGACTATCATGAATAAATAAATAAAATCTTTAAAAAAAAACCAATTCATCCAGACCAAATTATCTCCCAATGACCCCACTTCCAAATATCATCACATGGCGGGGGTTAGGGCTTCAACATATGAATTGTGGGGAAACACAATCAGTCCATAGTGTACACACATGTGCACACACACACACACCAGGTGATTCTAATGTGCCTTCAAGGTTGTGAACCATTGCTTTAGAACAGTGCCTGTCAAGTGTGCATTAAAACCATCTGGAGAGGGATGGCTGGGTGGCTCAGCGGTTAAGTGCCTGCCTTCAGCCCAGGGTGTGATACTGGAGTCCCAGGATCGAGTCCCACATCAGGCTCCCTGCATGGAGCCTGCTTATGTCTCTGCCTCTCTTTCTCTCTGTGTGTCTCTCATGAATAAATAAATAAAGTCTTAAAAAAACCCACAAGACACCTAGAGAACTTGTTAATAAATGTATTGATGGGCACCACCCCCAGAGTTTCTGACTCTGTGGGTTTGGTGTGGGGCTCCATAATTGGAGCATTTCTAACATGCCTCCAGGTAATGCTTATGTCAGGGTCTTACTTTGAGAACTATTTTAGGAGTTGCTGACCCTCTGATGTATACAAGCTAGTAGAAATTAAGTATAACTACTTCTAATCAATTCCTGAGTTCAGGAATTTAGTCCACACAAATTCTTTTATTTAGTTAAGTATTTGTTGAGTGCATAGTAACATCTGGGTCCTCTATTAAGTTCAGGGGATACAGTAGGGAATAAGGTGGGCAAAAACCCTGCTCTCGTGGAGCTTCTGTTCTTTTGGAACCCAAGACTCAGTGAGTCGCTCCTTTGTGTTTCTAATGCTCCACTCACTTTGCTTTGTAAGTATTTGTGTATCTCCTCACTTATGGTGGGAGGGACTGCATTGTCATTCAGTCACTCTTTCATTAGTTTACCAGACAGTGTGCTTGCATAAGAGATCCAAAGTAAAAGCCATAGTCCTCATCCTCGGGAAATTCCCTGTGTAGCAGGGAAGATAACAAATAGACATCTACAAGCCACAGCAGTAAATGTGAGAGAGGCTGTAGACGATGCTATTACCACATGTCCACTCCCTGGCTGGTACACCTTTTCCTCAGCTGCTGCCAATGCTAAGCTAATGCCTTATTTCTGCCACCTGTTTTGGCTCATGGCCCCTAGCTAATGAAAACCACCTGCCCTGGAGATTGCCGAGAGGTTACCACCTACCTATTTACTTCTTGGAGTAAGAATAGGCTTCAGCAGGGGAAGAAGATAGGGGAAGAAATGAAGTCAGAAGAATCTGTGCAAACGACCCCATATGTGGCTAATGTGACTGGAACTGGGTGTGTGCTCTGGGAGATGAGCCTGGATGGTATGGATGATGAAAGTTTTTCAGTGACACAGGTGGCCATTTCATGCTATCTTCAGGATTTTAAATGGGTGAGTAACATGGTCAGATTTCCATTTTAAAATCATCACTGTGGCCTGAAGGAGGGATTGGGGGAGAGGGGAATTCAGTTTGGAGGTACCAGGTTAGTACTTAACAGTCTTGGCTCTGGAGTCACACTTGCTGGGTCTGGATCCTTGATCTTCCTCTTACAAGCTTTAATACATTGGTTAAAATATATAATTTCTCAGTGCCCTCAGTTTCCTTATCTTTACATTGGGATTAAAGGTAGAATTTACTCCTTAAGTTTGTGAGAAGTCATTAATCAAATACTGTTATGTACTTAGAACAGTGCCTGGCTCATAGAAAGTGCTTAATGTTGGCTGTTATTATTCCTGTTTTATTATTACTATTGTTAGTAGTAGTAGCAGCAGAAGTAGCACAGAGAAAGCAGTGGTAATGGCAGTAGTCTGTTTAGGTGAGAAAGGATTGGAAGCTAAACAAGGAAAGTAGCATTGGGGATGGAGAGGGAAATAATTTTGTGTGATATTTAGGTGTGAAGTCTTGATAACATTTGGACTTCGAAGTGGGTGAGAATATAACTTGGGCTCCTGGCTGGATATGCAGTGATGCCATTTTCTGAGATAGAGCTCACAGGAGGAGATGCTGACTTTTTTTTTAGATTTTATTTATTTAGTCATGACAGACATGGAGAGAGAGGCAGAGGCAGAAGGAGAAGCAGGCTCCTTGTGGGGAGCCTGTTGGGAGACAGGGACCCTGGGATCACGACCTGAGCAGGTGCTCAACCATTGAGTCACCGGCATGCCCCAAGGAGATGCTGATTTTAATGGGGAAGTTGTAGTTTAGTTTTGTATATTTTGTGTTTGAAATGCATTTTCTGCTCCATGGGAAGTTCCTATATGCAGTAGTGGAGGTTACACAAGTGTGACATCAGAGACACGGACAGACTTAGCCTTGAGATAACTATTTGGTGGTCAGGAGTATATTTACAACTATTCTATCTATTTAGTTTTTAAGTTACTAATTGAGAAAATAATTAGAAAAAAATGAGAGTAAGGAATAGCTTTAAAAAGATTTTAAGCAGAAGATGAGGATAGAGGTTTGAGGACACAGCAAAAACAGTAATAGAAAAAAAGCAGCCTTAGGAAGAATACATGGTACATCAGAAGTCTTAAATAGAACCAGTAATGTCCACTAGGTCTGTAAAACTACAAAAGTAGACTCACATTGTCTAGGCAATGTCTGCAATTCCCAGACCACAGAAGGAATAGAGAGTATAAAAGAAGGCATTTTTATCTTTAAAGTTACAGGTGACATTCCAGTGCAAGGTGAGTAAAACGTTACATGTGCTCGTTGATGGATTTTCTTTTAACGCTGAGGCCCAAGCTAAAGTCATTCTACAGTGTGTAAAGCTAGCTCTGTAAGACAAGCTGACTGGTTTCAGATTTTTTTTTTTTTTTAAAAGAAAAGACCACCAAAAACAAGAAACAGAACTGAGGAGGTACCTGGGTGTTTCAGTTAGTTACACATTTGCCTTCAGCTTGGGTCATGATCCCAGGGATCCAGGGATTGAGCCCCACATGGGGTTCCCTGCTCAGGGGCTGGAGTCTGCTTTTTCTCTGCCCCTGCCCTAGCTTGTGTGCACTTGCTCTCTCTTTCTGTCTCTCTCCTCCTCCCACCCCCTCCTCCCTTACCCCTTCCCTCCCTCTTCCCCTCCCTTCCTTTTCTCTCCCCTTCTTTCCCTCCCCCTTTCTCCCCACTCTCTCCCCCCTCCCTCCCCCTCAAACAAATAAAATCTTAAAAAAAAATAACAGAGCATAACGTCATAGAAGACTACGTCTAGAAAGGAGCAAATTAGAAAAAAATAAAAGAGAGGTAAGTAAAATCATTCTAAGGTCAAGATTTCCCATTCCCCTGCCAGAATTAGATAAAAATGAAAACCATGTAAGAGGTTTAGACTGTATTTTACAAAGCTAAGTGTGCAAGACATGTTACTTTATTTTTTTAAATCAACTTAAATTTGGTCCAGAGCCTCTATACTACAGAGATAGTGGTAAATTCACTCTGGGTTATTATTGGGACTCCTTCCCTATTTATAAGTGTAACACAAGGAAGAAATCTTGGGCCATGTATGTTTTCCAGAGACCTGGACTTCTTTCTGGTTACTTCTGAAATGTCCATGATCCTTTGAAATCCAGAAGTGCTGTTGCTCTTTCCCATGTAACTCTTGGGGCACAGGAATCTGAACTGTCAACCCAAAATTATATACCTGGAGAAAACATAGTTCAAGAATGAAGGGAGAAATCAAGACATTTTATTTTATTTAAAGATTTTATTTATTTATTCATTAGAGACACAGAGGGAGGCAGAGACATAGGCAGAAGGAGAAGCAGACTCCCTGCAGGGAGCCCGATGGGGAACTCAATCCCCGGACCCCAGGATCACCCCCTGAGCCAAAGGCAGATGCTCAACCACTGAGCCACCCAGATGCCCCAAGACATTTAAAAATAAATGGAAACTGAGGGAATTTGTTGCCAGGAGATCTACTATAAATGAGTGACTAAAGGAAGTTCTTTACACAGAAGTTATGTTTGATGGTTAAAAAAAAAAATATTACAATGGCTTTAAATACATTTAGAGGAAGTATCTATTACAAGTGCAGGAGGGTAAAGGGACATAAACTAGGTAAAGTTTCTACGCATTACTTGAACTGGTAGAATGACAGCACCAGCAGCCCTTGATAAGGTGTGTATACATAATGTAATAACTACAACAACCATTTAAAAAGCTAAACGAAGAGAGAAACTAAAAAATGTTATAAATTAAAATGGAATTCTGTTATGAAAAACCTCACAGGAAGACAAGAAAAAGAAGACAAACAAAAAGCAGAGGGAACAAACAGAAAACAAAAAATGACATGTGTCCAATTTATTTTTTGTTGTTGCTTGTGCTTTTGGTATATTGATTGTTATATAATTATATATGTATATAGTTATATATAATACATATATAATTATATATTATATATTATTTATATGATTATAATTATATATATTATTATATAATCATATTGATTGCCTAATCTAAATTCATGCAGATTTACACATATCTTCTTCTAAGAATTTTATACCTCAGTCTTTTACACTTTGATCTCTGATCCATTTTGAGTTAATTTTTGTATATGATGTGAGGTAGGGGTGTAACCTTTGGCATCCTTATTAAGAATCAGTTGGGTTTTGATTTCAGCATTCTTAATTCCATTCCATTTGTCTAAATGTCTATGCTTCTATTAGTACTACATTTCTTGATTACTGTAGTTTATAGTAGCTCTTGAAATTGGGAAATGTGAGTCTTCCAATTTTGTTTTGCTTTTTCAAACTTGTTTTGGCTGTTTTCATCCCTTGCATTTCCATATGAATTTTAGGATCCCATTTGCTTTCTTTTTTCTTTTCTTTTTTTTTTTCTGCAAAAAGACAGCTGGTGTTTGGTAGGGGTTGCTTTGAATTTGTAGATCAATTTGGAAAATTCTACTGTTGTAACAGCATTAAATATACTGATGCATGAACAATGGTGTTTTTCTGTTGGTTTAGGCCTTTAATTTCTTTCCGTGATGTTTTGTAGTTCTCAGAGTAAAAGTTTTACATTTCTTTAGTTAATTTATTCGCAAGTATTTTTGATACGATTTTAAATGGAACGATTTTCTTGATTTCATTTTTGACTTGGCTATTGCTACTATAAAGAAATACAGTTAATACTCATATTTTGATATATCTTGCAACCTTGCTGAACTCATTATCACTAATAGTTTTTTAGTGGATTCCTGGATTTTCTATGTATAAGGTTATATCATTGGCAAATGGAGATAATTATAATTTTACTTATTCCTTTCTAATCTAGAGATTTTATTTAATTTTCTCATATAATTTCTCTGGCTAGGACCTCTACTATTATGTTGCATAGAGACAGCAAGAGTGGACATCCTTATCTATTTCTAATTTTCACCATTAATCATGTTAGTTGTAGTTTTTTTTTGTAGACAAGCTTCTGTGTATATTTTTAACACCAAGGGGATCATACCAAGTTTGGTAATTATCAGCCTGATTTTTCACTTAATATACCATAAGCATTTCTATCATTAAATAGTTTTTTATACATGACTATAATGGCTACATGCTAGTCTATTTTATGTTACAACTTTAAAACCAATTATTTTGTCATTTCTCTAAGGTTATTCTACAAACCAGCATGAACACATGTAGATTGTTTATTTAGGCTAAAATATGAGAAATAGCATATCTGGTTCAAAGGCATGTACCCGTGATAGGTTTTTCTAATTCAATGTAATACTTATTCTATTTGTGTTTTCTCTCCAACTGAATTGTCATTTTTTAGAACAGAGTTTGATGTTTACTTTGGTATAGGCTCCATGAGACCTAAAACAAGATCATTTGTCTGAAAGTGCTTGGGCAAAATATTTAAATGACTGGATATCTCTTTGTAACAAATTATTTATTCTTATATTTCCTTATTATATCTAGGATGTTTCAATTATTTTCCTTTTATATATTTTACTTCTAAAATATGACACATACTTTTGGTAATGTTAAAAAATTTTGTATATGCTCTTTATTCAACTATATTGTGTATTTTTGCCTTTTGGGGTATCTGATTATTGAAGATATTTCTAGGTGTTTTTTTCTTTCTTTTCCTTTCTATTCCAAGCAGAGAAGGGAGCATCAGAAACTTGGCCCTGAAGAATACATTGTTTAAATAATGCAGGGTTTGATACATAAATAGTTAGTAAAAAGTTTACTTTCTTTTAAGTTTATAGCTGGATTGCATGGATATCCCTAGGTTGTGGAAATAGTCATCAGAGTAGTGACAATAATGGTTTGCAGCTAGGTAGGAAGTGACTGAGAAATTAGATATGTTTAGTAGACACTTTGCAAAGGTGGGAGACTATGGAAACTGATTTACAGAATGGGAAGGGAGGAGTCCTCTGAAATAATGTGAGGAGCAAACAAAATGCATGAAAATCTGTACCTGGTGAATCTAACAGGAAAAGATAATGGTCATTAACTGTGAATAGTCTGAGCTTTCATGCTATTAGAATTTACTATAATATAAATTACTATTTTGAGATCATTGTGCCAAAGAACAAATGATATTTTGTTTAAAAAGGGGGAAACAGCCCTCATATTGGGCTCTGTTTTAAAGTTGTTTTCCAAGGAACACTTTATAGCCCTTTCTAAAAGTGACATTTCAAAACCCAGGGTTCTTGCCTATATACAATTTGTCTCTTAGCATACATTAAAGGGAAAGATGCTTTTATGAAATTTCACTCAAATGTTAGCATAGTGCCTTTAAAGTTTAGAAATTCTAGGTTTGCTTGTCAGAATATCTACATCTGTATCCCTGGCTCCTTGGCAAGGATTATAAACATTTAAAATAGCCTATTTGGGGCACCTAGGTAGCTCAGTCAGTTCAGCATCCGGCTCTTGATTTCAGCTCAGGTCATGATCTCAGCATTGTGACATTGAGCCCCACTTTGGCTTGGAGCTCAGTGCCGAGTCTGCTCGAAATTCTCTCCCTGTCTACCCCGCCCCCACCTCATGTGTGCGCGCTCTCTCAAATAAATAAATATATCTTTAAAAATAAAATATTAGTTCATTTACTAGTACTTATTGAGATACAGAATGACAGTGCTATTCTAAACCTAGGTAGGACAAAGTTCCTGTGGTTGAAAATTGTAGATTCCAAGTATAGAGATAAAAATATAATAAAACAAGCTGATGATGATATAGTATAAAATTCTACTGTGCAGACCTATATATCTGAACTGCTTAAGACCAGGATGGAACCAACACACTGAGGACCTATATAACATATGGCGATACTTTAGGGGAGACATGGGGGTAGAGGCTGGAGAAGTCAGATAAAGCAAGAATGTATCCTCTGTGCAAAGAGCCAAGTGTTCTAGATGAGATGGGGCCTTGCGATCATAACATGAAGTGGTCAGATAGGATCTCTGATGATTCTTAATTCCAAAGTCAAATTGCAGAGCAGGAAGCACATTCATCCTTTCAGTGTAGGGGGACAGAATAGAAGATTTCAGGAGATGAGAGGAGGTCTTAAAAACTACCAGAGGAATGCAGTAAAAAAAAAAACAAAAACCCACAGATAGCTGTGGGTCAGCGTGGTCAGCATGGCTCCCAAAAGCAATAATCACCATCTTCAGGGGGCATGATGTTGTCTTTGTTTAGATCCTTGAGCAATCTATACAGAGGCTGGGAGGGGACACACTAAAGGTTGATGGACTAGAAGGGGATTCAGGGTGCTGAAAAAGACACTGTCAAAGTGATCAACTGGTGTGACCTCAATTTCTATAGTCTGGGAGCCTTCCTCTTTCCTCTCATGGCTACTGCTCTCTAGTAGGACTATTAACCAACCTCTGCCTGGGCCTCTGTGCTAGATGCCTGTTTGGCAACACTTTCAAGACCTGCCCTCCTCTTGCCTAACCATTCTTTATACGAATGATCAATCTTTGCAAACCCCCACTTTCAGCATGTCTGATCCTGCCAACTTGAAGTTTCTGCTTCAAGTTCACACTTTACTGATCATTTTTCAAGTACTTCCATAAACTGTTATGAACTTATTTCACAGGTTTTTTTCCCCCTCCAGATATTTAGCTCTTGCCTCTCCTAAGTCAGAATTTTTATTTTTGCTTCTGTACTTTTGCTCAGCTATTTCCTTGGCCCTAGTCTTCTTGGTTTAGATTCTACTGACCCTCCAAGGCCCAGTCTAAATCCTATTTTTAACTTGCAACTGTAGGCTACATACGTCAGCTCGTAAATGTTTGTTTTCTTTTCTTTTTGCCAGGGATGAGTCTATGAACTAGCTAGGATGCTGGGAAAGAAATTGCCTCATTTCACATTCTGGTGAATCCCAAGAGTTTCCTATAGTCCCATTCTACTCTTCGTACCATATAGTAAACATTTTGACCATGGAAGTTGTTCTAAAAATCCTGTAGTACCTCAGGCAGTGTTGGGCATTAGGCAGTTAACAGTGTGTTCTTGTTGCCTGGGGAAGCCATGCTGAAAAATGTCAGAAGGTTGCACAGCATAAGGAAGTGATTGAGAATCCAACATCACTAGTCAGAAAGTTTCCAAAGAAGGTAGTATAATTTTGCAAGGGTTTTGTTTCTTTTCAAAGACCTAGAATGGGGGATAAAAAAGAAAAAAAATTCCAAATATTCTATGGTCCTCTGTGTTGTTTGGTATAAACATCCTAGGAAAAAATGGAACCTGGAATATTTGATGGACCCTCCAATTATGACATGTCAACCTGGAATGTGCTTTATTATTTTTTTATTACTCAGAATCCCTGTGATTTTTAATAGTGGAAATTATCCAAGGGCAAAGAATGTGTGGTCCTTTTGACCAGGAACTAGTTTCCATAAATAAAATAGCTTACTAATTATCATCTCTTCTGTCTCCAGTCCATTTCTGCCACCCATAGCAATGAAGACTCCATTAAAACACATGACTATGTTATTAAAAATGTTAGATTGATTTATTATTCCCTTTAATTTCCCAGTAGATTTTGAAGAGATTATGGAACCATCTGCATATGCCCAGAAGCAGTCATCATAATAGCAGGAGAACCTGCCTCAGCCCTGGTAGTATTTTCTTTTTTTTAAAAGAGACCTGAATGGGGTCATTGCCTTTACTGATCAGTTATAGTTCTCTATCTTTCACACTGATAACAAGGGGGATCATACTTCTCAATACTCTTTTAGGGCATAGTGAAAATGAATGTTTGCTGAAGTAAACAGTTCATGCAGACTACTTAATGAGCTTATTCAGTAATCAGAGTTC
Source organism: Canis lupus baileyi (assembly GCF_048164855.1). Taxonomy (NCBI): domain Eukaryota; kingdom Metazoa; phylum Chordata; class Mammalia; order Carnivora; family Canidae; genus Canis; species Canis lupus. The sequence goes on along the minus strand of NC_132846.1, from coordinate 54,297,513 downwards.
ATCAAATACAAGCCAGTTCATTCTTTACTTGTTTTCCTGTGCTGTCTATCCTTTACTAGTCTGGTGAAACTTATGAACCATCTCTGTACCAGTTATAAAGCTACTGTTTCTTAGCTGCAAGCCCAAGCCTCTAAATTCTTTGTGACGCTGAGGATAAGACTTCTGTAAACCACATTTCAGCATGGCCACCCAGCTTCCTGCGAGGCTATGCCAATGGGGGCACTATAGATAGATGACAAGACTGGGGGAGAGCGAGGAGGATTTTCTCTTTCCTGTTTGTTTTATATGGGTTTCCTGTTTGTTTCCTGCCTGGTTCCTATCACTGCTACACTTGTTCCCCTTAGCATTAACAGTGAACTTGCATAATGACAGCTGGATTCATTCTGTAGCTTTTCAAACACTTATAGAGTTGGGTTATGGCACCACCTCAGAAACCTCAGCCTCAGCTAGCACTCCCTTCTCAGGAGTCTGTATTTCAGCTCCACAGGCTCTTTCCTCTAAGTTTAAAAATGCCAATCTTCCCCCCTCCTTCCTCTCCCCCCCCCCTTTTTTTTTTGCCAGGCCAAGGAGTGTGGTTTGCCTCTTGCAGTTGATACTTCCATGATATTTTAGTACAGTGGTAGGCAAATACACATACATATTGACTATTGCTCCTTCTGTTCTATAACAGAAGACTTGAGTTCTTGTGATGGAGACCATATTATTGTATTAAAATATTGGCCATCAAAAAAAAAATATTGGCCATCTTGTCCTTTATACAAGAAGTTTACTTAACTCTGCCTCAGTGTTCTAGTCTTGCCACCCAGCAAGACTTAACACATTTACACTAGAATCTAAAAATTTCATATTAAATTTACTCTGTTCAAATAACTCAAATGGTTCTGTTTCCTGCTTGGACCCTGACCGATTAAAAAAAAAACTGCTTCCACAAATGTCCCAGGAAATGGACACCCGAAAATTGGGATTTGGGGTTTGGTCATGTTCTTGGGCTTGAACACAATGCTGAAATTAGGTGCTAGTAATCCATGTCATGCAGTAGCATCTTGTTTAATCAAATGATCATCTGTGATTGATTGTGATAAAGTGAGTGACTAAGAAGCTACTGAACTTGACCTTTATGACAGTAATGGTGATGACAAGGACTTCATGTGGGATGGATTTCCTGATTGCTCATACAGAAAGAATATAACAAATTCAGATGCTCAAAGAGACTCTATTTCAGTGCTAAAAGAATATTTTATTTTTTTGTAGCCATAGAGCTAACATTGCTGAAAAAAATCAGATGCAAAATTTCAACTGGGCAGGATGCACAATTACAATAAAAGTCAAATACATAATTTTTCAGGTCTCTCATGTATAGGCACTGAGTCTGATTTGGGAAGAAATGCATTCCTATTAGTCTGGTGAAATCTATATCATTGAGCCCCTTTTGGACTATTGCTCCTAATACATAAAATAAAATATAGTGAATCAGAAGAAATCTAATATTGGAATACAGTAATCAAAATGTTAAAACACATATTTTTAAGAAATGAATGCTTTAAAGAACAAAACCTAGCAGTAGGTCTTATATATGCCGTAATTTTGAACACTTTCTTGAGATACCTGCATCAATTGTAATCTAATATGAAATATCCATTATTTCTATTGTTGTCAAAGTAATTGGTAATGATAATACTACTATGTTTTTTTTTCCCATATATATTATTGAAGGAAATGCTAAGTTTCACTTAGTGGTTAATAAAAGTAAAGATGTATTTTTTCTTCTCTTAGTTCAGTAATCTGAATCACATCCATGTATCTCAAACTAAGAATCTCTGTTTTAGTCATGTAGGTATTCTTGAGAAGTTAGCTGGATAAGTCAAACTTTGAACTTTTTCTACTTACAACCTATCCTCATATCATTCTTCATTTCTTATCCCAGGAATCTCTAGGAGAATGGGTAAGGTGCATCTTCTATATGCATCCATATAGTATCCTGGACTCTTGCTATCAAAATATAAAAAAATATGCTACTTAAGTACTTTCCTGTACTGTGCTTTCCCTTTTAAAGGACTATGGTACTATAATGCCTATTTACCTTTATGTATTCTCCCCAACAGACTAGAAGATCTCTGTTATTAGAGACCATGACTGGCTTGCTATATCTCTAACTTAGGACCTACTCCATAGTTGATGCTCAATCTATATTTGTGAATAAACAACTGAATAAATTGATGAACTCTGAAGTGGAAGTAGTTTTTTCTCTTACTCATGACCAAAGTTCTCAGCAAGGTATTTTATATAAATGTTGCCATGAGAGGAGATAGAAGAGAGAGTGTGACTTATGCATCCATACAAATCTGCCCACCATTAGAAAAGCAATTGTGTGTTCAGACCTAGCTGACAGCGGTGTGGTAGACAGATTATTTACTAGGGTAGGCACTGTTGGTTCCCTATCCAGAAACCACTGTTCCGTTTTTTCCTTGCAAATAGAATCGTGATTTGTTTTTTATAGTATCAGTATGATATGTATGTCAGGGGAGACTGGGTCTCCTATTAGGTGTGGGGATGAGGGATGTGTCTTGTTTAGACTAATCTAGTTATAGTAATTCCCTTCGACAGTGTTTGGTTTAGGGCTTGGCATATGATACAATTATGGGCAGTGAAATGAGATGGCAAATCTGAGAGTGTATAGAAGAAGACAAAAAGAGATGCATGTGAGGCAACATTTCTGTTCTTTTCCCTTGGAAGTGATTATATGAGGAGGTGATGCCTAGGGCTTATGCAAAGAAAGGGTGACAATGAGGGGAGCAGCTGGCACAGTGAGAGTAGCACTGTGAAAAACGTGGAAAGAAAGTGTACCATTGTTGTTATCATTGTGATGCTGTATTAATCAAATGTTGTACTTGTGGTATAATAGATGCCTTTATTGTTTAAGCCATTTTTTGACTGGCTTTTTTTGTCACTTGCATCCCAAAGTGTCATAAATGCGTCATCTTCTTAAGCAAAGGACAGCTTTACTAATGGTCCTGGATAAATTTAATAAGGATCCTTTCTGCCTGAGATTTTGATACTTGTAAGTAGCAGAAGTCTGCCATAGGATGCAGGAATTTTTTTAGAAATCCAAAGCTCTAGCAGACTAATTTAGAGAGTGGGTCGGATGCCAGCCATTTCTGAAGCTCATGAAATGAGAACATTTAAAGCTGAGTGATAAGCCTTTGTAGGTGAACTAATGCCAAAACCCTTTTCAAACCTAAGTATTCCATGGCAAGGCATTCTTGCAGCATGTTATGTGTTACCATGTTATGAAACTGGCTTTGACATTTGGATGTCTACCACTTGGTGAGTGGTTAGTTATAAAATGCTATTGGTTCAACAGATTATACTTCTGGAATAAAGCCTGGACTTCTGGGATCTTTTTAGTGGCTGGTTTATTTGTATTTCCAAGGCCATTTTTCCAATAAGCCAACACAATCAAATTACATGCAGCTTTGAAGACATTCTACCTTACAGTTTGACATTTTAATTAGGACTTTAAAGAGATAATAATCACTGCCCACAACTTCCCTAATGTTACCTAGAAATGGGTCAGTTAATTAGGATCCCAGAAAAACCACCGCATACATTTCTTTTTAATTGTTTTTCCAAACTTCCATCACCACATCTCTTGGCTTCAACTCAGACCAAATCAAACAAACAGCAGGGAAGGGTTCAATCTCTTCAGCCTTCTGAAAAATCTAAGGGTGCAAATAAGGAAGTCAGTCTGTGTCCATTAACTACAACTGTATGTTTCACTCTGCATAAGATATTTTTCTTTCATTTCAAGATTGCTTTTGAAAGGAAAACCAATCCAGTTCATCTTATTAGATCATCTTCTGTGAGAGCCATTAGGATCCTGTTCACCTGGCCCCTTTGATCCTTGTGTCTATACTTCATTATTTTTTATCTCTTCTAGGGTAAGGTTATTAATGGGTGGTCCCACTAAGGAATTTTTTTAATGCTCTCTGACTGCATTAAATTCCTTCTAAGTGGATTTTACAAGGTGGAAGGAAAAATGAGTCCATCTATTTGGACTTTGAAACAAAGGGGCCCAGGGTGTGATAGCGATTCAAGAAATGAATTCTGTTCTCTTGGGTGGATTATATGTAACAGGATGCTTACTGCCTCACTTGCCCCTCCCTATCTCTTGGGTCAATATACAAGAATGGAAATGTGGTAAATGTCTCAGTTGTTTTCTAGTGCTCTGATGTGTTTTGACACATTCAGGAGGAGAGGTAGTTGCTGCTTCCCAGAAGAGGTTTAAGGAGTGTAACAGTATGCCACTGTTATCATTCTGCCAGGCAGGTACCTTTAGCCTCGCTTTTGAGCCTGATTATATGTGCCTCAGTCTCCAGTTTGATGATCAGTTGCAACATTTATCTCAGTTACTGAGATTTTGCAGTTGGTTATAAAGTTCTTTCAGTTAAATATTTGAGCTGTTGGTGGTTAATTTGAAAGATAACTTCAATTTGTGACTTCACTGATGACTTCTTTTTTAACCTCCTGCTTAATGTATACACTTCACTCTTGTTCATTGTCAGAGACAGGTTTACCGTGAATCAAATGAAGCTCAGGCTTTAAGACCCCTTGCTTGCATGATCCCCTTCCAAGTCTCTAGCAAGAGCTCTTGTAATGCAATCAGATTTGTGTAAAATTTGAAAATATAAAATAATCTAGCAAAAAATCAGTTATAACCACCTGTGTACTTTCACAATCAATTTTGTGTCCTTTTTCTTAAAGAAGGACCCCCAAATTTCATAAACTTTAAAGCTAACAAACCTCGATCTGTCTCCTTCATTATAATAAATACTTCTTAAAAGATTGTAGATATTAGATTAGGAAAGTGTGATGTGTCCAGATAGCCACCACGAGGTTGCTTTCAAAATAGCTATCTATGCAAAGGAATATCCTTAATGCAGACAAAATTTGTTTGTATATTTTATTTTTCCTGTCTGCGCGTTCCTCTGAGATTTTTCCAAAATTGAGATCTTTCTCTGATCTTGGGAGTTTAAATCAGGTAAGATATGTGTGGCACTTAAGACAGGGAATGTGCATAGTAAGTCCTTAGTGAATGCTAGCTATAATAATTAATGTCGTGTTTATTTCCTCCAAATTTTGCAGCCTTGTGTATCTTTTTCTACCACTCCTCACTAAAGGGACTAATTCGACTGTCACCCTGAGAAATGCTCCATTCCTCAGAAGTGTCATTTGTTTTTCTTCTCTGCTATTGAAAACATTTCTCTCATTATTTTTGGCCATCTGGAAGAATAATATAATAAAATTCTTTATGATGGGCCACCAAAAGTGATGGTGGCTTAACACAATGTCCTAAGGTGGCACAGTAGAAGAGTGTAGGAGCTGAATGCTAGTTACATTACTTATTGGTTAGGTGACCACCCTAACTTCACTTATTCCTGGGCAGGTTGTGGGGGTAGGGAACAATGAGAGATAATACTTATTTTACAGGGATGTTTTTAGGAATGAGTATGTAAAGCACTTATCACAGTGTCTGGAATAGACTGGGCACTAATAAATGGGCATTATTGTAACCAGACCACTCTTGATAATGCAGTATCTGAACCCAAAAGAAGGCACCTTTAATGGAGAAATTCAGATAATTTTTTGTTAGTTAGGGAAATATTCAGAGGCATGGTGATTTATCTAGTGTTTCTCAAATCTGGTGTAGTTAAAATTCCTATGCTTATGAACAGCTCTATGTTTCCTAAGATATTAGGATTAAGAACAATGAAAAGATAATATTCTGGCATACTTACAAATGCTGATAAGTTATCTCATAGGCTCACTTGCAGGATTTCACAGCCTTTGCATTAAATTCTAGATCTAACTTATGGCCTTTGATTACTAGAATGTAATAAAAATGTTATCAGAATAAAATTTGAATTTATTTGCCTGATACAACCTTACACTGGATTTATGTACAAGTTTAAGTAATAATTGGTAATAGTTAAGACTTAGAGAAAAAGAACTTACTAGCAAATGTAATCCTCAAATCTCACTTGAATCTCCTCCTAATTGTCTTCACAACCAGGGATTTGAATTATTGATTTCTACCTTATCTGGAAATTTAAAGGAAAATATCCATAGTATTTCCTTAATTTGTTTGAATAAACTATTTGTTATTATTTTGTTTTTATACTAAATGTGTAGATTGTCTCTTAACTACTTTGTCTACAGGGCCAAAGTTGATAAAATATTCACCTGAATTTGGAGATGTCTATAGTCTCAAGGGCACTAGACTGCACTGATACACATAAGATGGATAATGTATGACATAAGAGTATATGTAGCCCTTTTATATTTTATTTATTTAAAAATTTTTATTAGAGTTCAATTTGCCAACATATAGCATAACACCCAGTGCTCATATGTAGCCCTTTTAAAAATAAATACCTACTAAGTATGAAAAATATAAGTCTAGACTACGAGGTTCTTAAGGGCAGCGTCTAGCAGAATGCCTAGAACATAGTCAAAACTCAATATATATGTGTTAAATGAGTAAATGAATGAGTTGACTTGAATTTAATTAAGTAGGGTGGTTTGGACTTGGTAAGGAAAGTCCATGAAATATACTGAAAAAAAATATGAATCTTTGAGCCTCTTCGAGGATAGTCAGAGGCTTTGAGGGCTTAGAAAGGTATTTAGTTACTATATAGGCCAACTGCCTCATTTTACCCCAGGGAGACTGAATAACTTCTATAAACCAGGGATGAAGCCAGGATATGGTATGGAGGGCAAATGAGGTATACATGAAAACACTATTGTATACTCTGTCTCCATGTAAATCAGTAAATCATAATCAGATTTTATGGAATGATATTAAGAAAGCTAGTGCTATGTCAATGGTGAGATTTGGTTTCTTCTGAGATTACTTTTTAAATTTATTTTTATTTTTTGAGATTATTTATATTTACTTATAATTATCAATTTCTTTTAGATTAACTCCAAGACTGTCCATGAGATTTTGTTATAAGGGAAAACTATAGTATTGCATATTGTCTGAAAAAAAAAAAAAGACATGATCTTGGCCAAGGTGTTTGGAAATATGTCTTTCAAAGGTTTCTATTGTAATGAGGTGTGACATATATTATGTACATGGTATAAGTGAAAGTTTAGGAGCTGTGAAGAATAGGAAGTAAGTTTTACACTATCAACAAAACCTGAAGCACATCAATCCACATGGCTTCAATTAGTGTCAACCCCCATTTAGTTGATCATGGAAAGAAGGGGAACAAAACAAGAGAGCACTGTGCTTCTGAGGTTGTGAAACACCCCACTACAGGAATTTGGGTTCCTAGACTCGTGTGTGTGTGTGTGTGTGTGTGTGTGTGTGTGTGTGTGACAGAGAGAGAGAATTTTGATTCATTGGATATCTGAGTCCTTTGAGGTATTTGGCTTCCTTAACCTCACACAAAGCTACTTGCTTAGGGAGTGTAAGGAACAGATCACAGTAAAGCTGGCATGTATCGGCTCAAAAAACTGGTCAGCTTTTTTGGTCCCAACGGAAATTTAGCTTCAGCCAAACTTTTAAAATCCTTTGAACAACCCTCTGGGCTGGTGCTTCTAAGAGTGGTTCTTCCCATTAGTAGTCGCCATGAGGTTTGAACTAGTTCCCTCTCCATCTCAGTTTTGAAGATCACTGGTGAACAAATCAGGGTTTGGGCTAATGATCTGTAGGATCAGTAAGGCACCCCAAACTAAAATGCATTGTCCTAAAACAAGAGATAAACAAGACTATTCTTATTGGTGAGTAAAAGACAGTAGGAAAAGTTATAAAATTCAGGTGTGTCAAAAGCATTATGTGAGTCTTGCCAGCATGAGACCAGTAAGTACTAAAGGAGAGTTATAGCTACAGGTGGGAAATATTAAATTACTATTTTTGTACTTCCTAGTGCCCTCAAAAGTTTTGGCAGAGATATGACTATAGGCTGCTGCCCTGGCTGTACAAAAAAAAAGAGAAGAATTTAGTAGAGAAAATTGAATTCATGATCTGTACTCATAGAGTTGGACTTGAATGAGCAAATGTTAGTTTTTCAGTGAAAAAATTTCTATAAACTGAAATTAAATTGATTTGATGGCTCTGAAGCTTACACATTTGGGTGTCCTCTTTAAAGAATCTTTTGAAATGTCAATTTGTGGTAGAGATAGGAGGCTCACAATCCTATGTGGGGAAAAAAAAAGTTAGGCATAGCATAAAAGAGATTTCATTAAAATATTCCCAGTATTTTCAAAATTAATCTTGCACCACCTGCTATTCTAGAAAAACACTGAATAAATAAAATGTTTCTCAAGCATGACTGGTGTACCCAAATTTGAGCGCTAGTTAGGACTTTTGCCAAAATATACATTTACTTTGCTAGCTTCGGGGAATGAAACTAGCAAATGGATGGCACTTCTAAGTACACGAATATCTTTTTGGTATATATGAAATGAAGGCGTTTAAAAGAAAAAGAAACTTCCATTCACACAAATCTTTTTCTTGTTAATATTCCAGAGCTAAGAGTTGCTTGTAACATTTGGGAGGGTGAGGAAAGTGGAGAAGTATCTCTGGTATTCAGCTTTAGGTGGAACCAACCACATTAGCTCTACTTTTATTGTAGCACATTTTTCCTTTCCTGAATTTTCAATCCTTTCTACATTACCTTTGACCAGTGACCACTGCCTGGAATTTCCCTAGGTGTGTATATATAATAACTAGAAAGACTATACCATGTAGAATAAAAATAGTGTTTCTTATCTGTATGTCATTTGCTTGTACCAACCTAGCCATTCTATGATTAGGGCAGATTGTATTTTTCCAACCTCAAAGAATGTGTTCTACTAATTCCTTTCAAATTCTTCTCACTCAGTGAACGATTCAGAAGGAAAATGCTCAGATTCAGGTGAAGGCGGTCATACCAAATACTTGCCAGACCACAAAAACTTCAGCAGCCTGGGTTTAAGACTGATTTTAGTCACTTAAGAATCTGGGGATGAAAATACTGTTTGTAGGGAACTGGTAGGAATTCTGCAAATGTCACAAGGGCAGAGATCAGATCTGTCACTATTCGGTTGAAAAATGGCTCGTCAGTCTTCTTTAATGACTTTCTTCCTCTCTTTATCATCATTATTCTGATTCCTAGACCCTGTGAGTTTCCAGGATTCCAGGATTAGAGTGTCTTTCCCTGGAGACATTGACATTCAGCCCTGATAATCCTCCTTTGGGGAAGATGATTTGCCCCATGTTGATTTTCTCTTCCTTGTGCTTTGGTCTTCATGCCTTAACCCAGTGGTTCTCAAATGTGAACATTTGAACCACTGGGCAACTTGCTGAGCACAACATCCCCATCCACTCTGGAGTTTCTGACTCTGGAGAATTTGGGGTACTCAACAGTTCCCAGGTGTGGCTGATGCTGCTGGTCCCAGGACCACACATGGAGAACCATTGTGCTAACTAGCCATCAATACCCATTCTCAGAACATTCCACTTTTCTGTTGTGTGAAAGTCATATATTTTTCTTTTTCCTCTTTTGAGACCATTTCTCCCCTCACTGGTTTTCAAATATGATGCTAAATATGCCGAACTTGCTTAGGTCTTACCATCTGATATAATAGCACTCAAAATATGTAGTTTTCATCTCACATTGTTCATCTGGGCATTCTAGTGTTGCAACTGGTTACCTAAGGATGATATGACATCATCAACTATCACAGACCACCTCCTGAATTATGTAAGTCAAGCAGACAAGGACAAAGCAAGGGTCACAGTAGAATTCTGTGCTGTGATGCAAGCTTATTTCTGTTTAATGATGGAGTTCTTTGCCCCAATGATATTGTTTGCTCATCAACCCAGGCCCCAGCTATCAGTACAGGTATTCCCTAAATAAATATTTTGGAAAACAGAGGGGTCTATGTTTTCATTCAGTGATGCATTTATTTTCAAAGTATTTTTAAATCAATTATGCATAAGTTGTTCAGGAGATCTCAAAGTGGATCATTCAAGTTGGACACTACCAATAGGCAATAACCCTTGCTAAGTGTAATATAAATGCCAAGGAAGCAGTGTGTCTTGTCAAATTCCCCCAAGGGCAAGCAATGCAGCAGCTGCAGATCTGTCCAAAGTGGCCTGATGGTGGGGGCGGGGGTGGTGGTGGTGGTGGTACATGTCAGTACTTTGAGGATCCTGGCTCCATCCTTACCCGTGGGAGAACCTTCGCATGTGATCAGAGCTACAATTATAATGGGACTTGACAAAGTAATTGAGAGAGGCAGTTGCTTTTGCAATGTTCAGGACTAGTTCAATGGATTTTCTTCCCTGTTTTCAGCATTCAGCAGCTTTGGTGACCAGCTACGTCGTTTGGCAGCGGGCTAAAGTGCTCACAATTGCACAGAGCAAGGAGCATGCTGTACAGTGATGTTCCAGTTTAAAAGGACAGAGCTGCAAACAAAGGTAGGCTTTTATTTGGGGTAGCATCCTTTCAACTGCACAAAATCTCATGCCCGACCACATGCCAACCACCATTGCGGTGCTCACAGCGCTGGGCATATGTCTTCACTCTCTGATTCTTGAATCCTGGGTGGGGGAGGGGTACTCAATGTCAGCATCTTGTCCTGAGTTTCCTATTTATTGAACTCTCTCCAGATCTCACTTCCCTCTTTACTAGTTTCAGCACCTAACCCCACCTTCTTTTTGGGCCTATATTTTATTAAGATGATTATTTTTGGCAGGTGGTTTGGTCCCCTGAATGTAAAATTCAGCATTCTCTTTTGATGGGAGAAATTTCAGCCTTCACATAGAATAGAGTAAGCCTTGTCCTGCCTATCCACAGGTCAATAGGGAAAGTAGCTGCCTGCAGAATGCAGTGATACTTCCCTTTCATTGCACCTGTTGCACCTGTCACAGTTAACCGTTCTATATATTTGAGTGGCTATTTGAGCAAAATCTATCTTCCTTACTGAACATGGGCCACTGTGAAGACAACATCTACCTATTTTGCTGTTGAGACTATTTGGTCTCAAGTGCCTATCAGAGTGCCTGGCTCAGAGCAGCCAAAGGATACTTGTAGGGAAGAAAAGAATATACATCTCAAGTGTATCAGTTGAATCATGGGATGTCCTTAGCTGATCTTAAATACAGTTTGGGAATGCTAATCTGCTTTGGAAAGGATTATGTGGAAATATCTAAGTTTCATTGAGGTTTTTTGTTTGTTTGTTGTTTCAGTTTATTTTGAGGGACATTGAAATGATGGTATTTGTTGGGTGGAAACAGATGAACAATGTATCACCCAGTAAGAAGAAACACTAACTATGATGAATTATACCCACCTTCTTCTATTCTAGTAAATCATTACTGAAATATATAGATTGTTAGAGCTTTATAGATTAAGTTTCTCACAACTTTGGAAGTATGATTTTTAGTAGTTTTTCTAGGCTTATTGTAACAATTATCACAGACTGGGTGTGATAAAATTTATTGTATCACAGTTTTGGAGACTTGAAGTCTGAGATCAAGGTGTTAGCAGGGTTGGATACTTCAGAGGACTGTGAAGGGGAATCTGTTCCATGATTCTCTCCTAGCTTCTTGTGGTTCTTGGTCATCTTTGGCATCCCTTGGCTTGTAGAAGCATCTCCTTGAGCTCTGCCTTCATGTTCACATGGTGTTCTCTCTGTGAAGCTGTGTCTTCTTATAAGGACACCAGTCATGTTGGCTTGGGGCTGCCCCACTCCAGGATGACCTCATCTGAACTAATAACATCTGCAACAACCCTATTTCCAAATAAGGTCACTTTCTGAGGTATTTGAGGTTAGGATTTCAACATATGATTTTCAGATGGACAGAATTCAACCATAACATGATCCAAGATGTAGCTATTGAAGAAAAGATACAACTGCTGAACCAGAATCTCTGCACCCAGAACTGCCTCCCCATGTTTCCTGCCACCTCCTTTCAGTGGCAGGGTTTCAGCCTTTTCTGATGCAGGTCAGGATAATGTTGGCTTGGCTATTAACTTGAATTTAATGAGTTGAACCTGTCTCAGAAAGCCAGCCAGCAGGTGAGTTGCCAGCTGGCACTTCTCTGTGTGCCATCTCCAGTGGCAGTTAGGGACACTGTGTGAGACAATATGAGAAGATTTCTGATGTCTGCAGAGGGGCAAACACTCCATTCCTCCTTGCTGCCATTTGCATAGCAGTCCCCTCTGCTCCACCCAGTGTGTGAAGAAGGCAAGAGAAGTTTCTAGAATAGTATGTGGTGTTGGCTACTCAGAACCCTACCATTGGTTGATGAACATCATTGATCTGTTCTGACAGAAGAGTTCCTATCAAGGGAAAACTAGGGTGATGAAATATCTTGGAACCATCCAACACAAATATTTTACTTCACCATAGTAAAGGGGGAAGGTAATGTTTGACTTCTGGCTCAATGTCCATGAGAAAGACCAATATGTAATCTTGTCTTTGGCTTATTATCAAGAGAACATGTTACATCACTTGCTTGTAGCTTCCAGGTCCTTAAAAAAGTAACTGGTTGAGATAAAGGGCTTCCCAATTTGTAAAATTCAGAGTCCATTGTCCTTGTTGATGCTGCCTGGGCTCTAGGGTACAGTCATTGATTTTGTTTTGGGATCAGTGAGAAATAAAGAGGGAGAGAGAGTGGGGGGAAGAATAAAGGGGGAGAGAGGGAAAGAATGAGAAAGAGAGAGAGAGATGCAAAGTTACAGCAAGGGGCTAGCACCATGGTAAATGGTTTGTCCACAGTGAGTTAGTAGCAGAGGTGGAAGTTGAATATGGATCTCTTGCTGAATAGGACAGAGTGCTCCTTTATAAAAAATATCGTCTGGTGAAGAGAGTGAGGAAAGAAGATAAGGGATAAAACTAAATAAGACGCAAAAAAAATGCAGTGGTAAGGATGAATGACAACTCCGAGAGAGGATTACACACTGTGGCCCTGCTTCAGCTCCTAACGTCATCTCAGATGAGGCACCCCAATGAAACAGGCCTTATCTTTCCTCATCTGAATGTGAGGGTACTGGGAAATCTCGTTTCTAAGGAAGTTTTACTGTAAACTTTCTATAATATTGTTTCAAGTCAATCTAGAATCTGAATTCCCTATACCTTTAGTTAGCTACATCTGTCTCTATAGTCTTTTTTAATTTAAAATTAAAATTTAATTTATTAACATATAGTGTATTATTATTTCAGAGGTAGAGTTCAATGATTTTCATCAGCTCTATATAAAACCCAGTGCTCATTACAACACATGCCCTCCTTAATGTCCATCACCCAGTTATCCCATCTGCCTGCCCACTCTCCTCCAGTGACCCTTAGTTTATTTCCTAGAGTTAAGAGTCTCTTATGGTTTGTCTCCCTCTCTGATTTTGTCTTATTTTTCTCTCCCTTCCCCTATGATCCTCTGTTTTGTTTCTTAAATTCCACATATGAGTAAAATCATATGATAATGTTGTCTTTGTCTATTGACTTATCTCACTTAACATAATACCCTCTAGTTCCATCCACATCTTTGCAAATGGTCAGATTTCATTTTTTTTCTGATGGCTGAGTAATATTCCAGTATATGTGTGTGTGTGTGTGTGTGTGTGTGTGTGTGTGTGTATGTCACATCTTCTATATCCATTTGTTTGTTGATAGACATCTGGACTCTTTCCATAGTTTGGTTATTGTGGACATTGCTGCTATAAACGTTGAGGTGCATGTGCCCACATGTGCATCACTATGTTTGTACCTTTGGATAAGTATTTAGTAGTGCATTGCTGGGTTGTAGGAATTCTCAACTTTTTGAGGAACCTCCTTACCGTTTTCCAGAGTGGCTGCATCAACTTGTACTTCTACCAACATTGTAAGAAGGTTCTCCTTTCTCCACATCCTCACCAATATTTGTTGTTTCCTAACTTATTAATATTAGCCATCTGACTGGTGTGAAGTGGTATTTCATTGTAGTTTTGATTTGTATTTCTATGATGCTGTGTCTCCATAATCTTAAAGTTTTATATAGTTAGTTTAAACTTCCATCTGATTGGTTCATGTTCTTTTATATACACTATTTATAATTTTCCTTTATGTCCATGGTTTTAGGGTGTCTGTGCCAAAAAATATACTCTAAAACTATTTTATAAGCAAGTGGCCAAAATTTAAAAAAATTGCCATTTTCAAAGCTAAGTACCTCAAAAAGATAAACCTCAATGGCAAAAAGTGAAATCAAATCCCCTCTACCAAATAGTAACTGAAACAAAGAAAAACTGTGTGTTCTAAAGTGGGATCCTTGGTGTGTTTTTTTCTTTAAGATTTATTTGTTTATTTTATAGAGAGTATGAGAGAGAGAGCACCAACGCACAATCAGTGGGGAAGGGCAGAAGGATGGAAACAGAACCAGACTCCCTGCTAAGCACAGAGCCCCACATGGGGTTCCATCTTAGGAGCCTGAGATCATGACCTGAGCTAGAATCAAGAGCTGGGTGCTTAGCTGACTAGCTACCCAGGTGCCCTTAAAGTAGTACATACACGATCCTGCCTCCAGTTCTTCAAACTATATTTCTTAGGATGGTTGTACACCAATAAGCATACAAGGAGAGCCAAAGTTCCTACTGAAGAAAGGCTTTAAGCCCTTTACTATGAATTTAAATCCATAGTAAATGGATATACTCAGTAAGTATCTAGTTGAGTGAAGGCCATTTTGAACTGATAGTCAAGGTGGCAGGAATTTATGAGAACTCACCTCCACACAGAAGGCCCTCACAGAAGCTCTAGTAAGCAGCATCCATAAATGCTCTCATTTTGGCCTTTGTGATGCTGTGTTGATAGATTATATTGGGAAGGTGGGAGACCATGTTGGGTACTGGTCAAAGATGCAGGCTTTCCAGAGCTCTGTGGTTGTTTTAAAATACTATTTTCACTTCTCACAACTGTGTGACCCTTGGTTAGCTGTTTCATTTTCAAATGCCTCAGTTTTCTTACGTTACTGGATGATGAATCTTAATACTTATCTTAATTTTCTTTTATGTGTGAGGATATAAATGAAATTATAAATGTAAAGTGGTCAGCAGAGTGGCATAGAGTAAATGATTAATAAATATTAAGTAATAATTATTATACTTCTGATATCCTCTTTTTTTCCAGCTTTGAAGCCAGGGCTGGCTGGATGGCTGGCTGGCTTAATTAATTAATTAATTAATTAATTATTTTTACATTTGTTTTTATTTAAGTTCGATTTGCCAACATATAGTCTAACACCTAACATCTAAAGTCTAACGTCAAGTGCCCTCCTCAGTGCTCATTACCCAGTTACTCGACCCCCCGGCCCACCGCCACCTCCCCTTCTGCAATGCTTTGTTTGTTTCCCAGAGTTAGGAATCTCTCATGGTTGGTCTCCCTCTCTAATTTTTCCTGCTCAGTTCCCCTCATTTCCCTTATAATCCCTTTCACCATTTCTTATATTCCAAGTATGAGTGAAACCATGATCTCCTCCTTCTTGGAGAAACTGACTCCACTACAATAATGGATTCAGAACTTATGGACTTTTCATCAATGTGGATCACTTGATTTTTAATCTGTCACTAATCACAAAGTTCCAAGTGTATCAGAACCTAACATTACCTCGTAGACCCAGATCTGAAGAGAAACAAAATACCCCTGAGGTAATGCTTGGGTGTGGTGGTGCTGCCGTCTTCAGAGCACCCAGTCCATTACAAGTCTGAACAATGTGATCCTTGCTCTTGGCACAAATGCTGTGCAAGGAAATGTCTGTTTTGTAAGAAGACAATTCAGACTTGTTTTTCAGGGCCTTCCATAACCTCAAACTTCTTAGCTGCAGCAGCAGCAAGAATTATTGAAGATGGGGCCCGGATGTTGTGAGAAAATGAAAAAGAAAAGGTAGTTTGCAACCTCAAGATAAGTAAATAGAAACAATAGAGGAAAAGAATACAAGAAAGGCATGAAAACAATGTGAATGAATATAAACATATATCCCTAGGTACAGGGGAATATAGAAATAACTTTAAAAGCTTACCCCATTTGAGTAAATGTCAACCCCCTCCTTGACTATGTCCAATAGTAGGGCAGTCCATGTCTTCTTAAGCATCCCACTCACTTTCTCTAGGGATTAGTTGGATATAACTTTGTAGTGGCAATAGTGAGGAGAAAAAACCCCAAATCTTTCTTTATTCAAACCTTGGTTTCCATCTGTTGCTTAAAATTTCTGAGCTTTGGATGTAAAATAAGGCCAATGTATAAATGAGCATCATGTTAGTACCTCCTTCATAAGATTGTTGTAGGGATTCAATGAGATAATAATCCATAGAACTAGAGCACAGTGCTTGGCACATGACTAACACTAATGAAACCAACTGAGTGTCCAATTAATTGTATAATGATTGAGCAGGTCTGTCTGGTTCCAATATTCTAAACTTCATCAATTTTTATGTCTCTGCACTTCTATTTCCTACTCTGTAATTAGGGATTCTACGAACACCTATCCCATGAAATTATTGAAAGAATTAGATGAGTTGACACAGATAAAGCTCTTTGAATAGTGCCTGACACATAGTAGGGTTTCATTTGATGTTAGCCATCATTGATGAAACTGTTCTTCTAACCATTTGCTACTTCTTTTTCTTCTCTTTTTGTGTAATGAGCATTCCTCACAAGCAGAACACCTGTGCCCTTCCCAGCTTGCTCTCTTCAGGAGAAATCTTCTAGAGTAGGATCTAACTGAAGCCAAAGCAGTAGGTTCATACCTCCAGAGGCACTCACATGTGCCTCCTAGGAATAAGAGTGGATGAAAATAAATTCATTTCCAGGGACGGGGCTGGGAGAACAAGCCACAGAGAAGGCCTGAGGGAGGGATGGGTGAGAAGTGAGTATGGTATAGAAAGAACATGGAGTACTCTGAGAAGGGGAGGCCCAGGACGTTTTTGAGATAATGTAGTTTATTTGGGATCCTGGCCATGTGGCAGATGGTGTGAATGGCTCTGACCGTGGAGGTCTTGCTCTGCCAGGTGCTTCTCACCTTTCATAAGCATGAAATCCACTTAGGTAATGCTTGGTACATATCCTACTGAATCCACAGTTTCTTCTTTAGTTTCTGGCAAAAAGTGTTGTTCGCAGGTCACACCCAGCCTATTCTATATTCATTCTGAGTGCATAGGACTATGAGATAATCATACCATGGGACTGAACTGGTTGAAATCTGTAAATCTTCTAAAAGTATCATTACCCGTTCATAATCCTTCTTTCCAATATTGCGTAAATCTCATTAGTACATACTTTTTTATTATTCATGTTATGGAAAAAATTGCTTTTTTGCCATTGAAAGAACAGTTGGTGTATGAGACTGAGGTGTTTTGTTCGAGCTGTTTGGTTTTATCTCCATGATAAAATCAAGGAATTTACCTCCAAATGTAGGAGACTCTTAACAGCCAGTGCTGTTCAGCCTTTTGCTTTTTACAGCAAGGACCCTCTGTGAAGGCCTGCAGTCACCGATATGAGGCCGGAACACTGTAGAGTGAGGACTTGGCTGAAATTGACTCTTATCTAGGAATGGTTCCTAGAAAGATGTGGGCCCATGCACCATCACAGGAACAGGAACCCTGCAGGGAACAAAATTAATTCTGTTGCAGGCTCTGCAGACAACCCCATGGCCCTTTGCCCGAAACATCTGTGTAGACTGGACAACAACCCCATAAAATGTAAATGTCTGTATACTGAGAATTGCAGGTTATTGGAGATTAGAGATTTTTTTTTTCAGAATTTACTTAATTTCATGATTTTTCTAGGCAAAGATGACATGAGTGTTAATGGAATTTTCATGACATTCCCAGTTTATTTAATTGGTTGTTTGACTCACAACACATGGTACAATTTCATATTATGTAAAGTGATTCTGTAAGTTTCAGTTTTCCAAATTACTACTATGACTACCACTTCCACTGCTGCTGCTACTTTTCCTTCTTCCCTCCCTCCCTCCCTTTTCCTTCTTGCTTCCTGCCTTTTTTTCTCATTTGGTTGCTGCCTAATACCAAATGAAATTTCTTGATATCATGGCCCCAAACTGCTAGGCAATGCAATAGTATGTGTCTGTGCATGTGATACCACACTCCTTCCTTTAGTATAGTGTAGTCTAAAGAGCCTTATTACAGAAGCAGCAGATCAAGATTCTCCTGTCACTGCTATCAGCCTGTACACTATAATAAGTGGGACACTTTTCTAAATCCCAGAGGGGTGTAGACCATATGACTTCTGGATTATATTTTAGCTGTCTGTGGACTGCAGCAAACCATAGTCTTCAGCCTTGAAAGGACTCCTAGGCATGGCCTGTTTGACTAAGCAGTCAAGGGGGTTGAGAAGCAAGGCAGTGGGGAGAGGGACTTTCTAATAGGATAAAAAAAAGGAGGGAAACTGGAGTATGGAAGCAGGGATTGTCCTTTGCTTTCTGAATGACTTAACCTCCCCATACTAATGAGCAGGGATAAGCCTGAAGAAATTGGCTTTGTCTCTCTCTTATTTCTATCCCATCTCAACTCCTCCAGGAAAGAGGATGCAAACCTTCCATAATTACCTATTTGATTCACTCTTAAGAGGCATTGCTCTAAGGGCTTTTTATGCCAAAGGACCAAATACATTTATACTGAGTCTGCATTTATTATTTGTGTCCTATCTGATATGTTAGACATGTAGATGGGGATTGTAGTTTCCAAACTTCAAAACTATACATTTCTAAAAATTTAGAGTAATGCAAGCCAAATATCTGGATAATAACTTAAAATTTCACTTTTGACTACTTTGGTTTATCAATATGAACTTTTTAGATCCAGCCTTCTATCAGTGACATAACAGTATAAAAAGTTTTAGGTGACTTAAATTTTTTTTTCCTCCATAGCACTGTATCTTCAAGTATCTTAATGAGATTTAGACGTTCTACCTTAATGTAATATAGCTGCTGAATGAAGTGTGCTGATCTCCATCAGATGCAGGCAGAAGGCAACTTCATTTTCCATTCCCTTACTCTTCCTTCATTTCTTTAAACCCATTGTCCCTCTAGGTACCTTCTTAGGTAAAGGACCTTAACTGCTCTAGGACAGTTGTTTCCCCACGTGCTGTGGACCACATATAGTACTTGGAAGACATTTATGCATCCTTGCCTCTGCCATTAGGGGAAGCACAATTTGTTCTCAGTACAACTTTTAAATCACATACTATAGGCAGCCTCAGGCAGCTTCTTGCCTGGAGATTTCTTTCAAGTATATGTCTTACATTAGACCCTGTACTCCCCAAACTCTAAAGAGACAGCCAACCCCCGCCCCCCACCAAGTGGTTCTCTTGACATGGCTTTCGTTTGGCATCAAGTAAGGAAGTTCTCTTCAACTTCTCCATTAATAGGGTGGGGACATGTGGAGAGAGAAATGCACAGTATTCCAGCAAATCGCTCTAGACTTTCTCTTCTTGCCTCTTCAACCACAATTCTTTTTCCTTTTGAAGGGGGTGTTGGGGTAAAACTGCAAGGTAATTTTTTGTACATCTGTTTTGCAAGTGTGGTATAGATAGCCTGACGCCTTGAGTTGGGCATGTATATATATATATATATATATATATATATATATATATATATATATAAATATAAATGCCAACTATATAATATCATAAGTAATATATATGTATTTGTATATATGTAATATATAACATACAATGTATTACATATAGTGGTTTAATTTCATTTATTATTGTGATTAATTTGATTATATGTATAATAATATATTATAATATGTAATAGCATATTATTATATAGGTCTACAAGCTCCTTAAAGGTAGAGACTTTTGTTGTGTATATTTATATTCCTTATAATACCTAGGTCAGTGCCCCACATAGAAGGTACTTGATATATGTGTGATGAGTGAATAAGTGAATTACTGGTTGTCTACTCTCCTGAAGAATGACCAGTTTCTGTTAAGTTATGCACACTTTCAAGTTACCCTTCTGCATTCTGCTTCTCATGTAAGTACTGTTATTAAACTTCTAAATACTTAACAGAAGGCTGTTTTTTGGCAGTGAATGAACTCCTTTTGTCTTCTGTCCCGTGAATATCCTAACTACTTTGTCACTTTGATCTAGGGGGCATTTCATCCTCAGAAATGCAAAGGAGTTGGCTACTGCACAAAATGTGTCCTATTTCCTATTGCCGTAAAATCCACTGCTCTTGAGCCTTTGCCCGCCCCCTTTCATGACAATGTGTAAGCCACTAAATTGCAGTTACTGGCTGTGGCCATGGCCATCAAAAAATCGTGTTTGCCATGTAGATTTGAGGCTTGCTCCACTAAAGAGTCCACAATGGCTTTACTGTAACTGGGTTAACTAGAACTTGGCAAAGAGCTACCCAAGGAGGGTGATACCAAGCCCCCTCCCCCCTTCCAGGATGCTGGCCTGATCTTCTTGTATTTGTGCAACTGGCCCATCCAGAGACCCACGAAAGCTGGGAGGAGGGCCCCGGTGAGGGCAAATCTCTCTGGGTCAGGTTGCCCTTTTGCAGCTCTCTTTCACACAGCTTCTCTTCCTGCAAAGTGAAGTAGGTTAGAGGATAGCTTGTTTTCTTTTGCTATTTGAAATACAGCATTTAGGGTCATGCTCTGAATAATTTGTGCTTGTTAGAAATGACTGTCGTCCTCTTGAAGCAATAACAAAGGACTACATTTAAATTAAATTCAGCCAAGCAAGAGCCTCTCCACAAAATCAATGGAGCCAGGCATTTTTCAAAGAGTATTTTGATTTTTTTTTATCTGTGATATTCTAGGGCATAAATCAGCAAAGATATCCCAGAATCTAAAAAGACATAGTTCATAAGTCTTTAAAAGTATTTGGTAATATTTGGGATAGGAGTGAAAAATTAAGATAAAGTATTAGATACAGTCATCTTTATTATCACTTATTTTTATATTTGGCAGACCTTATTCTTCCTGAGTTTCCTAGTATAAAATTTCAAGTACAGAGTTTTTTGAAGAGAACTTTATTTATTAAATCCTGGAAAACCTTATGAGATCAAAGCTATGTCAGATATAATTTTAAGAAATCATTTTGCATATATGTTTTCCTACACTCATACACTGCTGTGGTCTTCTTACCAAACATGGCATCAACAGTGAGTGACCAGCCTTATGTGCTGAGCAGAAGACTCACTATGTCAACACATGGAAACATATTTATTTTTTAAGGCTTTATTTATTTTTAGATCAGTTTTAGGTTCATAGCAAAACTGGGAAGAAAGTACAAAGACTTCCCATATATCCCCGTGCACGCACACACACGCATAACCTCCTTCATTGTCATTATCCTTCCTTCCAGAGAAGCATATCTAGGTTTAAAATTTTCTCTTTTCACAGTTTCTGTATTAAACCCTACTTTAGTCTCAAAGAATCCAGTTTGTACTTAAATATATCACTGTTCTTTACAGTTCTTGAAGAATAAAAACTCTGTCTTTTCTCATATTGGACATATAAATATCTGGAGCTGCCAAACTTTATCTTTTAAAGTCAAGAAAGAAAGTTCCATCAGTTATTTTAATAATTTGCCTTGAGGTTGTTCTGTTCCAATTAGGGATTAATTCTATCTAATAAACCTAATGATCAGGTTAATTATTAATAAACACTGAAAAATTAAAATCCTCATATACATTCACCTTGTCTGTATGATAGGCAATATCATTGTTATATAGAAATGTGCTCCTCTGCTATAGTTTCTGCTTTCAAAACAAAGAGGAGATTTTTAAATTTTAGTTAGTACGACTACTCTAAATAAAATTATTTTACCTGTTTTTTGCTTCACTAAGAGCAGAGTATCTTTTTTTTTTTTTTTTTTAAATGCTTGCTCTTCTTTATTGCAGAATTCTTTCTGTATGGCTTTTGTAGTGGTGTCACATAAACATAATAATACCCTACTCTTTATATATTCACTTATTGGCCACAAAGGCAATGCATCTTACTTTTTATCAGACTATCCCCTTTCCCCTTTCTTCTTTCCTTCTACCTCATCATGCCCTCTCGTAACCAATCCTCCTCTAGATACTTTGACCTTAAGGAGTCTTGCTCAGAGTCAAGGGTGATGTCTTTAGCAATTTACACGTTATTTTTTCAGGCTCTGAAGCATGTATGAGGAAAAACTCCTTTTCATGACTGAAGATGATATACAGACTTAGTATTTCCTCTCTGTTCAAACATCAAATTCTTCCTGAATCCTCTCTCCTTGCCAAGGTCAGTGACCTCCCAATACCAGCTCCATGTCTGGAGCTTCCTTCTGTTTAATAACCATCTACTTAGATAATGCTGAATTTGCAGGGTAAAATGTTATAAACTTTGGAAAAGGATCAGTAATTGAACTTATATAGGGAATTCTTGAGTTAAATTTCTAATTCCTTTTTATTTTCTGCCTATGCCTGTAGGTGTTGGTTGTATTTGAGAAGGAAGTTTTGTGCTTAGGAGATAGTCTGGCAGCTAGACCAGGAAGGTTATGCAGCAGGAAAATGGGCTTACCTCTGAAATCCCACCCTCTAAAGTCCATCCACTCAGGTGAATGGATGGAGAGGTGGAGAGGTGGTATTTTAAAAACTATTCTAAATAGTTGAGGAAGAAGTCCAAACAAGCAGGGAACATGCTATTTATAGAACTTAACAATTCAGCTGCTAGTCAGTGTCAAAGTGGTCCAGTGAGGCATGATCTTGCAACAGGTGTCAGGCACCAGTTGAATGATGAGGATTTAGTTAGCATGACTGCAGCCTTGAATGGGCTAGAAAAATTAAGGAAGGATGCAATATTTAAAAGTATTGCCTGCAGGATCTGAGAATCATATCTTTCCTTGGCTGCCTAATGATCTCTAGACAAATAGCAAATTAGTATCTCCACTGACTCAATAAATTTTAGACCCTTTTTCCAAGCAAGGTAATGGTAAGATTCATAAATTCTACAAAAGTAAGGTTAAACATTTTCTGCTCTATATATATCACTTTGCACTCAAGAATGGAATGGGCATTAAATCAGTATAACTTTGAACTTATCTTAAATTTATTTATACCATTGGCATTTAATATTAGTTATATATTTTCTGAGTGAGTCTTTGAACTTTCCTATTATCCCCTCCATCACACTTTTGGAATATCAAGTCATGAAGAGACAAACTAGTTTGTCAGGATACAAGATATGAGCCTGTATTAGGGTATAAGAGAGAAGCTCATGAAACAAATATAAGCTAGAAGGCCACATTTGGGCTAACTAGAAGGCTAAATTAGAGCAGAGTTGCTGAAATAAAATTCCTTATATTCTCTTTCTTTCTTAATTAATTTCTTAATTAATTAGAATTAATTAACTTATATTCCCCTCCTTAAAGATAGGGGAAGCTCCATGTGTGCAGGTGCCGTTTTCATTTTTTGTTTTGTTGCTGCCGTTCACTGCTATATCCATTTAACGCAAACAATGTCTAGCACTTGGTAGGTACCCAATAAATGCTAAATGACTAATTGAAAGAGATCCAAATCCTAGTAAAGGAGAATTGTCTGGAAGTGGTGCACGGGGATTGGAAAAGGAAGGAAGTTAGGGAAAGCAGCTCATTGAAATTTTCAACATTCTAGAATTCTTGACTATAAAATACATGTTAGGACTAATCCATTTTACAAGCCTATACTGAGGAATCACTTATTCAAAAATAAGTACTTTGTAAATTCAAAATTCCTTTGTAAAGATTGTAATACCTGATATCCAAAAAGGTGATGGAGGAGATAATTTCAAAGCTCAGAGTATCACCCAAAAATATATAGCTGACAATAAATGCTAAATATATAAAATTTTAAAGCAGTTTTATTTATTTATTCATGAGAGGCACAAAGGAAGGCAGAGACATAGGCAGAGGGAGAAGCAGGCTCCTTGTGGGGAGCCCTATGCGGGACTTGATCCCAGGACCCTGGGCTCATGACCTGAGCCAAAGGCAGATGCTTAACCACTGAGCCACCCAGGCATTCCCCCACCTTTTTTTTTTTTTTAATGTAAAGAAATTTAAGGTAAATTCAAAGCTTTAATGGCCATTCCAGAGTACAAATGATATATACAACAGAAAATGCCCACCTGTATTTTTACAGAATTGTTAACTCTTATCATGACTTTGCTTGGATAAAGGCTCTAAAATTTATTGAGTCAGTGGATGCACTAATTTCTTTTTGTCTAGAGAGCATTTGGAGGCCGAAGGAAAGTCCAATTTTTTCTTTTTTATTCTTTGATTTGTAAATTATAGTTTTTTCCTAAAAATATTTATGAAAGCAACATTATCATATCAATGAGGTTTCTAATACAAACACTTCCAGTACATTGAATCTTATGAATGAGTGATGTCCACTGTGAGATTTTAGCCTTTGTATGTTACTTAGAATTTTATTAATTTTTAAATAAAGCCACACACTTAAAACTTACTGCAATGTATTTGAACTCATCCATAATTTCAATAATTAAAAAAATTAACAAACTCCAAGAAAGGATACGACAGTTTCCCTTCTCACTTTCCACTTGTCTCACAGTTATGTTGATTTAGTCTGTAGTCATGAGCACTTCATGAAAAATATAGTGTATTGTAAATAAAGATGGAGCTTCACTTGGTGTCCTATAGTTCAACACTCTCTGGTTTATTGAAAGCTTGGTATCAACACGATTCTACTTGACAATGTCTAGTTCCTACCACCATGCTATTCTTTATGTTTATCAAAAAGTAGACAGAATCATAAACTTGAGCTTTTATGGTTAACTCCTCAGAACTATAATCAGATTCAGTGCTTCTCAAGCATCAGACTAGGGATCAATCCTAGTCTATGGCCAAATGAAAAACAAAAGGGCAAGGCAACTAATTTTCATGAAGCTTCCTCCACCCCCAAATTAAAGAAATCCGCTTTATGTAGAGATAGTATTGCTCCTATTATTTGGCATAGAACATTCTTTCATTACGACTCTGATGATAATAGTTTTATAATTATAACAGATTTTTAAAAATATTTTTGCTTGGCTACCTAAAATATTAGCAGTCCTGTTTCTTTCATTAAATTTAAAATTCACACACACACATTTATAAAAAGTATAACAAACCCATGTGTATTCTACAATGCACAAGTCATGGTCCATTCTATTTTGTCTGACTATATCACTGCTCATCCACCTCTTTTCTTTTTTTCTTTTTGTCTCTTTCCTTCCTTCTTTCTGTTTTTAAGAAATCCATCTTATATTTGATACATAAGTATTTCAGCATTTAATTGTAGAAAGTAAGGATGAATTCCTTAAATGTACCCTGAAATTTTAGTGATTGTAAGTAAAATCCCAAATAGAATCAAAACAAGTTCCAGAGAAGATATTTAATTCCCTCCAATTCTAGTGAAAAAATGGATCTCAGAAAAGGTAAACATCTTTACACTAGTAACTGGTGGAACTAATATTTCAGTTTTGTTGATTCTAAGATCAACAATTATTCATGATATGACATAAAGAAAAATATAGAGGGCTCCTACTTCCCATCATATACATAAAGAGACCTAAATGTAAGAGCTCCAACTATAGAAGTCTTAGAAAACGTGGGTGTAAATATTCATGACCTTGGAATAGGCAATAATTCCCTAGATATAGCACCTAAAGTACCAACAATCAAAGAATAAATAAATAAAATGAACTTCATCAAAATTAAAAACTTTGGGGCATCAAAGGACACTATCAAGCAGATGAAAAGATGACCCACAGAATGGGAAAAATATTTGCAAATCATATATCTGATAAGGGTCTAGTGTCCAGAATATATAAACAATAATTACAACTTAGCAGGAAAAGAGACACCTTGATTAAAATGGGCAAAGGATTTGAACAGACATGTCTCCAAAGAAAATCTCGAAATGATCAATAAACACATAAAAAGTTATTGAACATTATTAGCCATCAAAGAAATGCAAATCAAAGCCCCAGTGAGATACTTCATATTCATTAGGGTAGTTATAATATAAAAGACAAATAATAACAAGTATTGGTTAGGATTGTAAAAAAAAAAATTGGAGTTCTCATGCTTGGCTGGTGTGTGAATGTAAATGGTGCAGCCACTTTGAAAAAAAATTGCAGTTCCTCATAAGGTTCAGTATAAAGTTATCATATAAAATATCAATTCCTGGGGTGTCTGGGTGGCTCAGTTGGTTGAACATCTGCCTTCAGCTCAGGTCATGATCAGGGTCCTGGGCCCATGTACAGCATCAGGCTCCCTCCACAGTGGGAAGCTTGCTTCTCCCTTCCCCTCTGCCTGCCACTCCCCCTGCTTGTTCTCTCACTGTCAAATAAATAAATAAATAAATAAAATCTTTTAAAAAACCCACTTCAACTCCACCCCTAGCTATATGAGAGAAAAGAATGCATATGTTCACACAAAAAAGATTTGTACAAGAATATTCATAGCAAGGCTATTCATAGTAACCAAAAATGGAAAGCCAAATGTCATCAACTGATGAATGGATAAACAAAATGTAACCTATTAGTACAATGAAATATTATTCAGCCATACAAAGGAATGAAGTAGTGATTTATACTATACTACGACCTGAATCTTGAAAAGATTATATTAAGTGAAAGAAGGTGGACACAAAAGACCAAATAGTATATGATTTCAGTTATATGAAATGTCCAGAATAGGCAAATCTCTATATAAACAAAACAGATTAGTTAGTGGTTGCCAGGGGCTATGGAGAGAGGGGAATGGGAATGACTACTAATGAGTATATAAAGTTTCCTTTGAGGTGATAAAGAATGTTCTGGAATTGGATAGTGGTAATAGTTGTACAACTTTGTTAATACACTAGAAACCAATGCATTGTCCATGTTAAAAGTGTCAATTTTATGGCATATGAGTTATGTTTCAAATAGATAGAGGTGAGCATGCTTCTATCCCCCAGACTTACTGCCATCTTCATTTTAGTTATTTTCTTCCTTTGTCTAACTTTGTACTACCTTTTCCTAAAGGAAGAATCTGTAGTGGTAAACTAAATTTGTAGATGAACAACATGTTAAAGAGAAGAATTATTTTTGCTTTTTAATTTTTAAAACGATTTTCAGTTTAGAGTGATTTAGATTTACGGAAAAGTTGTAAAGATGATACAGAGATATCCTATATGTCCTTTACCCAGAGAAATCCTTTATGTCCTTCACTCAGTTTCCCCTAAGGTTAGCAGCTTATACAACTGCTGGACCAAGACTAAAAACTAAGAAAGTTAACATTGATACGTTACTGTTAAATAAATTCCAACTCTATTCAGATTTTACCAGTTTTTCCACTAATGTCCTTTTTCTGTACCAGGATCCCATCCAGGACACCACTTTGCATTTAGTTGTCACGTCTCTTTAGCCTCCTCTGATCTGTGACTGTCTCATTCTTTTTTTCTTTCTTTCTTCTCTCCCCTCTCCTCTCCCCTCCTCCCCTCTCCTCTCCCTCTCCTCTCCCTCTCCTCTCCCTCTCCTCTCCCTCTCCTCTCCCTCTCCTCTCCCTCTCCTCTCCCTCTCGTCTCCCTCTCATCTCCCTCTCATCTCCCTCTCCTCTCTTCTCCTCTCTTTTTTTGACCTTGACAGTGTTGAAGAGAATTGTTCAGGTATTTTATAAAATGCTCCTCAGTTTAGGTATGTGTGATGTTTTTCTCATGATTAGATTGGGCTTATGGTTTTTGGGGAGAAATATTACAAATATACCTCTCATTACATCATATGAGTGAGTACATGGTATCAACAGGACTTAGCACTAGAGATATTAAGCTTAATTACTTCCTTAAATTAATGTTTACTAGGTTTATCAGCTATAAGTTATGATTTTTCCTTTTCATACTGTATTTTTTGGAAGTGAACCATAAATCCAGCTCATATGCAGAGCAGGGTGTGGGGAGATTAAGCCCTACCTTCTGGAAGGGTGTCTTAGTCTGTTCAGGCAACTGTAACAGAATACTATAGACTGGATGACTGACTTAGAAACAACAGAAATTTATTTCTCACAGTTCTGGAGGTTGCTAAATCCAAGTTCAAGATGCCAGCAGATTGGGTGTCTAGTGAGAGCTCA
Organism: Canis lupus baileyi; assembly: GCF_048164855.1. Taxonomy (NCBI): domain Eukaryota; kingdom Metazoa; phylum Chordata; class Mammalia; order Carnivora; family Canidae; genus Canis; species Canis lupus. Next base: position 54,269,402 of record NC_132846.1, on the reverse strand, counting down.
CTTCCTTTTTCATAGACTATGTCATAGGCAGCTATTTTCATGTTGCATCCTCACATGGTGGAGAACAGAGAGAGGTCTCTCAATCTCTTTTATAACAGCACTATCCCATTCATGAGAGTTCCATCTGATGACCTGCTAATGGCCCATCTCCTGATACCATCACACTGGGGTCTGAGATTTCAGCATGAGTTTTGGCAGGGACACAGATACTCAGTCCATAATGTGGGGAAGTATCTACATAAATTACTCGTAACTTTTCTGTATCAAAGATTTGTCTCTTCTTGTCCATGTATTTATTCAATCATTTATATCAATATGGATGCATGTAAATTTATTTTATATTTGTGTTATAATCCAATTCTGTGTTATTTATTTTGTTGTTCAAATTGTCCCAGCTTTGGCCATTAGAGCTCTTTCAAGTAGGTTCCTTTGTTTCTTTGACGTGCTCCATCCTTTTTAAAAATCCTTTTTTTTTTTTTTTCATTGAGCACTTTACTTTCTGACAAACACTCCAGGCCCATTTTGTATATCCCTTAGGTATGGCAGACCTAGAACCAGTTCCATTTTCTTTATTGGAGAATGTAGTAGAAACCAAGATCTAGGTGCTGGGTGTAAAGGCAGTATGTTTGTATACTGGAAAATGTCAACTTGAGGGAAAGGAAGGGATCATCTGTCCAGGGGAAGAAAGAAGAGAAAAAAACTAAGAATGAAGGGAGTGGGTTGGATGATAGCTGAGGATTGAATGATGTTTTGAAGCTGGAGGTAAATCATGGTGCCCATTGGTTACTCACCTGAAACACTGTACATTAAGATGCATGGCGCCTCTACCCAGGCATTTTAAATTGATGATGGGACTATGAAGTAAATATATGACAAGCCATCTTTGAAATTGAGTAGAATATGCAATTGTAGAAGAAAAATTCATAGCTGATCTCTCAAACCCAGCTTCATTTGGGTTCTCAAAACCAAGTACTGCTTGATATTGCTCTCTTTGCACTGTGTTTTCTCTCTTTTTATGAGGTAAACTCAAATAGTCACTTAAAATATAAATGGTATGATAATGATAACTAGAGAGTACAGTTGTTTGGGATTCTGAAGCTCCTGTTTGTGTTTTATTATTATGACTTTTTATTTTGTCCCAGGCAGAGAAAGACTGGATACCAGACATGCAAATAGCTGTGGTGGAGAGATTGGAAGGGAAAAACAGTGTAAAAGTCACGGTACAGCAGGCAAGGAAAGCATTGCAATTCTGTTCTCTCTAAACCTGAAGTGCAGAGGCTGGCTATGTTGGAGATTGTAAAAGGAAATCTGCTTAATAGGAGAGCAACGAGGTGGACAATCTTTGCTATACTTATATTAACATATGTGCACCTCACAAAATACATTTTGAAAATGCTGGCAGACACTTTTTTTTTTTTAGAATAGAAACTGGAAAGTGCAGTTTTTTTTAGCAGCTGAAGATTTTGAATTGTACTATAGATTAGCTAGAAGTTACAATAAGCCTTTCCTGAGTCAGCTAAATAGTGAAATGAAGTTTTCCAAAGTTGGTTTAGCACTGGTGGGGAGCATAATAACTCAGGAACCATTGATTCAATCCATTTAGGGGCTAGAACGAATGTTTTGATTTTGCCTTCTTATTTGCCCAGTGTACCTGAGGGGGCTGCTATAATTAACAATACATCGTTGCACTCATAGAGTCCCTTTTATCTCAGAAATCTGTGATCCTGGGGGAAGAAGAGCTTATGGTTTGCCTTAAACAAAAGTAAATGGGATCTTTCATTTGGTCTATAAAATTGTATTTTCCTACTTCCCTCTCTAGGGAGGCAGCATGCCTATGTCACATTGGTCTAGGGCTGGGATTTATCCTGCCTCAACTATTTACTTGCTGTGTAGCTGTCTGCTCATTGTACTTGTTATGGGCTATGTTGTGCTCCTTCCACAAATTCATATGTTGATGTCCTAGCTCCTAGTGCCTCTGAATGCAACTGTATTTGGAGATAGAATCTTTAAAGAACTAGTTAAATTAAAATGATGTCATTAGGATGGGCCCTAATCCAATGTGACTGCTGTCCTTATAAGAAGAGGAAATTTGGACATAGACATGTACAGAGGGAAGATAGTGGGGAAAATACACAGGGAGAAGATAGCTGTCTATAAGCAGAGAGAGGCCTGGGACAGATCTTTCTCTGATGTCCTCAGAAGGAACCAACCCTGCTACACCTTAATGTCAGACTCGCCAGCCTCCAGAACTGTGAGAAAATAAATTTCAGTCGTTTAAGCCAGTCTGATGCTTTGTTAGAGTATCCCTAAGAAACCAATGTATGCTACGTGGAAATATCACAGAAATCTTTTTGGGGAAAGAGGAAACTAATTATTTGTTGACAGTCATTGTATAAACAAATAGGAATAAACTAAAGGTCTCTCTTAATCATCACAACTACCCTTTAAATGGGCATCAACTTCATTATATTGGTGAAGAAATGGGCCCTGGGAGAGATAGGGTAATTTGTGTAAAACCAAATTGCTGCTGGTGGAGTATACCTAAATTTGTGTATCTACTTCTAGTCTTTGCCCGTTTTACTTTGTGTCATTGGGAAATAAACTACAGTAGGTAACCCAAGCCCAACCCTTGGTGTACTTCTAAAATTATTTCAAAAAAAGATATACTTGCTTATTTAGGAGTAAACCCAAGGAAGCTTTAAACTGGAAAAAATCCAAACCTCTTGATAAAAGGAGCCCCCAGGATGACAACCCTCTTAATAATCCATGAGTTATTTTGGTCTCCCACTAGATGGTGCTAGAGCCTGTTTCTATGTCCATGAGGCATGTGGTCTGGGGATCTCAATCTAGTACTACTTCTGGTGCTTTGGCAGTAACCTATTTTTGGTTTAACATTTCTTTCCTATTGTTGTTCATGTTTCAATTATCTTATAATTGATAATGAAGTCCTTAAAAGTTCCAAAATGAGAGAGTCGTCCACCATATTGGCATGGCGGGAAATACACACCATGATTGTGGTATGAGTAATACTGTATTCAATAAGCATAAGACACTTTTTATTTATAGAGAGGTCTTCAATACATCAATCTGTGGTTGAATGCATAGAAAACAAAAGACTTAAAATTCTTCTATCTCTAGTGATTGATTTACTCTGGGGAGAAGCACACAACTGCTCACTGCCCTAGTTTTTCCATTTATAAAATAGAAATAAAATATGGGACACTTACTTCAAAGGGCACTCAGGAGATGAATGAGGTAGTGTCTCTTAAAATACTCTGTGGTTGTTAGAGAAATAAAGTTATATCCTCTTTGCAAATAGTGCAAGAATGATGAAGCCTACAACTTGACTTTGACCCATCAATGCTTATTTGAATCTTTTGACCGCACTTGGTCACAGATTATCCCCAAGTTCTTTTGCTGCTCTTTTTCTCAATAAGATAAAAAAGAGCATCCACATGATGGAAACTACCATTTGGGGGATGGATTAACAGGTGCCCTTCAGTCTCTCAATGGAGGAATTTGTTCTGCCCTCCAGAAGTCATTTCATCTCCATTTTTCTCCAAGCTCAAATGCTTTGCTAAGGGTAACACTTGGGATAAGGTTTCAGGATGGGCTCTTTATTCTTAGTCAGCAGGAGAAGTTTCCACTGTACTTTGTTTTCAACCTGTTTTCCAGATGTGTTTAGAAAGACACATTGGAAGGTATATTGGAAATGAAAGATGGATATGTAAGGCAAAATCAGATTTTTATAGGTTTGAAACATGTTATAGACTGAATTGTGTTTCACTGAAATTCATATGTATTGAAGCCCTAACCCTCACTGTGGCTGTGCTTGAAGATAGGGCCTGTAAGGAGGTAATGAAGGTTAAATGAAATAATGAGGAGAGGCCCTGATAGGATAGGATTAGTGTCCTTAAGAAGAGTCAACAGAGAGCTACTGCTTGCTCTTCCTCCTCTCCTCCAACCATGTGGTCATGGTGAGATGGTGGCCACTTATGAGCCAGGAAGAAAGCTCTCACTAAAACCCTGCTGGCACCCTGACTTACAACCTTCAGAACTGTGAGAAGATAAATGTCTATTGTTTAAGCTGCCTGGTGTGGGGTATTTTATTATGGCAGTCCAAGATGACTAAAATGAAATACCTCTAGCTCTAAGAAAGAGGTTAGCACACTGTGGCTGTAAGGGGCTATATAGTAAATATTTTAGGCTTTTCAGGTCCTAGAATCTTTTGCAACTACTCAACTCTACCATTGTAGCACAGAAGCAGCTATAAGCAATATGTAAAAAAGCAAATGAGGCTGTGGTCTCATAAAACCTTATTTATAAAAATAGGCAATGGGGCAGTTTGGCCGCAGCCTGTAGTTTGCTGGCCCTTGCTCTATGAAAACATCAAAAAAACAAAACAGATATATCCAGTTTTTTTCTCAAAGGCAGATTTTCACTATTACTAATTAAACACAAAATGATGATAATAAATTGCCTCTTCCACTTTTGCAAGTCCCAATGTATGATTCTCATTAGTAATAGTAGAGTTACTTTTAGGCAAGCAGCACATGGGCTAATGCTTACTTCTAAGGCTAAACCATAGAAATTCTGAATTTCCTTAATTTTTTATTTCTCCTAATCCAATGAAAATAATCTCTTAATGTCTTATTTTTTTGCCATGTGAAACATTCAAATGGGAGATAATTTATGGCTAAAAATATAAGTAGCGTGTTTTTGTTATATTTACTATGCTTGTTGCCAAACCCTTTGGTGTCTTTGACAACAAAGAAGATGGTACAGGAAGCAAGATTTAACTCCTGTTTTCTTCTTTTCTTTTCTTTTCTTTTCTTTTCTTTCTTTTCTTTTCTTTCTTTTCTTTTCTTTTCTTTTCTTTTCTTTTCTTTTCTTTTCTTTTCTTTCTTTTTTCTTTTCTTCTTTTCTTTTCTTTTCTTTCCTTTTCCTTTTCCTTTTTCCTTTTCTTTTTCCTTTTCTTTTTCTTTCTTTATCTTTTCTGATTTATCCATGCATATGCCAGTTCTGACAGTCACCTTTCCCCTCTCTTCTTCCCAGTGCTGTCTATCACATAGCTAGATTTCTCCTTTCTATGCATGGGCTATAATTGTTTGAAAGTGCCTCACTGGCATCCATGACTTTACTGTGACTGCCAAAGTTTTCTGCTTGATGGTTTAGCTATAACCCAACCACCATTCTCAGGATGTTTATTTTGTCCCAGGCACTAGGACAACTATTGTCCAAATATTTATTTATTATATCATCCCCATTAAGATTGGTATTATTATGTCCATTTTATAGATGAGGACAATCTGGTACAGAGTAGTTAAGCAAAGAGCCTCTAATCATATAATTGGCAAGTAAGCTGCAGAACTTGGTTTGGAACCCAAGAGCATCAGAATCCAGAATGGCTCTCTAATGCATACACTTTGAAAATGTTCTTTCTCTTTTCTTCCACCCTCATAATACAGAAAAATACAATCTCTATATAATTAACAACCCTCCAAAAAAAGCTGTGACTACTGGAGATAGGATACATTATACATCATCTTAAAAAGAAGTCTGATTTTTTTGGGGTGAATTCTGCAACTTAATTTCTTATAAAAGATGGATTTTTTAGATCCAAGCACGTGCCATTTTAGTGCATTGTTCTCTAATATGGGTTAGTCAACTCTGTGTCAATATGCTTTTGTCTATGTGTTTTATTAAGACTATCAACTTACAGAAAATAGGGATGATTTAGCTTTTCTTATCTGTGAGGGAACATATTGCCATCTGGAAAAATGGAAAGACTGTGGGCTTATGTGTTAGGCAGGAGTTGTGTTAGCCTTTTATTTGCTTCACAAGTTATATAACCTCTTGAAACTTTAATATTTTTATTCAATTAATTAATAATACCTTCCTACCAGGGTGATTGAGGTTAAACTAATATTTGCAAAGTATGTGGTCTGGTGTCTAGTAGGCTCTTAATTAATGTTAAACTGCTGATGGCATTGATCAGATGGCAAATATTGGCAGAAATGATATAGGTTGATCAGGTGAAAATAGATTATTATTGTATTTTATGAGACATGAGTTAAGACAATATGTATTTTTGAGATTGAATGCTGTATGTTTAGGGAAAATGTGATTTTTCTCATTTGGAATAAAAATGACATTCTGGAAGTCCTTGATATGACAGTGAGCTCTTTCAGAACAGTTTGCTGTTAAAGGGAAGAAGTGAGACACATGGCTTAGATTTATCTTTGAAATACACAATTTAACTTTTAAATGAAGGGGAAAAATGCTTGGGGCAAAATGTGTTTTTGGTTTTTTTTACAGACTAAACACCATGAACTTCTACCATTCTTTCCCATATGCACTTAGTATATACTTGGGTTAACAGATCAGGGCAGGGTTGCATAAATGAACTAAGCCCTTATTTCATTGTTTTTATTATTTAAGCCATCATGTTGGGTCAGCAACTGTGAGTGCCAGGAGTTGCTGACCTCTAGGCAGTCCTCTGAGGCAAGGTGAAGAAGATACAGCTCTGACTTTCTTACCCAAACTGCTCTGGCAGGGCTGATGCACCTCTCCTCACGTAAGCACTCTATACATTCGTTTCCTTTGGCTTTCAGACAGCCTACCAGTGTTTGCAGACTCCTCCTCCTCTGCATGTTCTTTATATGTAGACACTTAGCGGGATTTTTTCCCGGCTCTCTGCTCAGTTTGCAAATTGTCCTTTCACTGACTTATGCATTTCCATGGCTTCAATTGGAGTCCTTATGTTGATGAAGTACAATTATAAATCTCCAGCCAGATTTCTCTTCTGAGCCCCATGCTGGTATTTCCACCTATGGAATACTTGGAGTTGATATCCTTTGGCCACTTTACTTTCAGTATGGCCTAAGCATCTGTTGCTCCTCTACCAGCAGAGTATAAAAAGAATGTCCTCTATTTTTTTCTGACAACAAAGAAGATGGTAAAGGAAGCAAGATTTAACTCCTGATTTATTCTTTGCTTTTTTCTTTCTTTCTTTTTCTTTTTTCTTTCTTCCTTTCTTTTTTTTTTAAGATTTGTCCATTTTAGAGAGAGAGAACACAACTGGGATGGGCAGAGGTAGAAGATAAGAGAATCTTCAAGCAGACTCTGAGCTAAGTGCAGAGCCTGATGTGGGCTCAATCTCATGACCACGAGATCAGGATTTAACTTCATGACCTGAGTTAAAACCAAGAGTTGGACACTCAACTGACTGAACCCCCCAGGTGCCCCTTAACTCCTATTTAATCTCCTATTACTCAGATAAATGTTTCCTGAGTGCAGACAGTAGCCTTCTACAAATATAATGATTTGTTTTTGAAAGGTAAGTATGCTGATTATGGCTGAAGTTATAGAGTATCTTTTTTGTCTGGCCATGTGCCTTTATAATCCCATAGTCTCTACTTATTTATTGATTGTACCAGAGACACATCCTTCTGATAATATTCTATATGCTTTTTTGATTGTGCAGAATTTTGTATACGCTTATCTATTTTGTTACACACAAAGTCATTGCTGTGGTTACTGTGTTATCAATGCTTAATATAGTCTGGGCTCATGAGGCAGAGTGTCCCAAAAAGCATTTGGTGATGGTACATTCTTCCCTCATACACTCTGCCAGCTAAACAAGGACATTTGTTAGAGACCTCAGTTAAAGCTACATGCACTGGAGTGATTATGCATATTTTGGCCATAGTTCAATTTACCAAGGATTATGCTTCTCAAGAATTATTCTGAACACATTTTGTAAAGAAAAGCACATTTTGTAGTGATTTACATTATAACTTCAGGGATGTGTGCCCCCATTAAAAATACTGGTACTAAGGTAAATTAAAATCATTCTTTAATATAAAAAGCTCTGCTGTAACATATTTATTTAGAAAGAATAACTTCTGAAAAATTATCCACAAGATATCAGAAATAAGTGAAATGGACTTGTTGGATCTTAATTTCACAAAATTCTAAAATAAGATGTTACACTAGAAATAAGCAACAAAATAATATTTTAATTCCCACAGGGTTTTTTTGTATTTAATTTTGAGAAAGGAAGAGGTTTTCTTAGGGTGGAATGAAGGTCATAAAAAAGGATTGTCTTAGTCTGATCAGGCTGTAATAACAAAATATCTTAGACTGGGTGGCTTAAATAAAAGATATTTATTTCTTACAGTTTTGGGGTTTGAAAGTCTGAAATCAGGATGTCAGCGTGGTTGAGTTCTAGTGAGGGTCCTCTTCCAAGCTTGTAGATGTCTGTCTTTTTCTGTATGACTCATATGGCACTATTATTATATGGGCACTAATCCCATCATGGGGATCCCACCCTCATGACCTCATCTAAAACTGATTACCTCCCTAGAGCTCCATCTCCTACTACCATCACACTTGGGGGCTAGGATTTCAGCATATGAATTTTAGAGGGACACATTTCAGAATGTAAGAGGGATGGTCTACCTGCCAGGAAAGTACTGTGCATATCTAAATTGGTAGCAAATTTTTCTGTTTTGAGATAGAGTATATAGCTGAATATATATTAGGATTAACATTAATTAAACTGAGAATTATGTCTTAATAGATTATTATTCTGTTTGTCTCAAGAAATCTGTGGCAATAAGTTGGTGCCAATAAGTTTTATCATATTCTTTAGACTATTGTACACCTGGAAGAAAAAGTCTATAACCCCTGATAAAGGCTACCTTTTCTAGCCTTTTGAGTTGACCTTGTGTCATTTCTCCCTATACACTTACCTGGACACAGAATAAAATTGAGAAAGGGTCAGTCATTCAGTACACTGAAATGAATCAGGTCTGGCTTTTCATTCTTTTAAAATCTTGCTGGTATTGGTATTTTCTGTGGAGTTTCACCATTTCAATGGAGTTTAGAATTTTGGCAGGGAGGAAAAACAACTAATTTTGAAGAATACAGGATTACTTCGATTTTTAGTGGAAACTTACATCCACTTAGAGACAAGACATGTGCATGAATATTCATAGCAATGTTATTCATCATAGCCCCGAACTGGAAATAATCCAAATGACCATCAGTTGGTGAATGGACAAACATATAGTAGGATACTAGAAGGAATATAGAAGGAGTGTATTTCTGATATAAGCTACAATGTAATTTTACCTCAAAAACATTTTACTTAGTGAAAAAAATCCCAAAGCATAGGACTATGTATTCTATAATTTCATGTATATAAAAACACTGAGAAGAGACAAATTTGTAGACACACAAAGCAGTTCAGTGGTTGCAGGGGGCTGGGATGGAATAAAGATTGACTAGAAATAAGGGGCACAAGGGAACTTTTGGAGGTGATGGAAATGCTCTAAAACTGTATTGTGATGGTGCACAACTCTATAAATCTTCTAAAAAGCATTGAATTATACACCTACAAAGGCTGAAATTATGCTATATCAATTATACTTCAATAAAGCTGTTGAAAAAAAAAAAGCTGCTAATAAAGCTTCCTATTCTTCCTGTAAAACTGTTGAAAACTCCGATCTTTGGGAATTGTCTTGGCTTTGGTCCAGCCTACATTTCTCTTCTTTTAGATTATACTGATCTTAACACCATGATTTTTCACAGATCCTTTGGAGTCCATTCAGAAGCATTACTGGCCAATTGCATACTTATTTATCTTGGAAAGAAGTGAGGTAGATGGGGCTACTCTGACCACAGAATTATCTGTGACTTTGAGGCACAAGCTGTTTAGTAGAATGACAGGAATTATAAATACATTAATTGGGAGGCACTGGGTGAGGACCTCTGTCTTTTCTGGCACTGTCAGCCAAGTGGTGTGACCTTGGCCAATAAATCTAATAGCTGCGCTTGATTCCCATTATGAGCCACAGGGGTACAGTTCCTGACATATCGCAATTCGTGAATAATATCCGTCAGCACTTTGCTATCGATGTACTGCACATTGAGCATGTTCTCGCTTGAGGAATGCTCTGCTCATCACCGCATCAGAATCTTTGGAGAAAAAGCAGAGCACTGTTGAAAAGCAGGTAATAAACAGTAATGGAGCAAGAACGGGGCCGTGTTAGTTCTGTTAGTCACAGGAAATGCATCTGATATTCTCTCTGTAATCTCTCACCATTACTCCTTTGTGCAGAGAGCAAATGATGTTTATAAACTTGTCTGGATAGCCAGTCTTTCACAAGTGTTTCCACTTACTAATTCAGTTAATAGAATCCAATGCCTAAGTTTAGTTCACATGGAGAACATAACATCAAAACCCGATTCTTGCCGCTTGTTCTGCAGTCACGTAAAAGATGGGAAATGTTTCATTTCCTACAATGACACAAAAGTCCTGCCAGTTGGATCATAGTGAATGGTACATGTGAAGGCACTGGGCTATTCTTTGACTTGAGACCTAATACAAACAGAAAGAACACTGTCATGCAGGAGATCCCATGAAAACATTGCTATAAGGGGATGCCACTGGGCTCTTTATAAATAGTTATCTTACATGATATTTCACATGTGTGCTGTTTTTATAGGATGTGATTAGATTGCAGTACATCTAAACCTGTAAAAGGCCAAGTCCTTTTATAAAGTAAACCTTTAGACAAATAGAATCACAATATTAGGGGTTATAGATGTGAAAAATGAAGTCCCCAACTTAAGGAAATTGAATTTGGTATCAGAGAGAAAAAAGGTTCACTTTTTAAAACTAAATCACCAAAACATGAGTGATAAGATAAAATAATTTATGCTTTTTGAGAAACTTGAATGTTGAGTGGAGAAGTTAAAGAAAAAATTCAGGAGGAGATAGTACTACAGGTCTCTCTCTCTCTCTCTCTCTCTCTCCCTCTCTCTCTCCCTCTCTCCCTCCCTCTCTCCCTCCCCCCCACCCCTTTTAAAAAGATTTTTTTCTTTTCTTTTCTCTCCTCTCCTCTCCTCTCCTCTCCTCTCCTCTCCTCTCCTCTCCTCTCCTCTCCTTTCTCTTCTCTTCCCTTCTTCTCTTCCTTTTCTGACAGAGAGAGAGAGTATAAGCAGGGGGGAGCAGCAGTCAGAGAGAGAGAGAGAGAAGTAGGTTTCCTGCTGAGCAGGGGCCCCGATGTGGGGCTTGATCCCAGGACCCTGGGATCATGACCTGAGTCAAAGGCAGATGCTTAACTGACTGACCCACCCAGGCACCCCTACAGATCTCTCTTAAATAGGGTAAAACCTGGTCATCTAAGGAGGAAAATGGGGGTGGGGGTTGGGGAAAGCATTCCGGGAGGTATGAAATATGGAGGTACAAATGATAAAATATGCTTTGTGAACAATGAGGAGAAGGGTCTGTCTGTAGCAGAAAATATATATTGGGGAGTCATGGGAGATAAAGTTGGAAAGTGTCTTGTACTTTGTGGATTGTCTTGAATGCTAGAATGACAGGTTTAGATATTATTACTTAGTAGTAGTGAACCAAGGATGGTTTTGAACAGAGATGTGACATTATGCAGATGATACTACAAAAATAATGTGCCACCTTTATAGAGAAGGGACTGGAAGAGAAAGACTGAGGGGTTCATTAGGAAAATGAACTTAAAAACACCATGGAATGAAAGTAGGTAGGTGTGGAGTGGAAACTAAAAAATGTCCTCTCTTCACTTTCATTCTAATATTCAAGTTACCCCCACAATTACACATCTGGATTAATAGGAGAGTGACTGTAGCTTTGATTAAAATAGAAACATTAATCAAGAAGGAGAGCTAATGGAAAGGATGATGAGTTTTAGGTGGTGAATGTTGAATGCAACGTGTTGAGCACATATGTAAGGAGGTTATCCAAAGGCACCTACAGTGACTGCTTTTTGCGATGTTGTACTGTTTGCTGTATACCAGATGCTTGTGGCAAGCTCTGTATAGAGTAAGTGTCCTATACATATTAGGGGAATGACTGAAGGAAGTAAATATATAATAATGGTGATTTGATTAAGTGTCAAGAACAAAGATTTGGAAGTCATCTGCACAGAGATCCTGGTTCAAATTGTGAGAAATGATAAGGTTTTTGAATGAGTGTAAGGGAGGGAGGGAGGGAAGGAGGAAAAAAAGGAAGGGGGGAAGGAAGAAAAGGAAGGAAGGGAAGAAGAAAGGAAATGAAGGAAGGAGGAAGACGGAAGGGAAGGTAGGAGGGAGGACAGGGGAAGAAGAAAATGACCAGGAGCCAAGTCTTGGGACAGTTTTCTAGTGAGGAAATATAACAAGACAAGGACCTCACAAAAGAAATGGTATAGATAAGAAAGACAATAGCTTCAATGTATAAATTTTCTATAATTTAAAAGACATGGGCAAAAACCAGCACTTCAGCAGTAGTTTTAAAAGAAAAAACTACCCTTAATCCTACATTGATTTTTTTTTTTAAGAGTCAATTATGTGAGAATTGAATATTCTTGGCTGCTATAAAATTTTCTCTGGTAAGCTATGTGGAAAACGAAGGCATAATGGTGTGCTTCAGTATCAAATGTGTTGTACCATTATTTTTCTTGTTTGCTGAAAGTGAAGAAAATAGGTGTCACATTGTATAATTTGATGAACATTGAACAGTGACAAGGAAAGCCTGTTTACTTCCTCTGGGGTGATATTTTACTCCACTTATGACTGTAGAAAAATTAACTTTGGAAGCTGAATTAAGCATGCTTTATAAAAGCTCCATCAAGTGAGTTGTGTATAGTCCAATCCTAGAAAATATTTCTTGTGAGTCCCCAGAAGGGATTTTTAGCCACAGCATCAAGAAAATACCATCCATATTTTTCTTACAGTAGGAGTAGATGAGACTCAATTTTTCCTCCCTAAAATCATTTTTAAGACATTGTCCTTGAAATCTTCACCAACTTGAGACAATAATTAGATTTTTTTTAGCTTTAATATGTAGTATCCATAATGGGTTTTGGCTATAAATGCTTAAAATTTGTTATAATGAGAAAGGTTGGAAATTTTCTCTTGAAATTTCAGATGCAGTATACTCTATACTTAAAGTATATCTGCCAAACAGCCAAGATCCACTGACAGTTATAATTTTTTCAGGTTTGACACAGTTGGTCTTTTCTCTGGTGTTCCAAAAATAGGTCACTTGGTCTTTCAGCTCATAAATTTAGCCAAGCATATTTCCTTTTGAGAATCAAAGGACCTCAACATGGAACACAAGTATTTTTTGATCCACATACATATCTTCACAAAGCAAAGGAAAAAAACTGGTTTCATATACTGTTATTCTCATATCCATTATCTTGATAGTGAGATGAGTTCTTCTCTAAGAGAATTTGGCAGCATTTGGAAATTCATTGCTTGGGGACAAATGGCACAGGACATCTAAACTGATGATTTTTCTTCCTCTTTAATTTTTTTTTCTAGCAATCTAGATTACCAAACCCAATATTTCTAGATTAGGAAAAGTATATATTATAATCTTTCTCCTCCCTAATTCTGCTCCTTTGTTTAGAAAAAAATTGATAGAATCATGAAGATAATAGATCTGTGTGGTAGTTGCCAAGGTGTGAAAAAAAAAGGCATTTTTATTCCATAGAATCTTTAAGCATTCAGAATAAACTAATATTTGAATAGACTTTCCCAGTGATAGAACCATACCAAGCGAACCAAAGAAAATAAAAGATAAGAACTGATTTTTTTTTGTCAAATTTGAGTTATGGTATTTTCTGCTGAGTTATCTTTTTGAAGATTGACTGCAGAAACTATACAAAGAAATATCATAATGTTCTTTAATAAAGAATACTATTTCTTCCATAGAAACACCATAGCGTTTGTTTAATAAGAGTTTTGGAAACATTCAGAATACAAGGCTTAATACAAGTCACCACAGAATTACTTTTTGCAATTAAAATGGCTATTTCACATAAAATTTTCACAGTCTTTGAGGATTCTTGGTTATAGGTTTCAGTAATTGCCAAATAATAGTTTGGAGGGTTTTTTTAGGACTTGTGTGATTTTTATTAAAACATTTTTATTCCAATGCCATTCAAAAAGGTCATTTGGTACATTGCTCCATATATTGAGATTTGGACTGTAGTGAGAAATCTGGACATCATCCTTTTAAAATGTTTGTGACTCTTGGTATCAGTCTTAGAATATTTTTGGAGTTTTATTTTTGCTAACATTGACAATTACCCTACTATCCCCCGAAAGCAGAAACACCTCATCCCCTATCACTTGAAGAACTTATAAAAACAAGGGTTGCTAATCAGAGACTGGTATTACTTTAACAGAAGTCTAGAATCTAAGTTGTGTGAGGGAAGACGCTTTCTTATTCATTATTCAGTACCTTTGGCCAGAAGAGTTGATGAGTCATTACTCAGAAAATATCTGTCGAGTAAATTTCTTTTCTTTTTTCTTTCTTTTTTTTTTTTTGTCGAGTAAATTTCTTAATGAATATTTGTTTAATGTTATCAGTGACATCAAGGGTGGGCAATGGATGGTGGGGCTGGCTGTTTCAGATATATAAGAGCTCCAGTAAGCAGTATTTTAGGTAATTTTTCCATGTATAGCTACTCATTTAGACCCATTGAAAGGTTCCTGGAGCCAGATTCAAATGATCTTTAATGTATGCATGTGTGTTTTAATTTTTTTAAAAAGATTTTCTTTATTTTAGAGAAAGAGAGAGCCTGAGTAGGGGGGTTGGAGAAGGAAAAGAATAGAAGGGGAGGGAAAGGAAGAAAGGGAGAGAATTTCCAGCAGACTCTGTGCTGAGCAAGAAGTCTGAGGATGGACTTCATCTCATGACCTTGAAATGATCATCTGAGCAAAAACAAGAGTCAGATGCATAACTGACTGAGCCACCTAGGCACCCCAATCTTATTTTTAAATCTGTGTTCTAACTTCCTTAGTCCAAATGAACCATAGCTCATGGAAAAGGAAGATGCATCATCATAAATAGCTTTCATGACACCAATTACCCCTTTTTTGATATTACAATAGATTCAAATATGTTAATTCTTAAAACATAAAGCATTCTATTCCATTAAGAAGTAAGCTTATCAAAAATCACACAAATTATATTAAATATAATTAAGAAATTATGTTATGTTGCATTAAGGATAGTACTTATTATAAATGTGTTCTCAGGTTGTTTTTTTATACACCCAAAGTTAGGAGTCTTTGTTTTGATATTAATTTTATGGATTTTGTATTATGAAAGCTACCTGTATTTTTAAAAATATTTTTCAAGTTTGTAGTTCTATTATTAAATATATTTCTTTGAAGAAAATATTCCCTGATTTATCTACCAGATTTACACCTGAACTTCTAAGGGGACATCTTGTTCTCTGCCTTCTCTTCTCCAGAATGCTGTTATATGTAAGCAAAGGGAGAAGAGAATTTGGACTTGGTGTTGACCAGTATGCCAAATGCAATTGAGGTCAAGCAGAATGACGAGTACTAGTGAAGTCTTTGTGATTTGGCAAGAAGGTGATTATTAGATGTCCATGGAAAGAACAGTTTTATAGCTAAATGAGGATGGAAACCAGATTGGAAAGCAATGATAAGATACATTTGAACCCATCAGACAGCATAAAATGTAAAAATCTGACAACACCCATTGCTGCAGGGCTGGGGGGAAGCCTCAAACATTAACAGTGGGAGAGCACATTGAAACAACTATTTTGGAGAGGAAATTGGTTCTATCTACAGTATCTAGTGAAGATGAAAATGCACATGGCTTGAGGTCCAGATGATCTATATCTGGCTAATTACTTTAAAGAAACTTTTACCCATGCCCACAAAAAGACCTGTACTAAAATGTCAACATTATATTTGATAGTGAACAACTGGAAGCAATGTAAATATCTGTCATAAGGAAAAGATAAATAGCTTGTGCCTTATTTATATGACGAATATTATTCATCAGGTAAAATGAGTAAATTGAAGTGATATGTATCAATATGGGTAAATCTCAAGTATATAAGTAATATACAAAATATATTTAATGAACAAACTTCAGAATGGAACATGAAGTATGATACCATGTACTTAAAACACTCAAAGGAACACTATTTTAGAAACTACATATACATATAACAGAACTAAATAGACCCATGCACATGTAGCAAAAGTATAAAATACTAAATGGGAAGGATTCATCATGGTAGTTACTTAATGGGGTAAAGTGCTGGTGGAGGTGTTAGTTGGGAAGAGGCCAGCCAGAGCTACAAAGAAAATTTCTTTTTTTTTTTCTTTAAAGATTTTACTTACTTATTCATGAGAGACACACAGAGAGAGGCTGACACATAGTTAGAGGAAGAAACAGGCTCCCTGTAGGGAGCCCTATGTGGGACTTGATCCCGGGATCCCAGGCTGAATGGAAGGCAGATGCTCAACCACTGAGCCACCCAGGCATCCCAACAAAGAAAATTTCAAATGCACTTGAAATGTTTTATTTATTTTTATTTTAAGTCTGAATGAAATAAGACAAAACTCTAATGAATTCATTTAGGTTGTGGGTGTCTTCTTATTTTACTTTATTTGTGAAATATTTTATTAAAACATGAAAGTCAAGATTGTTTTTCAGTTTGGAGAGACATAATTCTATTTGAAGTTAGTGCTAAGAAAGAAGGAGAATTTTAAGACACTGAAAAGATTGGGGATAAAACATGGGCCTTTTGAAAATTAAGCACATAGGGTCTCAGGCTCAGAGAGGAGTCGACTCTGAGATCCATGCCACATCTAGTCTTTATACCTCTTATGCCTCCTTCTACCTCCCACATCTGTGTCTTATTGATCTTTGTGCACGTGGTGCTGAGTACAGCTCCTGATAGCTAATCAGTGTTTGTGGGAAGGAAGGTTGGGAAAAAGGAAAGGAAACCAGAAAAACCTGGGACTAGGAAAAGGGAAGAAAAGAAAGAGGAAGGCAGTAAATGACAGCAAAGAAGACTTGAAGGGGAGAATAAATCAGAGCTAAATTAAAGAAGAGACAAAAGATGTGGCATTTTTTTCCTGTGTGGCCAAGAAGAAAGTATGTTTTCCTATTGAGAATGGAAGGGCTTAAAAAAAAAAAAAAAAAAAAAAAACCTAGGATTTATCTTCTCTTGGTAGTGGAGCCTAACTACATCCCTAAAACTTAAATTCAATTGTGAGGGGAAAAAAATGACAATTTGGGAAAAGTAATTGCCAGATCTACTGAACTGTAAAAGGTAACTTGCATTGGTATGTGGAAGGGAAGCAGACATAAAGGGAATTTTGTGAAGCTTTGAAGAAGTCACAGAGTTGGTAAAAAGGTGGTTGATTTATTGACAGAATTAAGTTAGAGAACTCTTTAGCCATCACCTTATTTTGCATTAATATGAAGAATATGCTGCTATATGTGTTGGACAACTTACATACAAACAAACAGTGCTACACCAGCAACGGCTAGTGTTGCCTTGAACTATGAATCACTCCATGTGGATAATAGTAAAGCCACATTGAAACTCCCACTAGAGCTGCCCCAAGATCTGCCATTAGAGTCTACCTTAACTTGATTCTTTGATTGTATCTGTTTAATGCTATTGCTGATGTCAGAGGACTGAGGGCAGGGCAGATGTTGACCATAGGTCATTTGTAATTGTGCTATCATACATGGTAAATCACAAAATAATTCTGAGATAATCGCCCAACCAAATAAATAACATCAAATAATTCTGAGATAATTCCTGTCTGCTGAAAAACAAATCGCAGGGTTTTTATGACATTATATAGAATGTCAGTGTCAAAAAAAAAAATTGCAGTTGCTAGGTAATCAAATTAGTTGGGATTTTCAGATTTTCTGCATTGCGTTTTCTTCATGGACTAGAAGCTCTAAGACCACCAAGTAAATGGAATTACAATGTATTAGAAAAGGTGAACAACTATGAATATTTCACAAAATTCAGTAGTGTGCACCTGGTACCCATTGTATATAACTTTAACCAATTTTTATTGTTTTAATAATGTGTTCAATCTAAAAGTATAATCATGTGGTGGATTCTGGAAACACATAAAATAGTATAAATATAGAGTGGGCAACAATGGCTCTCCTGACAATTCTAGTCTTTCACCTGTTTTTGTATGAATGTATACTAAGACAGTTCTTACATTTTTAAGTGGTTGAAGGAGATCTAAATAAGAATAGTATTTTATGACATAAGAAATAGAAAATTTTTGTCCATAAATAAAGTTTTATTGGAACATAGCCACACTTATTCATTTATATATCATCTATGGCTGCTTTCACACTACAGCCAGAGTTGAGTAGTTGTGACAGAGATCACATGGTCCACAAATTCTAAAATATTTACTCTATGGGCCTTTACAGAAGAAGTTTGCTGACCCTTGGTCTAAATATGTTATTTTGTAATTATGTAGTACTTTTCCTTCCTGAGATTGGCATAAACAACTCTTTGGGTCACTTGACAATCTTGGGGTTTGGCTGGTCATCAACCATCACATTAATCGTTCTCCCAAGGCCACAAGACAGAGAATAGACAATTATATAACAGTCATCCATGTAGGAAATAATGGCAATAATCATGTAGAATTTCCTGAGCACAGCAAGGGGAGCTATTGAAAGCATACTTCCATTAGAGGTCTTTTAGTTCTTGCTGGAAAAAGGATCTGATTTAACTAACTTGTTGAGAATGCTTTACGAGTAATATTGGTAGTCATAGACAAAGAAAATAGAGTTGGTATTTCCTTAGAACCCTGAACAGAAGTTGCTAGATGAATATCTGCTTTCTTATTCCTTATTTGGGTGCCAGCTTGTATAGCTGAATTTTGTCCTGTGTTTTCAGCTCTTGTTTTTTAGTGTTTAATAGATCGATTAAAAAAAAAAAAAAAAGAATTCTTACATGAAACTAGCTGTCTCTACACAGAGTTTGCTCACTTTTTGGTGCTTGTTGTTTTAATTGCCTGGCCACTTTGGCTCTGTAATTCTCTTTACTGTAAATTCTACACCCACTTGGTCTTTGTGTTTTTGTTTCAATGCGCTGAGGTTGGTCTGTATCGCTGGGCATTGAACATGGGATGAAATGTCTCCACATACTGTAAAGGAGCCATAGAACCATTAAGGACACAGGAAAAAAAATTCTCCTTGGGATTTGACCATGTCAGAGTAATTTCTCTGCCTTGCTGAGGAAAAGTCCAGAAATGATGTTTTCCTAATAAAACTTATTTTCAATTACTGAATTTTATTGGAAATGTCTAACATTGCTATTGGCTTACTCGTCTCTTTCAAACAGATGTGATTTTGTGTTTTCATAATTATTGGATTCAGAAATACCTACATGAGGTAAAGGCATTTTTTTTTTTTTTTTTAATGTCATGGCTGTGGAGTTTTTGCTTCCTTTGATGGCATTGAAGGCTGTTTAAGCAGCCAGGCAACTCAGTGAAGCTCAAAAAGGCTGAAAGGCAGAATGGAAATGGCAATTTCTCTATTACTCCTGGAGAACTTCAAGAGAAGTTTGATGCCACCATGCTCGTCTCTGATACACATTCATTCAATTTTCAATACAGAATTTTACATTCCTCTAAAAACCATTTATTTTGCAGTTTCTTTCTCTTCTTCCCCCATCCTTTCTCTTTTCTTCATCTTCTCGTCTCTTCCTTTCCTCTATGCTTTTCCTCATGTGCAAAGAGCACAGTTTGTCTTTTTTTTTATTAGATTATTGTTTCCTAGATAGTATGGATGATTTCAGTTTCATTGTTCAAAGTGGTGTGTGTTAGATCCACTGTCCCCACTCATGCAAGCAGGGGAACAGTTAAAGAAACAAATATAAGGGTGTTTTAGCTCTAAGTAGAAATATTTAAGGCAAACTTCATCTGTCTTATCTCTTTCTATCTCTATGTCTTCCCTCGCTTTTTTTCTTTGATGGTGTTCCATCCTACTCAGTTTTTACTTGGTTTCTTTCCCTATTCCATTCTTTCTTCTCTTTCCTCCTGGTTTCTCTCTTCCTTGTCTCACTATAATGTAGTAATATATTTGTTTTCTGTTGCTGTGTAGCATATTACTGCAAAGTCAGTGTCTTAAAACAACACCCATTTGCAGCTCCCAATTCTATAGGTCAGTGTCCAGCTGTACTTGATTGGGTCCTCTGCTTAGAGTCTCAAAAGTTTGGTTAATATGTAGTTTCCAGAGAAGAATTTGCTTCTAAGCTCATTCAAGTTGTTGGTAGAATTTTATGCCCTGTGGTTCTGAGGCCCCCACTTTCGCACTGGCTGCTAGCCAATACCTCTTCCAGCTCTTAGAGGCCACTCTTGGGTCCTTGTCTCCAACCCCTCCATCTTTTCAATGAAGAACCTCACTTAGAAGAATCCTTCTTGTACTTTGAATCTTTTTTGTCTCCTGCTATCAGTTGGAGAAAACATGGCTTTTAGAGGGCCCCTGTGTCTAGGGTAGGTCCACATAGATTTATCTCCTCAAGATAAGTTAACTGATTGGTAACCTTAATTATAGTCACAAAATCCTTTTCACCACTTGAGGTAGCAATCATAGGGCTAATGCCTGGAGGTGCAGGTTTCGGGGGTCATTTTTGAATTTTGCTTATCACTAATAATAACATTTACTTCCTTCTTCTTGGGACAGATTGAAATATTAGTAATGATGAAAGTTGACCCTGCCTTTTATATATGAGGAACCTCACTGATATCCTCAATAAGATTAGTTGAATCAGATATGTGAGACTGGAATAGGGCTTTGTGGCCTCTGCTAAAGTGTTTTCTTTGTTATCCCTTGGTGCTTTTCTGACAAAAGTTGTAGAATGCTGAATTCCATTTTTTTTTTTCAACGTTGAACCCTCACACTGATCAAAGACAAGTAGTTATTAAGGGCTGAAAGGCGGAGGAGTCTTTGAGAAGAGATTTTATTTATTTCTTTGTTAAGAGTTGGTATGAGCTGAATGGTGTTCCCCTACTCAGAATGTGACCCCCACATTCCACGCAGAATGTGACTTTATTTAGAAATGTAGATTGTAGATGTAATGGTTAAAATGGGGTCTTACAGAAGTGGGATAAACTCCTAATCCAACATGACTGGTTATCCTATATATATAAAATAGGGGAAATTAGGACACAGACATACAAAGGAAGAATGCCATGTAAAGGTGAAGGCAGAGACTTGGGTGATGCTTCACAAGCCAAGGAATGACAAAGGTTATTAGCAAACCTCTCGGAGCTAGGGGAGAGGCATGGTACAGATTCTCCCTCACAGAACTCAGAGGGAACCAGCTTTGCTAACACCTTGATTTTGGACTCCTAGCTCCCAACTATGGGACAATGAATTTCTGTTATGTAAGCCACCCAGTTCGTGATATGTAGTTATGGAAGCCGTAGGAAACTAATAAAAGAGTTTTTTTTTTTTAAGTGCTCCAAATTTTCCACTTACAGTTTATTGTATAAAAATGTTACACTTTGAATAGGTGCCCTCTAAGTTCTAACAGATGATTGCTAAGCAGTCCAGTAAAAAACATTTCAGAAATTAAAGAGACCTGGTTCTGGTAAAAAAAAAAAAAAAAAAAAGATATATCCTTTTTTTTTTTAACATATTGAACTCTTATTAATACTACAATATTGAATACAAAAAACATAAAAATCTGTTTCCAGCTTAGTAAGCCTAGTAAGCAATTAGGGCTCATATTTGTACCCCAGCCCTGGCAGTTTATAGTAGGTACCCAAGAAATGGTTGTGGAATAAAAGAATGCAAAAAAGGAAAGTTGATTAAAATAAAGCATCACATCAGAGATGTGATGTATCACATCACAGTATCACATCAGAGAAGGCTCTAAAGAAACAAACACAAACAAAAGATTTGTAATACAAAAGCAAATATCTTAAATTCATGGGACTTTCTTAGGACAAGTCCTAAGTTCATCAAATCACTCATTCTGCCAATATTTATTCTGGCTGCATGACTTGCAAGGTGCAGTACTGGGATGTGAGGGTAGAGTGGTGAATAAGAGAAACTCAGAGCCAAGCCTCCTGAAGCTGGCAGTTGAGTTGAAGAAGGCTTGAAACAAATACACATTGGCAGATTTTTTAAAAAAGATTTTATTAATTTATTTGAGAGAAAATGAGCAAGAGACAAGGAGAGAGCAGGAGTGGGGGGAGGTACAGAGGGAGAGGGCAAAGCAGACTGTCTACTGAGCAAGGAGCCCGATGTGGGGCTCAATCCTGGGCCTCCGAGATTATAATCTGAGCCAAAGGCACCTTTAACTGACTGAGCCACCCAGGCATCCTCACACTGGCAGATTTTTTAAAATTACAAATTCTTTTAAATGATAGGAAGGAAACAAAGTCTTCCATTCTTGCTCATTGTCTTTGGTAAAAATAAATAATAAAAATATATTGCAGCTCTAGCTTAAGCAATAATCTATTTGCTTATATTTTTAGAGGCTAGAAGTCTGAAATCAGTGTGCCAGCCTGGTCCAGTTCTGGCCTCCTTTTCAGTAGGTGTTCACATGGCCTTTCCTTGGTGCCTGCATGCAAAGAGAGAAAGCTCTGGTGACTCTTCCTCATTTTACAAGGATACCAGCTTTAACAGATTAGGGTCTCACTCTTATGACCTCATTCAACTTTTATCCCCTCCTCACTGGCTTTGTCTCCAAGTACAAATACACTGAGTTGTATGGCTTCAACATGTGAGTTTTGGAGGGACACAAACTTTGGAATTATTCCCCCAAGGAGCAACTGGGATGATCCTATTGTAATGCAAGGTAGGTCATATCAGCCCTCACTCAATGGCTTCCCATTTCAGTCAGAGAAAAAGCCAAGGAGCCTGTTCTGATGTCCAAGGTCCTGCTGTATCTGACCCTACCATTTCTTCTCCAGCGTCATCTCTTACAACTGACTTCTATCTTAGTCCATTTCAGCCATTGTAACTCCTTGCATTCCTCAAACATTCCAGGTACTTTCCTGCCTCAGGGCTTTTGCACTTGATACTCCCTGTGCCTGGAGTACCTTCTCTTTGGGGAGTCATAAGGATACTTGCCCCTCCCCTCTGGCAGTATCTTCTCACATGTTACCCTCTCAGTGAAACATGCCCTAGGGCAGCCCAGGTGGCTCAGCGGTTTAGCATTGCCTTCAGCCCAGGACCTGATCCTGGGGTCCTGGGATCGAGTCCCACGTCAGGCTCCCTGCATGGAGCCTGCTTCTCTCTATGCCTGTGTCTCTGCCTCTCTCTCTCTCTCTCTCTCTCTCTCTCTCTGTCTCTCTCTCTCTCTGTGTCTCTCATGAATAAATAAAATCTTAAAAAAATGCCCTAGTTCCAGTATCTATAACTGAATATCTAAATGTTTTTGATACTCATTCACTTACTTATTTTGCTCACTGTATGGTTTTCTGACTAAAATGTTGTCTTCATGACTGCATGAATTTTTGTGTGCTTTGTTCACTGTTGAATCCATAGCACTTAAAACAGTCATTGGCACATAATAAGTGCACAAATAAATTTGTTAGGTGAATGAGAAAATGAACAGGGTATTATGATAGGGAAGGTGAGTGAGATCTATCTAGGTTAATAAAGAAAGGTCTCAGGAAAGTCAGGAAAGTGCAAACCTGAAAAATAAGAAGCCATCATGAGAAAAGTCAGAGGGAGGTTGGTTGTCTGTGAGAGGGGAAGAGATTGGGAGGGATGTGCTACACAAAGAGGGAAAAGTATATGCTGTGGGTTGGGGGAAGGGTTTGGCATGGTTTGGGAAGTTAAAGGAGGTGAGTATTGATGAAATAAATGATATGAGGGAAAAAGTGTTTAAGATGAGGTTGCACAGGTAGGCAGGGGCCGGCTTATAAAGCACTTTGTTGGCCATGTTAAGAAATTTGCCCTTTATCTTTGTGGAATGGGAAGCCACTGAAAGTTTTAGGGCAGGGTAGGACCTGCTACAGTATTTGTGAAAATAATTCTAGTCTACATGAAAAGAAAAGGTTGAGATGGGCAAGAAAGGTGGTAGAGAAGATATTACAGTTGTTGAGGTAAGGTATGATGGTAACTTGAATTTAATGTCATCCTCCCCTAGCTTTATTTACCCAATGCCGACTACCTAGCTGGCTCCTGCTACAGGCATATAGCCGAAATAGGGGAAGCAGACTGTGGATGTTCCTCTTGTCCAGTTGCCACTCTTTGGGTGCAGGATATTTGAAGCTTAACGACAAACATTAAGAGTTCTACAGTGTTGATCTTAATTGGAAATACTCTTCTCAATTTATTTGGTAACCTCAGTGGGATCTAAGGGTGAAGATTACTTTTGAATTGGCACTCCTATCATTCCATGGATTCTATGTGTGCTGAGTGATTTTCTGGAATATTGATTATGTGAATAGAGTACAGCCAATCAGGTGTCTGTTTTCTCCATCTGCCAAGTGGGAATGCTCCTTGTTTTCAAGGGCCATCTCTCTTTTGAGATAGAGACAAACAGAGAAGATAAGTCAGCAGGGACAGCTCTAGAGATGAAAGGCGATATGCAAAATTAAAAGTGTTCTAAGGGCTATTTAAGAACCTTTCAACTGAGACTCTCAAAGGAGTTTACCAGTTCTCCATTACTGGTCATGACTGTTCCAGCTGAGGAGAAAGGTAGCTTGCAATGGTAAAGATCCCAGGGGTAACAAAGTTGAGTTCCCTAAAGTCCTTGGCCTGTTTTCCCAATTTTAATAAATATGCAATCCAATCTGCCTGTTCTAGGACAGAACTAACATTTTATTTGGATGCAATACAGTGTACAATTGCAATGGTTTTGACATATTCAGTTAGACAAAGTTACTGAATCCTGTTATTGTACAGAAAATTAACAATGGATGCTATTGCTGAATCTTAGTATCTAGATACAATCAATCCAAGGGCAACAAATCAAAGTGGGGAGCTCTATTAACCAGCTCATGCACAGATATAAAAATATGCACAAGCAAAGTTTCTGAAGGCAGTAATTTGGTGTATGGCAGCATTGCCAAGACCTACAAGTATACAGGCACACAGGCCTGGGCCTAAAACACAAACTGAATGGAAGATTCTGTATTTTCCATGCTGGTTACTGTCTTCAGTAATTGTTGTCCTTTCTTTTGGTGATTGTCACACTCAAGTTTATTTTTAGCAAGATTATCATGAGCGAGGAATTGCTAATGATTTGTAAGTTAAGCTAGGAGGGCTTAAGCAGCTCTGGCTATGCCTCATAATTGCCCAGCTGCTATCTGTAGGTCTGCTCCATTGACAGAAAATTTGGAAAGTGGGTTGAACAGGCATTCAATAGCATTCCAGTAGAAACTGGGATTGTTGCTGAGATCTCATGATGGGCCATGTTTCCTCTAAGAATTACATGCTTGAGAATATGGTCAGTTTTTGCCTCACTTCCTCAGCTTGGCATGTTGGCCCTTGGCATGTTTGTGATTTAAGCAGAATTTGTCACCAAGACACTGTGCCTCTGCCAACAGATCTTTTTTTTTTTTTTTTTTTTTTTTGCCAACAGATCTTATACCATGTATAAAGAGCTTCCTCAGGTATACAGATGTATTTCCACCAATGGGAAAAAGTTCATTTAGCTACAATGTAATTTATAAACACTGGTCTGATGGTGCCTGAATTAGGCGATTGGAGCTGGTGTGTCTTGTGGGGCATATGACACAGTGGTTAAGAACTCTGGAGTCTACCTGTCTGGCTTCAAATATACACTGCAGCTCTTGCTACTTCTGTGACCTTTGCCAAATTATTTGATTCCATGGGCCTTAGTTTCCTCATCTGTAAAATAAAGTTGATACTGGTAACCTCCACATAGGTAGTACTTAACATTATGAAGTTGTAAGAATTGAAGACATTGATTCATGTAAAGTACTTAGAAAAGTGCTGAGTGCAGAGTAAGCTCTCCGTGTTAACTTTTTATGATGTAGCAGGAGGCACAACATGACTGGAATGAGGTCAGAGGCCCAATAAACATGTCAGCAGGAAAGAAAGAATACATGTTTTCCAAAACATATGGTGACTTTGCTGTATAAGAATTTAAAAGAGCACATAGATAGTTTACTTAAATAGCTGCCCAGGGCTGAAAGATTATCAGCACATGGTATTGACATTGTGAAACACTGGTATTCTAAATTATTGTTACTTTAGTGCTATTCAGGGACTTTTATTCTACTCAAATGTCCCACCAAATGTGATAAGTTTTTGAAAATGTGCTGAGAACAAAAATTGAAGTTAATTGCTTCATGCATTCTTTAGGTACTCCCCACTCTGACCCTTTAAATGTCTTCCTATGACAAAGCACTCATATACTCCCACTACTCCCTTGTTAATTTTAATTTGGGGCTGATCCATTGATTGAGTCATTCATTCATTCAAGAAACATTTTGAATGTATGGTAATAGTTATAGTTTTTATTAAGTGAAAACTCTGTGAAGCATTGTAAAAAGCATTAAAAGAATATCTTATTTTGTCCTCAGAAGAATGAGGAAGGAATTACTATGACTGTTTTATAGATTTAGGCTTAACTAGGTGCAATATCTTATCCGAAGTCATATAACTTGTAATTGTCAAAATTTGAACTCAAGCCCAGGACTGTAAAACCAAAGCTCTATGTTAAACTTCATCCATATTATCAGGCCCTATGCCAGGTGCCTGGTGAAACAAAAATAAATGAGCCAGAGACCCCAATTTTAAGGAGATCAATTTAGGTCAGAGACTAGTTCTATATACAAAGAATGACAACATAGTGTTAATGTAATGTACAGAGAGCTTTGCTCCAATCTTTCCTTCCTCCATTATCACATTTAACCTTCTTCTTTCTTATCAAAATTTTCCTGTGTCATGTTCCATTAAGTCAGGGCTCTAATCTCAGAGAGGGAATTGGTAAATAATTGAGTATACGGTTATAATGTGTTAAGAGTCCTATAGCCCAGATATCTTACAGAGTGCTTCTAGAGATGGGATCTTATTATAAAAGACTAACATCGGTAAGCATCTCAAGGGAAAAGCTGTGAAGTTTATGGTGGTATAGTCTTTGAGTCATTACATCAAATCATGCGGGCTGTCATCTGTGTGGCAACTATGCATGTGGCCTCTTTTTTTGTGCAAAGGAGAATTCCTCATCTCCATCCCTTATCACTTTCCTCAAGCAAAGCTTTCCTGCCTCTGCTTCTTCACTACCTGAATTCACCTTTGAAAGAAGGAAAGACAAAAAGTCTCAATATTTCACAAAATTGGACAATTTACTTTTGGAGTCAAATCTGGCAACCAGGAAATCTTTTGGAATAAAAAAAAGTTCTTGGTATTTCCTGCTTCTTTGCAGATAATGAATTCAGAAAGGATGACCTCCCCCCACCAAGCTTAAAAAAATGTTTACCTACCCCTCTGTTTTCCAATCCAAACTGGTATGATAACATTCAGGAGGTCAACATTTGAAAATGGGTTTTGAAAAAGAAAACCACCCACACTCAAAAAACTATTTTCCTTCCTAGTAAATGTAATTTTAAATTTCAAAGACAGGATTTAGGTCAGTGGTTTGGGTCATTTTTTATTTTACCCAAACTGGGCCACCCTTCCCTTATTGTGCAATCCAGAGGAATCAGAAAGATGTCAGGTAATAAAAATCCAGCAAGGGAAAAAAAAAAAGTTGGAATACATTCTGCCCAAAGTTGCATGCCCTTAAATTTTGCTGACTTCAGCAGGATTAGTACATAAGTAACGAAGGGCAGAAGCTGGTCCACTGATTTTATTATCATTGAAGAGGAGATTTTTCTGACTGTAAAAAGAAAAAAAATATATAATTTATGATTCAGACTCAGGCTGACAGGCTGAACAGGAGATGGAAACTTACCTGCTTATGGCTTTAAATACAAATATATGCAAGTCAGGGTAGACCACGAGCACCCACACATGACCAAGAGGCACTCAGGTCCAACATGACCTTTCCATTCCTAGCGCATCCAAGGCATATGGATGTGCTTTCAGACAGGGTCTGCAAGTGAAGTTTATTATGACATGGAGGCAAGATAAGAAGGTGTGCTGGGCTGACTGGAGAAGTGACCTTTCCAAGCTGTCAATCTCTGTTACCCTAATATATCATTTCAGTGTAAGGCAGGAGCCAAGAAGACTGCTCTTTACCTCATACATAAAGCTTTTGCTTGCTAGTGCTGATGCTAAACCTGGACTGATCACCTTTGATGGATGGTAAAAATATGGATAAGGTGCAAAAATGATGTTCCTTTGAAAACCCTTTACTGTTTTCCTTCTTTATTACTCCCTACCTGCTATACTATTTAATCTTGTCCACTTCTTACTTCTCACATTTGCTTGACTTTCTGATTTCATATGAATATGCTTCTTTCCTATACTAAATGCTCAGGGCTGTGGTCCTTTGGCCAATCAGTGACTATATTTCATGGGCGACTAAAGTGATTCCAATCAATTGATCTATGTATTTTTTGCTGCTTGTGATCTTATTAATGTATAGACTCTCTAACATGTTCAACTTTGTTTTTCTTAATCATACCCACTTTCTCCTTATGTAACACTTTCTTTTTAGAAGCTCATATGTTTATTCAACAAACATAACCCAGTACTTGGTACATAGTAGACATTTAATTAATGTTTGCTGAATAGTTGAATGGCTTCCTATTCATAGAAGACGTATTTGAACTGGATTTTGAAAGATAGGTTGAATTAAATAAATGAATGGGGTCGGGGAGAGGACACAACCAGAGGTAGAGAAGTATAGGAATGTACATGGCATGGGTTTAATGCCTGGTATTAGGTCAGTAATCAAAAAATACATATTGAATGAATGAATGAATGAATGAATGAATGAATGAAAAATGGTGTTAGGCACCAAACAAATAGAAGGGTATGTAAGTTATACTCCCTTCAAGAAGCTTAGAGTCTAAGCTGTTAATAACTACAGATAAGTCATTTATTCATTCTTCAAATATTTACTGAGTGCCCACTGTATTAGAATTCCTCAGAAAAAGAGAATCAGTAGAATTTTTCTGTCTCAGTAGACAGATGGATAGATGGAGAGATAGAAAGACAGATACACGGATATAAATATCTATACCCATATATAGATAGGATAGATGATAGAGACACAGATGATATACATAGCTATATCCATATCCATATATATATAGATTTATTTTAAGGAATTGGCTCACAAGATTGTGAGTTCTGGCAAGCCTGAAGTCAGTGAAGTATAGGATAGCAGGCTGGAGATCCAGAAAAGAGTGAACAGAACACTACCACTGGAAAGCAGTCTAAAGGCAGAATTCCTTCTTTTTTGGGGGAGCTCAGGTTTTTTTTCTCTTATGGCCTTCAGCTGATTGAATGAGGCTCACCCACATTATGAAGGCTCATCTACTTTACTCAAAAATCTATTGATTTAAATAAAAATCTCATCTACAAATGCCTTTATAGTGACATTTAGACTGGTATTTGACTGAATATCTAGTTATGTGGTTTAGCCAAGTCAAGATGTAAAATAAGCCATCACATCTACTAAGTAGTGAGCATTGTTCTTGGTAACAAGCATAGAGCAGTGAATGAGATAGATAAGATCCCTGTGATTGTGGAGATTACAACACACAGCTATATAAAAGTTAATTATAGCACATGGTAGATATTACGGAGGAAAGTAAGGTAAAAAAGAGAGAAGGGACACTATAATTGTAAAGAATGAGAAGGTTTCATAGAGAAGATCCGATTTGTATCAAGACTTTAAGAAGTAAGGAAGTGGCCATACAGATACCTGGGAGAGTAGTCCAGGAGATGGAATAGCAATTGTAAACCTTTGGCAGAAGAGAGCCTAGTGTGTTTGAGGATCAGCTTTTGATAAGTGCTTTAATATACACAAAATATAAGCAGAGATAGAACATAGGAAGAGCTCGCTGTCAAATTATTGTGGAAAGAGATTATTTCCAACTGGAGCCCTCTTGGAACAGACCCCAGTACCTATGACTTAGTAGATATTAATTAATGTTTTCTGAATAAATAAATGACACCTCATCACAGGTGACATTGTATTTGTGCTGTGTATGGAAGTACAGGTAGACTTAAATAGTGAACACGGGGAAAGAACAAGATGAGCAGTAGGAAAGTACAAGGTATTTTTGAGTCATGGACACTAGTCCAGAATAGCTGAGTCATGAACAGGTTTGGTGGACTGAACATGGGGAGCATAAGGAAGACCGGCTCAAAAGGGAACATTGAAGCCAGACCATGAAAGACCTTGCAGCTAGGCCACAGAACTTGGGTGTCATTTCATAACCAGGTCTAAACATCAGCTTTTCAAAGGAAGGGAAAAGTGAAGTTTTGTTGTGATTTAGGAAAGTATTTGCTGAAGGATGTTCTTTTTAAACATTTATCCTTAGATTATTGGTAGGTATTATATGAAGAAAACCCAACCAACAACAACTTAATTTCCAAACAAATTTGGGACATGCTAGGTTAAGCAAAGTTAAACAGTTTTTTTTACTGCAATACTTCAAATAATATTAATGTGCCAAGAGGTGTTGTAAGGCTCAGAGAGACAAATGTAATAAGCTATGTTTTCCTAATATTTTTGGTCACAGAAATACTTTTGTGATAGTGTATCTAAAAGGATTAACAGATCATTGTGCACACTTCATTGGAAATCCTGTTTTAGGAAGATAACACTTGTTGTAAGACTGGATTGAAGGAGTAAATGAAAGAAGATTGTTTGGAAAGCTATAGAATAGCCACAGGGGAGGTAATAAGAACCTGAACTGGGGATTGTGAAATAGAGACTTCTCAGAGGTAGCACCACAACTCTGTCAACAGATGAGTCTGTGTGTGTTAGAGAGGTTGGGGTGTTAAAAAAGAAAAAAGCAGGAATGTTTAATGTCTTAGAGCATGGGAAGCTGGGGATGCCCTCTGAGACAAAACCCCCCAAACAGACTTAGGTTTAAGGAGAAAAAGGATAAATTTGAGAGACTTAGGAGAAACCAATTTAATAATTACTAAACATTGGCATATTTTCTAGGTATCTTTCTGTTACTGACATAGTTTAATTTCATTGTGGTCAGAAGTTGTATTTGTATTTTGCATTATTTAATTTTTTAAAAATTTGTTGAGATTCATTTTCAGGCCCAGAGTGTAGCCTATCATGGTGAATGTTCCATACCACTAGAAAATAAAATATGCCATTCTGTCATTGAATGGAAGAGCCAATAAATAGCAATTTGGTGAAGTTAGTTGATAGTGTTGTTCAGGTCTTCTAGATCCTCACTGATTTTCTGCTGTTTTACAAATTACTAAAAGAATAGTTGGAAATATCCAACAAAAATTGTGGATTTGACTTTTTCTTTTAGTTCTCTTAGTTTTGTTTCATGTATTTTGAAGTTCTGCTTTTGAGTGCAATCACATTTACAGTTGTTATTTCACTATGAAATGTCCCTATATATTCCTGGTAATATTCTTTGTGCTGAGGTCTTTCTGATATAACAGTCACTCCAACCTTCTTCTGATTTGTGTCTGCATGGTATAGCTTTTCTCAACCTTTTACTATTTATATGCTATTTACTATGCTTTTATAGGTAAAGAGGATTCTTAAAGATAGAATATAGTTGTGTCTTGCTTTTTAAAAAAATTCAATCTAACAATCTTTGCCTTTTAATTGGGGTATTAGACTATTCATATTAATGTAACTGACATGTTTACATTTAACATATTGTTGCTTCTCTTCTATTTGCCCTATCTGTTCTGATTTCTCCTTCCCCTCCTTTTTCCCTTTTTTGGATTGTTTTCTCTCCATTATGGGCTTATTATTAGCTATACCTCTTTTACATTTTTTCAAGATTGCTCTAAGGTTGAAATATATATCACTTAAAATAGTTGACATTGAAATTATATTACACTATTTCACACATAGTGTAAGAAGCTTTCAACAATATTCTTTCATTTTCTTTCTCTCATAGTTCATATTACTTCATATTTTCACTTTTACATATTATAAATCTGGCAAGACATTGTTTTTGCAGGGGCACCTGGGTGGCTCAGCTATTGAGAGCCTGTCTTCAGCTCAGGACAGAATCCTCAGTCCCAGGGTCGAGTCCTGCATGGGGCTCCCTGAAGGGAGCTTGCTTCTCCCTCTGCCTGGGTCTCTGCCTTTCTCTCTCTGTGTCTCTCTCTGTGTATTTATTTGGAAATAAATAAAATCTTTAAAAAAAGACATTGTTTTTGCTATAGATAGTTAATTATTGTTAAAGGAGTTAAAGTAAGAACAATATCTTTTTCATAGAGCATCCTTTTAAAAAGTCATTTCTCTTGCTCTTAATTTTTCTGTGTAAGGTCCATATTTTTAAATGGTGCCATACTTTTGTTGGAAGATTTTCCTTTACATTTTTTTGAGTACACATCTATCAATTATTTCAGCTTTAGGTTTATGAAAAGACTTTCATTATTGAAAGATATTTTTGCTAAATATATAATTCTGAGCCAGCAGATTTTGTTTGTTTTTTCTTTTGTTACTGTTTTATTCCTTCAATTCTTTAAATATTTAAGTCTATTATCTTTGGATTTGTGTAATCTCTGACAAAATATCTAGTGTATTTCATATCTTTGTTTCTCTTTATGTATATTTCTTATATTTATCTTCAAGATTTTCTCTGTCTTTGATTTTTATAAATTTGACCGTCATGTGTCTATGTGTGTCTTTTCATGTTATACAGCATGGGATTCTCTGAGCTTATCAGATCTGTGATGTGCTGTATTTCATCAGTTTGAGAAAATTGTTAGCCATTATCTCTAAATGTTTTGATGTTCTATTTTCTTTCTCTTCTTGGAGTTTAGTAATATTCATGTTAGATCATTACTATTGTCCAACATAGTTTTTGAATGATTTATTTTAACTCTCCACTCTTTCTTTTTTTTTTTGTATTTATGTTGAGGTATTTATCAGAATGATGATGTTCTTGTATGATGACATGGTCTGAGTCTGTTTGTCACCTTAGACTTTGTCCTCCCACATGCCCATTTGACAAAGGGCCATAATAAGAAGGGAACCCCTTATCATAACTCAAAGCTAGGTCTGAATACCATCAAGAATCTTATTAAATAATTAATTTTTGTTTTTTAGGATCTGATAAAGGAGAGACTTTATTTGTTTGAGGTGGCAAATATTAAATGGATTTTGCCAAGCAGGCTTTTCTTTGTTTGTAGGGACTCACAGCCTGATTGGTCCTTCCTTCAGAGTGACATAGACTTGGGACAGTTTAATCATTAGGCAATTAGCAGATATAGGGAGTGCCACACACATCTCAATCTCAGTAAAATCTCTGAGATTCGTGGACCTTGAGTTACTGCCATGGTGCTGCTCATAGCTTGTGCTTAATTGAAACAGCTTATTGAATGAAGTAGAGACCTATCTGGAGTTGGTACTTTATAAGGACAGTAACTCAGTTCAGGAAGCAATATCATATGCCTAGTTAATTTATAGGCATGCTGCTGTAAAAAACCTGGAAGACAAATTTGAAAACACATTGATGAATCTATTATGACTATCTTCAACCAGTTTTGAGAAATTGTCACAAAACTCGCGGAAAAATTTAAACAATAATTATAAGATAACATATAAGAAATATGAAGAGTAGTCCCAGGCTATTCAATCTAGGAATATGAGGAAAAAAAGGACAGATAAATAATAAAAAAATATTAAGAGGAGAAAATTTGCCACGAGTATCTAAGTTTTCACCTTGTAAGCAATTATCAAATTCAGCAAAATAAAAAAAAAAAACTGCACCTACACTTAACATATTTTAAATTTAGGTGGAAAAAGAGAAAAATTCCTGCAAACATTCAGGTGGGAAGAAACAAGCTATTTATGAATTATATCTCTTTCAAAATATTAAATGCTATGCAATAGTCTTTAGATTTTGAGGGAAAACTATGACTTAAGCATTTTATACTCAACCTATTTTTCACATGCATGGCATCAAAAAGAAATTCTCAGAAATTCAATTTTGTTTTTTAAATGCAAATTCTTTTAAATCTTTGAAGAAAAGATAAATCTATGCTCTGAAGCAAAGCTTAGTATAAGATGGACATCTTCTCAATTTGTTTTACTAAGCTAGACTAAGCTGAAGAGAAAATAAATGTATGTATATTGTTTTCTTAGTAGATGTTAAAAATTATTTGGCAAAATGCCACAGCTCTTTTTTTTTTTTTTTAAGAAGACTTTATTTATTTATTAGAGCATAAGAGAGAGAGAGGGCATGAGCAGGGAGGAGGGATAGAGGAAGAAGCAGACTTCCCACTGAGCAGACAGCCTGATGTGGGGGCTCTATTCCAGGACACTGGGATCATGACCTGAGCTGAAGGCAGAGGCTTAACCAAAAGAGACATCCAAGCACCCAAAATGCCACATCTCTTGATCTTAAAATCAAGAGTCTTAGTAAACTATGACAGGGGAAAACTTGCTTAAAATACTAAAATGATCAGCCTGAAATAAATAGATAGTATGACATTTAAAGGTGAAAGGCTAGAATAATGTCAAAACCAGGAATAAAGTAAGTATATGAGTTATTAGTAATTTTTAGCATTGCTTTTTAATGGATGGAATAAGAAAAATCGATGAATATAAATATTAGGAAGGAGACAGTTATTAATTTGCAAATCATACAGAAAGTTATTATCAACTTTAGTGTTAATTAGAACTAGCAAGAGAATGAAATATGGTCTCCTTCTAAAACTTAAACACATAAGAATTAGTAGATTTCCTACATGTTACAATGCTCCCTGAATGTGTTCCTCACAGACTAGCCACTCCATCCTTACACCAAGCCACAATGACATCTCAAAGAAGAAATTCCAAGACAAAACTTGGACTAGGAATCAGGAATTATATAATTTTACTCTTGAATCTGACACTATTTTAAAATGTGAAAGTATAATAGAAACAATTTAATAGTCACAAAATTTGAAAATATTTAAATAAGGTTATCACAAAGTATGTAAAATTGACAGAAAGTTTATAAGCTTTACTAAGCAACCTAAAAGAAGACCAATCAAAAGCTATTTCATTTTTGAAGGATTTAATCATATAGGTAATTGTTTATAATATTTACTTGAAATTGGCAAGACCCAGACCTTTATATACAGCCTGACTTCAAATATTTTTCTAATCCACTTAGGAAAGAGATGGGAGAAAATCTACCAAATGTTAAGTGATTATCTTTGTATAATTGAAGGTGGGCTGATTTGTTTGTATAATTTTTTTTCTTCAACATGAATAAACTTTTAAAATTCAGAATAAATCAAAAATTATTTTTTAATAAATGTAATAACATCATAGCCTTATGGATATAAAAAATGTAGGAGTTAAATCCATGTTTGTCATAGTGCAATCTGTAGTTATCTGAACAGATTTCACCTGGATATTTGTTTAAAATTCTGACTCTTGACTCTCATGTTACACCCACCTAATCAGGCTAGTTTGATGAGCACCCAGGAACTCGTATTTTAAACAAGCACTCTAGGTGGTTCCTTTGCACACTAGAATTTGAGAACAACCAGGTTAAAATGGCTTGCTCAGCTTGTGCACAGGAAAAGTGATTTGTAGAGCAGAGAATAGAATAAAGTTGTAGGACCTCTGCAGTCTGTTCTTTCTGGTCAGGAATGGTTTTAGATGTAAAGCTGGAAATCACCTGGAGGGTGAAGTCTCAGTAATTACTGATGAAGGAGCAGAAGACCAGCTAAGGACAAAGCACACGCAGACACAGGGCAACACCCCTTCCTCCCCTTCCAGGTGGAATATGTGTGTGACATTCCTCAGTCACTTTTGGCTTCCCTATAGCTAAAGGAAGGAAAAACAAATGATTAATTTACAGAGATTACAGCTTACAAGTGTAAACTGTACATTTTACAATTGTCTTAGTGATTTCAAAAAAAAAAAAAAAGCATCCGTATCAATAACCTTTCAGAAGGAAATTCCCAACTGTCTTAATGTTAATAATGCTTTACCAGAAGGAAAAAATAACCTTCACTTGACAATGGCAAGGTCTCCAGTGTCTTATAGGTCCTCTTTAGCATATAAAAATTATTTTGAAAGCCTCACTTTTTCCTTTCGTCCCCCAACTCCCAAGTATATAATCAGCTCACCTATGTTGTGAAACTACATCAGTTACTAAGTCATTTCTATTCCTATTTGCAGAGCAAAATTCTCAACCAGGTGCTTATGAGCTGGGGAGAAGTTCTTATTGTTCTATTAGATCTCATTGTTCTGTAAACTCAGTAAATTCCAGCTTCTGGGTTGAAGCACTGCCTGTCACATTCACCACTGTATCCCCAGCACCTACCACAGTGATTGGAAATTGTTGATAAACACTATTTGCTTAAGGAATGAGTAAATGATAAATTGATCACAGCCCAGGTGGGTGTGAAACTCTGGTTCTCTAAGGAAATCACCTAGGAGTCAGGGCTGTGTCACTTATCTGTCCTTCCCCACCACACCTCTTATCCTTACAACCTGGTGGCAAACCCAAGATATGAATAATCAAGAGCTGCTAACTGTTAGGAAATTCTGGGGATGTTGCATCTTAATGAAGGATGAGAAATTGTTGAAGCTTGAGGTTTACAGTTCTGTAGTTCTGGTTTCAGTACCTAAGAACATTCTATTAGTTTTTTTTTCCTGAAGAATAGAAGATTAATAAATTTTTCATGTCCTAATAGCATACATGGTTCTGCATGAAGAGAATAAAGTTCAGGAGTGGCTGAGTGGCTCAGCTGGTTAAGCTCAGGTCCTGACCTCAGGTCCTTGGATTGAGTCCTGAGTTATGCCCCATGCTCAGCAGGGAGTCTGGTTGTCCCTCTGTTCCTCCCCCTGCTCATACTCTCTCTCTCTCTCTCTTTCTCTCAAATAAATAAATAAATAATAAAATCTTTTAAAAAAGAGAAAGTTCATGTATTTGGGCTCTCTAGAGAAACAGCCAGCAAGATACATGGATATCTATATGTATATAGATAAATTAATATATATTTTTGTTTTGAGGAACTGGCTTGGCTCACAAGATTATGGAGGCAAAGAAGTCCCATAATATACCATCTACAAGCTGGTGACACAAGACAGTCTCTGGTATAATTTATTCTGAGGCCTGAGAACTGGGGAAGCTAAGGGTATAAATTCCAGTCTGAGAGCCAGAAAAGATGAGACAAGATGTCCCAATGTAGGCAGACAGGAAGCAAAAGGGAAAACTACCTCTTCCTACACCTTTTGTTCTTGTAGGCTCTCAATGGTTTGGATGATGCCCATTTGGGAGGGTAATCTGCTTTACTGAATCTATGATTCAAATGCTAATCTCATCAGGAAACACCCTCACAGACACACCCAGAAATATGTTTATTCTGGGAACCCCATGGCTAGTCCATCTGACACATAAAATTAATTTTCACAATGTATTTCCTTTAAGGAGTAGATTCTAAAAATACCTTTTTTAAAGATGCAATGATATTCCTTGTGGAGCTGGTTGAGTTGCCTCTTGAATATATTTTGTATTAGTCTCCTATCGCTGCTGTAACAAATTACTACAAACTTAGTGGTTTAAAACACACACATTCTGTTCTGCGGGTTGGAAGTGTGACACAGTTGTGATTGTGCTAAAATCAAGGTGTTGACTGTATTTCTTTCTGAAAGCTGTAGGGGACAGTCTGTTTTCTTGCCTATTTAAGCTTCTAGAGACTGTTCCATGTTCCTTAGCTTGTGGTCCCTTCTCTAACTTTAAAGCTATTACTGACTCAGGTCCTTGGGCTCTCAAGTAATGGAATCAAACGAGGGCCTGATGAGAACTTCCAGGCAAGATGTTTATAGGGGCTTAGGTTCGATCACAAGGGAGGCAGCACAAAGGAAAGAGTCCTTCAGGCCAATTCTCAGAACAAAGACCTCAAGCCGTTTTTAAAGAGTCTATACCAAGAAAGGAGTGACATCTAAGCATGTAGAGGCAGGAAGAGATACAGTAAGTTGGATCCATAGGTACAGTGGATAAACATGTACCTATCTCATTAGCATATTAAATCCCACACCTGGGCATGGTTTTTTTAGCATTAAAATGAAAGAAAAAGTGGGTGAGACATCAGCATGGGGGTCCACCTTGGTGCAGACTAGGTAGGTCGGATCTTCACCAGTCTTTCTAATTGAATCCCTCCTTTGGTAAGCATCCTGCTTCTGCATTCCTGCAAGTTACGCCACTCAATGGTCATAGGGTTTCAGCTCAAGGAATACTGGATTTAATGGTCAGAGTTGAGGGGACCCAAGTCCAGTCCCTTGTTTATCTCAAAGCTAGCAACACTGCATCTCTGGCCATTTGTTCTCCTATCTCTCTTTCTGAGTCTAAACCCAGTTGAGAAAGATTTTCCTATTTATTTTAAGATTTGATTGATTGATTGCCTGCAGGAGCAGGGGGAGGGGCAGAGGAAGAGGGAGGGAGAGAATACCAAGCAGACACCATGCTGAACACAGAGCCTGACATGGGGCTTGACCTCCTGACCCTGAGATCATGACTTGAGCTGATATCAAGAGTCAGACACTTAATTGGCTGAGCCACCCAAGCACCTCAGGTTTTTCTATCTTAAATGCCCATGTAATCAATTGGGCTAACCTGAATCATCTAGGATAATTGCACCATCTTAAGGTCCTTAACTTTAATCATATCTGCAAAGCCCTTTTTGCCATATAATTTAAGTATTCACAGGTTCCAGGGATGAGGATATGGACATACTTTGGGAATCATTATTCCACCTACCACAGACCCCATAGGACACCTACATTTTAGGAATGTTTTGGGGTATGGTGGTGAGTGGAGAAATGCTTGCTTTTTCCATAACAGAGTAACTTTGTCCTGCAATTAAATCAGACAGATGTTCATACTGCAGATGCCAGAGGTTGCAAAGAATTTACTGCTTAGAGAGGAAAAGGACTGAAAGCTTTATTTATAAACATGATGCTTCATTTGGCCTAAAAAAGTTGAACTGAGATTCTGTTCTTGCTGTGAGGATTTGACAGAGAAATAACTGTTTTAATGTAAACCAGTGTGCTCTTTACTTCAGTTACAGAATCTGCCACTTCATTCTCTACTAGAAGCATGGCATTTGGGTTGATGTTATTTGAAGTTTATGGACATTTGGACAGTGGGGGATTGGAATCTTGAGATTTTGGAGTTAGACATTATCTATCAGTGGAAATAAATTACTTCTGACTCTATTTTTTTTTAAAAAAGAAGGCAAGAAAAGATCTCGACTGCAATATTGTTGATATATATTAATGATGATCCTAAGATAAACCAAATATACAAAACTCTGAACAAGATTGCTAGAATTTAATTAAGACACAGTAAGGGGTTCTATTGGTATATTTACACACTGAGTTATTTGCAGTAGAACATTAATAATCTGAGAAGAGTATGACCTATATTTGTCTGAGTATGTAAATAATAAAGTCCTTTTGCCAAAAGTTAAAACTGTTTATAGCCTGTGGAGAATTTCATAGTAACTATTTTTATCCTGTCATTTCTGTGTATCTTATGTAAACATCACTCGAGGAGGATTATCTGTAAGCAGGAATTAGTTAGCATTAAAAATAAGATGTACTCATCAAGCTTTCAACGGAGATACCATTTTCCAAATTGACATGCTGTCAGAGGAATTCATGACTGCAAAGATATCATAATGAGAAAAAGGGGGCACAGGCCTAAGTGATCCAAGTGTGCTTGCTTTCTACACTTGACAAGTGGAATGAATTCCCGTGTGTGTGTGTGTGTTCTGTGTTTCTTTCTGCCAATGAACAGCCAATATAACTATAAATCATAGAGAATATTCTTTTATATTCCTGAATATTTAGGCAGTGTAATCATCTGTTGATATGATTACCCACCCATGATACTTGTCAGTGTCTGGGAACATAAAAAGCAGGAATTAAAGGGTCCTAGATGTGTTTGCTGCCTACTGAAATCCTATGGTTTTCTGGATCTCCGCCTCCTAAGTTTGGGAGTGAAAGGCCATGTAGTGTGGTGGTTAAGAGTGAGGCCCCAGATCAAGAAACCTAGTTTCAAATCCTGACTGCCACTACCAGTTGTGTGATATTGAGAAAGTCATGTAACATTAAAGGATCTCAATTTCCTCATCTATAGAGATTAAAATGGTCCCTATTTCATATGGCTATGGAGAGAAGTAAATCATTTGACGTATGTAAAATGTTTAGGACAATACCTGACACAAACTGAACATGAGTGTTACCAAATTACTTTTCTTATTTGAGGTCATTTTGCCAGCAAAACATTTTTATGAAGTGTTGTGCAAACAACTTTTCAGTAAACTGAATTCTTTGTAAAAATACTTTTAGGAGAACTAGGTGTTTGAAAGAAGGCATAGGAAATGCCTTAATAGTGAAAAAACACTTCACCTTCGGGTTACTAACAACTCCCATTCTTTCAGAGTAGGAGGCCATACCTATATAACTCTACAATATTTGATTGGTGGGCACTGTAGTCAAGGAATAAGCCTCTCTCCCACTTCTTTTATTTATATGGTGGTACAAGGCTGGGAGGAGAAAGATTGAGTCACTAGACTTAGGCATCAACCCCTCTCCCATTAATAATATGTTAATATAGTATTTAAAAAAATAAAAAATAACGTAAAAAGACCATGATGGACACAATTTCATAATTTTAAATAAAAAAGGATCAGCATTTCTGATTTTCCCTTTTCCTGCAACCTCAATATGGCTTTTCATGGCACTGAATAATATACACCTATCTTCCATGTAAAAATCCAAATTATACAGGAATAAATGTAACGTCAATAGTTAACCTTAATGACTATATGCTAGGTCCTATGCTAAGTGCTTTAAGTGAAGTGATTGAATTAATACAAATACTCTCATTTTCATATCATTAAACTGAAATTAAGTGACTCCTGCCAAACCAAATCGTTTACATTAGTATCATACATTTTACTTTTATATATATTATAAAGTCCATACTACATTATTATTAATTTTATTCTAAACAGTGATTATCTTTCAAAAAAAGAAATTTAACATGCAAAAAATGTTTTTTAAATTTACTCATATATTACTATTCCTAATGCTCTTCATGTTTTTGTGGAGATTCAAATTTTTATCTGGTATTATTTTCCCTCTGAAGAATTTCTAGTGATAAATTCTTAAATAAAATTCTTTTATTTGACAAAGTTTGAAATTCACCTTCATTTTTGATATATATTTTTCCTGGTTGTAGAATTCTTGGTTGAGAGTTTTGGTTTCAATATTTTAAAGCTGTCAGTACATTGTCTTCTTGCTTGCATAGTTTCTCAAAAGAAGTCTGCTGTCATTATTACCTCCAGTTTTCTATATGTAATGCATTTTTCACTGAAGGTTTTTAAGATTTTCTCTTGATTATTGGTTTCAGCGATTTAAATATCATGTGCATTAGATTGGTTTTCTTAATGTTTATCTAGTTTGGTGTGTGGTGAGATTATAGGATCTGTGAGTTTATAGTTTTTATTAAATTCAGAAAATTTTTGTCATATTTTTCAAATATTTTCTATTTGCATGTTAAATCATTTGATATTGTTCCACATTTATGGCCTGTTCATATTTTAGTCTTTTC
Source organism: Canis lupus baileyi (assembly GCF_048164855.1). NCBI lineage: Eukaryota > Metazoa > Chordata > Mammalia > Carnivora > Canidae > Canis > Canis lupus. The sequence continues at coordinate 54,227,864 of NC_132846.1, read as the reverse complement.
CCCTGTCTTTGCTTTATTTTGGGATTTTCTATTGTTCTGTTTCCAAGTTTACTGATCTTTTCTTCTGCAATGTCTAATCTATTTTCAATTGCATTCAGTGCATTTCTTTCATGTCAGATTTGGTTCTTTTTGTATATTCCATTTTTCTTTATCATGTTCATGTTTTTTCCCTCTGCCTTCTTGAACTTATTTATCATAGCTGTTTTAATACCCTTATCTACTAATTTTGTCATATTTTTATTTCTGAGTCTATTTATATTGATTGATTTTTCTCCTAAAAATGGGTCATAGTTTTCCCCTTATTTACATGCCTAGTAATTTTTGATGGGATGTCAACATTGTGAACTATATGTACTTGAATGATGATTTTTGTTTGGCTTTGTTCTCGTTTGCAGTTAAAGTTCTTGGAATCAGTCTGATTCTTTTAAGCCTTGCTTTTTAAGTTTCATTAGGACAGACACAATGTAGTCTAAGACTAATTCATCCCCACTTCTAAGGCAATGGAGGACTCAATTCCCCATGTACAAGGAGATCCTTCTAATCACTGTGGTTGGAATAGAACTATTCTCAGCCTTGTATGAATTTCAGGAATTGTTCACCTCTTCCTTCCTTACCTTTGGATAATTTCCTTTCATACACATGCATGTGAGTATTCAGCCAAAAACTCAAGAGCATCCCTTTTCAGATTTCTGGGGGCTGCTCTCTGCATAACTCTCTCTGATACTCTGCCCCACTAATTCTAGATCTTTTAGCCTCCTTGAACTCCAACATCTTGTACCCTCAATTCAGGAAGACCTCTGGTTCTATTTGGGATCTCCTTTTCTGTACTGCAGCCTGGAAACTCTGAAGGCAATCATAGAGGTGGGGGCAATCATAGAGGCCATTTTATTTGTTTCATTTTTCTCAGGGACCACTGGGCCCATGCTACCAGTTTTATATTTGAATATCATTGTTTCATATCCCTTCACCCCCTGATAGTTTTCTTGTTAAGGCAGGAGAATAAATCGGGTCTATGTTACCTCCTCATGACTAGAATTAGAAGTCTCCTTAAGGGTAGAACTATAAAACATTAAGGACATTTTATGTATTATGTAATCATCACAATCCTTGCCTTCCCCTAAATTAGAGTCAGACAAATTAAATAATGCTAAAGAATGGTATAACATAGAGGAGATAAGAGCATGATTCTTAACCAACTAGCACCAGGAGTTCAAATATTGGCTTTCTCACTAATCAGCTATTTGAAACTCTCTGTATTTGTTTCAACATCAGTAAAATAACATAATCTAATTCATACAGTTGTTATATAGACTACACTTAATACATGTCAAGTGTTAAAAACAGTTTCTGGCAAATACTAATTTCTCCGTAAATGTTATTATTTCTAAATCACATGGCCTGTGGTGGAGCTTCTAAAATGGGGTCTCCATTGCTCTTCAGTTCATGTGATTTCCTCTATTTCACACTGTTTCTGAAGAGTAAAGCTTCTGAATGTGCTGTTACAAAGAGAGCTGATGGAATCTGGTAAGCAAGTCTTAATAGACTTTCATTAACTTCTGTGCATTGAATATATTGTTTTAGGTTCCAAATTATTCAAATAGTAGAACTAGCTGTTTATAATGTAAAGTTACCCTCAGTGATACAAGTCAATTTAGGGTCAGGGACTCAGGTCTGAGAATATAAAAATTGAGCTGAAGGGTTGCATTTGGCTCTGATACCTATAGTAGATCAGTACTTTGGTAACTTGGCAAACAAGTCATGCAAATATTGTTGATGCATCATTTTGTTTTCTTCTACTCTTCCATATTAGGCAACTCTTTTGCCATATATCCATCCCGTCCTAATTCAACTGATGGCCCACATAAATATTGAATGGTGCTGTTGCCTCCATTACTACGCCCATGAGGCTAGATTATTTCTGTAATTTCTGTTCAGATTAAAAATTATATGAGGGACTATTTCAATGAAAGATTAATCTGTTTCATCACCACAGAGGTATGTTTCTGCGTAGGTGTCTTGGAAACATAGTGAAAAAGACATTGGACCTTTTCTCCTTATTCAAAGAAGAGAGGGAGAGAGAGAGAAGACAGAAGATGTTGGGGGAGAGAAAGAGAGAATGCACAAATGAGCCATGGGATAAAATGAACTTATTGAATAAAGATTTCCATTGTGTCTAAACATTTATGACAGACAGAAGGTATTCAGGGTATCTCAAAGTGATTTTTCCTTAAACTTATTTGGTAAGACTAAGCATATCTAGTAAACTCAGTGTTCAGTAAAAGCTTCCAGCATGCTAAAAAAAAGGTAAATAATTAGAGGATTGATGAGTGGCCACCCTTCCTTTTTCACCATCTGATCTGCATTGTTAAGCTATTAAAATGATATCCGTTCATACCAACAAGGCTGCCTTTTCTCAGAATTCATCTCAATTGATGTGGCTTTCCTATCAAAAGGAAAATTCTTTTAAGGCCAATATATTGTTTTGTTTTTCTTTTTTAATAATGTGGGGTCACTTCAGGCCTTTAAGGTTTTAGTGGGTTTAAATTTTTTTTTTAATTTCTGCATTTCTTTTGTGTCTCTGTCATTTCCCTTTATGATTACATCTGAATGGAATTTCTTCACTTTAATTATAAGTCACTAGTGTTCTTCACTACTAGCTCCCCAAGTGATGAGGAGCAGCTGGTGCATACATGAGGTAGGAAAGCAACAAGATGGCCTCTCTCCCCTGTGCTGAGAAGTCCTGTTAGGAATGTACCATGTTTAAATGTAAATTCTTTTGTTTGTTTATCTGCAATTGCATGACTGACCTTAGCTAAGTGGAACCTGATGAAAGAGAAGGGAAATTCTCATCACCATCCATTCTTTTGTTTTCTTGGCCCACTGAGTACATTTTCCCAAGTTTCTGGCATTTCATTTTAAAATTTATTTGGAACAATTTTTCTGTTGCCTATTTAAAAACAAATGCATTATAAGCTCATTTGGGTTTTGCAAACAAAGCTTTGCAAAATGGTTAACTTTATAAGAATAAACACTTTGTGTTCTTGTAATTATTTTCCTTTTGGAATGGTGGAAATAATGGTTTTTTAAGCAATCAAAGCTGTAATCTTGAATAAAAAGTGTACTCCACAAGATCAATGGACAATGAAGTGTTTTCTACTGAAACTTGGTACATTATTAGCCATTTAGTATTGATAGCCTTAATTCCTTCATGACCCATTCGGAAGTGAAGTAATTCATTTTCCATACACCAATCGATAACTTGTGCAGATGGAGGCATCCAAAAAAATTGAAGCAAAATATCAAATTACTTAATGTTATCCTGATTACTCCTCAGAACATGACATGCTACATACAGTCATTGCCCCATTTTCAAGGGTGAGCTTCTCTACACATTTGAAGTAGATGTCATTAAGTTACTAATGTCATTATATAGACCCATGAAGGTAGTTAAAACTTGGAGTACATTGTAGAGGAAGAGTTTACTGTGTTTCCATAGTCTTTCTTGTAGGTCACATCTTGATTTTATAGATAGATTTAAACACAGAGGAAGTTTGAGCCAATAGATGCAGGAAATAAAATATTTTGTAACTGTAGGTTTTAATCTGATAAGGAAAATTGCAATGTTGAATGCCTATTTCATTGCTGATGTTTTGTATTGATTTAGGATAGTGGTAGGAGGAGCCTCACATTGCTCAAATGCCCAACTTTATGTAGTGTTTATACAGCAAAAAACAACATTGTTTGGGTGTGGAATACATGTGGAACTTTTAAAAAAGTACAAACGCCTAGGCCCTGCCCAAGACTTACTGAAAACAAATTAGATGGAGGTCATAACTGGGGATGTGATTTCTTTCAGAAGCTCCACAAGTGATTCTGATTGAAACGAACAGTACACTCAAAAACTTTTTCAGTTTTTATTTTGGGTAGCTTTACCTTTGTATCTATACACTATAGAATTATCAGAATAGCTCAGATCACAGTTTATTTAAAAGATCCTAGCCTATCCAGGTAGACTTTTAGAAATAGAAATTTCTTAAAAATCTGGTTTGAGAATGACATGCTATTCAATGAGAACATCTTTTCTTCTCTCACTTTCTTCAATCTTTTCCTCTAAAAAACAAACAAACAAACAAACAACAACAACAAAACCAGTCACTGCCACCTCTCTTTATTGAGGGTCTGCTCTGTCAAACACCGTGCTGGCTCTTTTCATTCAACATCTCATTTAATCTTTACATTTGGCCTATGGTATATAACTGTGTCCACTATAGAGATGAGCCAGTTTGGGCAAGGACACATAGCAAAAGCCAGAATTTAAATTAATGCCTATCTGATTTCAAGACGTTTCTTTTGGGGGCACCTGGTGGCTCAGTTAATTAAGCATCTGACTCTTGTTTTTAGCTCAGGTCATGATCTCAGGGCCCTGAGATAAAGCCCCTTGTCAGGCTCCATGCTCAGTATGAAGTCTGTTTGGGATGCTTTCCCCTTCCCTCCCCTCTCCCCTGCTTCTCCCCCCCAACATGTGTAAACATGTGTGCATTCTCTCTCTCACATACATACATACATACATACATAAATAAATAAATAAATAAATAAACAAACAAATAAATAAAAAAACAAATAAAATCTTTATTAAAAAAAACTTGTTCTTTTTTATGCCATCTATCCTCCCTCTTTTCACCTATCCCACCCTTTTCCTTTCAGTGTCTATGTCTTTTAATTCTTGTTTTCTTTCTTTTTTAAAAGCTTTTATTTATTTATACATGAGAGACACACAGAGAGGCAGAGACACAGAGGGAGAAGCAGGCTCCCTGCAAGGAACCTGATGTGGGACTCGATCCCAGATCCCAGGATCATGCCCTGAGCCGAAGGCAGACGCTCAACCGCTGAGCCACTCAGGTGTCCCTAATTCTTGTTTTCTTTAACATCTCATCCAATAACATCTGGAAATGAGGGAGAAGGGTGCATACATCCCACAAAAGTTCTTGGTAACAAGGATTGCCTCGGTACTCATGCCTTGGTAACAATGATTGCCTCGGTACTTTCCACTTGGAGAAATTCTTGCAGTCCCTTATTTGACAAATCTTGCCCTGGTATCCTTTGACTAATGGAAATAATTATATTTTTTGACTGCTTCATTTTAAAGAATGTCTTGGGATTTGCTCAAGAGAATATAAAAACCTGCTGTCCCTGTTTCTATTTCCAGACCCAGACATGACCCCAGTACATTAAAGCATCTGCTTTTGATTTCACATCTCTATCTCATTTCTATCTCAAGGGCCATCTTTCTGAACTAGGGTTTAAAGTAGCTCAACAAGCAGCAAGTGAGAGATGAAGGTAATGAGGGAAGTGGTTCTGGTTAAAAAGCGGCAGAAATTACAAAACTATCTATGTAACCTGAATATAGATGACTATATTCATGGCTCCCATTTATACTTGCCATGGGCCCTGGTGCATCTAGCTGCTCATCCACCTGTGTTTCTCAAGTACGGCCGAAGAATTGCAACATGACTTAGCCCTTTCTCCTCTAATCCACTTATGTTTTTCTCTAGGTGGGACAAGGAAAAAACGTGCTATAGCCAAAAACTACTATGCAAAATAAGAAAATAACTTAAAAAATGATATGACTAATGGAAAAAAGCTTTGACCCTTTCTGAAATGGAGGTGAAATAGACATTTAAGTCAGATTCTGCATGATATTTAATAGTATTAATCTAGAAACTGTAGAGGAAACTAGTTCTAGATTCAGGGATCAGAGATAAACAACCTGGTCAACTTCAGAATTGAAGAAATTTACCAAGCAGGCAAGGATTGAATACAAATATTTTGCATGTAGTCAGTTCATCATGTTTAACAAATATTTGCCAATAGAGTATGCAACCAAAGAAGACTAAAAGGAGATAATACAGTTGGTAACTGAAAGCCATGGTGCAATTATGTGGATTCAGAAATGTCCATTTCTACCCTGAAGACCATATGTAACCTTGGACAACTGACACAGCATTCCTGAGGTTCTGCTGCTGCTTCTGTTAAATGAGGTTCATGATTTATATAAAGGAAAGTTATTCAGTCATATCAAATGAAATCTTACCATTTGCAACAACATGGATGGAGCTAGAGAGTATTATGCTAAGTGAAATAAATCAGAGAAAGGCAAATACCATATGATTTCACATATGTGGAATTTAAGAAACAAAACAGAAAAGCAAAGGGAAAAAATAGGCAAACCAAGAAACAAGTACTTTGTAAGTACTATGAATAATTAAACAAGGAGATAGGAGAATCCCAACATCACAGATATGTAGTGTGGATTCAATTAAAGCTTTGGTAGAGAGTCATGAAAGGAAAATTAGTAGGTGTAAAGCTACACAGACTACATATGTTTGGACCTAAAAGCTATTATTATTGTTGAAGACAAAAGTTTTGGTTGAAGGTAGATAATTGATTTAGAGCAAGGACTATATCTTGTTAATACTTAAAGTTCCAGTTCCAGCAGGGTCTGCCCTGGAGTAGATGTTTAGTGCTTGTTAAAAGGGATGGGTGAATGGATGAACAGATGGGTGGGTGGCTACATAGCTCTGGTTCACTTTTAGGTTCAGAAATGGAAAAGCAGTTTTTGATATTCTCTTTAGCTCAGCTCAATACAGTTTTAAAAGAAAATCAACATCATGACTTTTACTTAATATTTTGGTAATACTGCAGTGTTTTACCTCATTTTCTGGAAAGACAGGTGATGGCATGAAATACTGCTGAGAAAAAAAGGCTTATTCTTTGTGATAGGAAACATTTTCTGAATTAGTATTATTGTCAGCCAATGAGATCAAGCCAACTGCTAAGTGATTAATAAAGCAGAAAAGAGGTATAAAGACAATGCTATCAGCCTGTTTTCTCACATGCCACAGAGTGCTGCCTGCTGGCAATGGAAACCAATATCCTTATTGGGCACTGGGGTGGAAAGGAGGGAATACTCTTTGTTGGAGAGGCAGCTTTATACAGAATTGGGGCAATTATGAATGAGACATTTACACTAAGCTCCAAGACTTATTTGAACCCATCAGAATTTCAAAAGCACCAATGCGGTATATCTTAAGATTTGTGTGTTCATTTGGTAGACTTGAGCTTTTGTGTCCTTGCATTTTGTCCATTAACATTTTGCACAAAGAATTGTATGTGTTTGTAGGTAGGCAGCTAGGCTCTTGGTGAATCCAACTAAGTAGCTTTTTCTTAGAACAAACTTGCTTTGATAGTTTGAAATACCCTATAAGAAAGCAAGATTTTTTAAAAAAATTGACCCCTTCGGGCTAACAAGATAAACATGAAGCTTTATGAAAACAATCTAGTTCCTGTTATTGCTCTTATGGGGAAACCTTGGGATAGGTGAATGCATCAAAATTTAGCCTGCTCAAAATAAATAGGAGTAGATATAGACAAAAAGCCACAATTATCAGGCCTATCTATGTCAATGGGGCAATATATGCCAATGAAGGATGCTTCCTGATGACTGGACAGCCAGTCCCCAATAATAAAACCATAATTATAGTGCCTAATGTGTAAAGGAAAGAGAGAACTGGGATTATGGGCAGTAAAGGATGACTGCGGGAACATAGACATAACTTGCAGCCCACATGAGTATGTCTGGGTTTAAAAGGTAAAGATCCATTCCTTTTCTTTTCCCATCTTGAAGACCTTAAAGAATCCCTAGGGTACTAGGAGAAAATAGATGATCCAGTGGTATTGTTAGGTGAAATGTGGGTATGGACAAATTTATTTATTATCAATATTTATTGAGCAGGCACTATGTGAAGAGTGTTATTCTAGATGGTTTGGTTACAGTAATGAACACAACAAAATCTCTGCCTCTGTGAAATTTACATTCTAGTGGAAAGGAGCAATGGTGACCATCAATCACATGAACATATATATTATAATTCCATATAGGGATATGGATGATAAAGAAATATAAAGTAGGCTAAAAAGAGAGAGTGGACCTATTACAGTTGGGATAGCCATGTTAGAGGGAGTGGTTAAGGAAGGCTTCTCTGGGAAGTTGAGGCTGGTGGAGAGAGCTGAATGAAATGAGGGAACAAGTCATATGATGGTCTAGACTAGTGTTATAAGAGGATGGAGCAGTAACTGTGGAATCCTGGAGGTGATTAAGCTTAGATTTTTAGAGAAGCAGAAAGCAAGTGAGGGTGCCTTAAGTTTGAAAGTTCACAGGGAAGAGAATGAGACTGGAGAAACAGGCAGGCAGCAAGAGAACCAGGGATCTCTGTGTAGGTCATGGTTAGAATTTATATATCATTTTAACTGTGCTAAGCAACACAAAGGGTTTTGAGCAGGTGAGCAATATGATCTCATTTGTATCTTAAATTCATCTTTCTGTTGCCATGTAGAGACTAAACTTCTTGGGGCAGTCATGGGGAAGCAGGACCAATTATCCCCTCTCATTGGATCTAGCCTACAAAGAATATGAGCTCCTCAAAGGCAGAGACTGTATCTCTACATATTCTTCCCACTGCTTTGCCTTATCCCAGCACTACATGGGTACTTGGTAACTACTAAGTATATTCTGTAAGTGTGGGTGAGGGAAATTTCTTAGACTGGGGCAGAAATGTCTTAGCCTCTCATGACTTAGGACCCTTCTAACCGATGGGTTGGTCCTCATGAAGGGTAAATTGGATTCACTATATTTTCTAGTGTTTTCTAAGTGATTTCCTCAGATTATAGGAAGATAATTATAATAATGGCCATATAGAACTTGCAGTGATAGATTGGGGGGGGGGTTGCTATGAAAGCATCACATGAAACGAGGATGAGAAGTTTAAGTCATACAGGTTTGACTTGAGATTGGATACCAAGACTACACAGGGCATCTGGTCAATTTGTTGTCATGACTTGAAAGGCATTTTGCAGATTTAAACTATGGAAGCATTAAATTTTTTCTTCCTCCTTGTCAGTATAAAATGTGTTTGATAAGGTCAGTGAGTGTTGGATAAGAAATAGGTCTTTCTTCTTTGATGGGCTCCTCTGGAGACTTGTCTTGACCTGTGTCCATAAAATCACCCTTTCCTAGCTAAATAAAAGAAACAAATCTGTACAAGCCTCCTCATAATTTTGACTTGTGGGTGTCAGACAAGTCTGTGAGCTCCCGCCCTTATTATAAACACCATTCCAGAGGAGGCACACATTTTTAATTTTTACAGTCACGATGCAGTCATGCTTTGAGATCATCTGAAAAGTGCTGTAGAAGCACAAAACATTATTACTATCATTAAGGCAGTAATGACTATGATTATAATGCAGTTAGGGAAGCTGAGGAGGAATGGTAGTTAAGGGTGAGTAAACTTCACCCCCCATATATCTAAGTAAGATTCACTGTATCAAAAACCTGTATGTGTGTGTGGTGGGCATAAACAGGCAGATGGTATTGAGTTACAATTATTGAAGGATTTGGACTGAAATCCATTTTAGTGAAACTGGGTTCAGAAAACATCATTCCATTCCATTCTACTTAAAACCTAGAGAACCGCTTTGCTTTGTTTCAGTAATAATTTGTTGGTGTGAAATGTGATTTCCCTGCATATCACTTGGGAGGTGATGGTGATCTCAGAATCTTTGGATGTAGCAGAAGGTTGTGATATAAAGTATTTATTTCAGATATTACTCTAACTGCTCTGGGGAACAAAAGAAAGATTGACAGAAAGTCTATAGTTTGGCATCTTTGTCATTTACTATGTTTATTCCCCCACTTTCTTTTTTGGAGATCTCCATTTTTGGGAATCTGTGATTTTTAAAAACTAACATTTACTCATTCAGTAAGCATTTATGAAGTATCTATTGAGTGCCATGCCTGGTGTTAGCTTGTAGGATTAATGAGATGAAGGTGATTTGTTCCTTGCCTTAAAGGTTTTACAGTTTAGTGAGTCACAAGAATATTGATGGTTTTGATGTGTTAAATACAAGCTCTTCCATTGCCTGAGCACCATGATCATATCTGTTCTTAGATTTCTCTCTTTGGGGTCAGTGCGTAGGATGGATTTAAATGAGGTGAATTGGAAGTAGAGCCCGATCAAGGTCATTTCAGAGGTATAGGTGTGAGATAAATTCTTGAAAGATTTTTTCATCTCTGAAACCCAAAAACTTGGCTTTATTTATTTATTAAATAATATTTTAATTTATTTATTAATGAGAGACACAGAGAGAGGCAGAGACATAGGTAGAGGGAGAAGCCGGGCCCCTATGGGGAGCCCAATGTGGGACTCAATCCCAGGACCCCAGGATCATGACCTGAGCCAAAGGCAGACACTCAACCACTGAACCACCCAGGCATCCTAGCATTATTTATTATGAGACCAAGTGAAGGGAAGGATTGGTTTATAGGATTCAGGTAGTTTGTGTGGCTAGAATATTTAGTTCCTTGATGTTACCCTGCCTGTGAGTGAAAATAGACAGTGATTGTTTCACAGATGTGGGAAATGCCTGATTGTTTCCCGTGTTGGAGAGGTTCTGTGCAATTGAGGAATTGATTTAGAAATGTTTTGTGAGAAGTTCTTATAGAGGCCTAGAGTTGTTGCCTGAGGGAGCATGCACAATGATAATGACCAAAATTTTTACTTCTTTTCTATCAGAGTGGATTGTCAATGGAAATTTCAGAGACCCTTTTTCAGAGTCTGAGAATATTCTAGGGAAATAAAAGGAGTGTGGGCACCAAGGCTGCATCTGCGTTGCCTGGGATAGATAGAGTGGTTCTGGGGAGAAGATCCCTGGTCATTTACTTCAGGCCTAGTATTCAACAGGTAAATAAACTCATAGGGCTATACAAGTTGTACTCTATAAATTCTTTCCTATCCTGAGAGAGCCATAAAGCCCATGACTTTTAAGATTATAAAGAAGCTAATTGTTTTGTATTTATAATTTGAAAAGAGTGAGTTTGCCTTTGCATCACCGGGAAAACCAGAATCACTCTGAATTAATGATGCAGAGTATGTTTACAGGGGTCATGTTTTACCCACTTAGAGATCAAATAGCTTTGGGGGGACTTCTGGCACTTTGCTTGTAGGCAAATATTTGCTGTTAATTACAAAAGAGGCTTAATTGAAGTCAGTCTAACTTCACACCAGACCTGAGTAATAGAGAAAAGGGATCAGCTATTTTCTATTCCCTCTGCAAGTGTGGGTAAGACAAATGACTTTAAATTGAACTAGGAAAGATAAAGTCAGCAAGCTTTGTTCTTAGTACAGGTAATATAACAAAAAAAAGACTGAGATCGAATCAAGAAAAAATCTTGATGGCCACTGCAGGGTGGTGACCTGAAAGAGTCTCAATTTTGCCAATCTTCCTAAGAGTATTGATAACATAAGAGTCCGTTACCTTTTAGGGATGCTTTTCAGGTATGGTGAAGGGACTGGATAAGTTTTTACGTTCTGTATTAACATTATATTTAATTGGAAATTACCTTTGAAGCATTTGCAGAAGTGTGGACTGTTTTTTAATCTAAAGGTGATACTTATTTATTGCCTCTAACTAAGAAAAGGCTTTCCAACTTCGTTGTCAGAAAGTATCTTTACCAGAGCAGAAACAACATGGGTTGCATAGGGACACACTCCATGATATGAAATCACACCCTCCTATAGCTATGTAAACACTTTTCTTTTTATATGTTCAGAAGAGCCAAAAGTGGTCCCCCATGGAAATGCATAAGCATACTTGGTTGATATTTATTAATACCTTGTTATTATGATAGGTGCCATGCTAAATGTTTCCATGTGCATGATCTCATTGCATCATATTTTATTAAATGAAGAAATAGATATGAGACAGGTGATTTTTTTCCAGAGACACAGAGCTAAAATGTGGCAGAACAAAGTTTCTGAATTTGAGGTTCTTTCTTGTCCGTCTGTAGTCTTCTGTTCTCACTGACGCACTGATGATAACTCCCTGGCTGTCAGGCTGAGCCCCAGGCAACAGCTCTATCCCACTCACCACCTCCTTCAACCCCCTCTAAGCTACCCACCAAAGCTAAGCTATGGCCTATTCATTGAAAGTTTCCACCTCTGCCTTTAATTCTTCAGCTGTAATCTACATCCACACCCAGTGTTGAGATAAAAACTCCTGGATCAACTTTTACTTTCATACATTTTGGTTTCAGAGGTTTTCTTAATACTATACTGCTACAATGTAAAGAAGCATGCTATAGCAAATCAGGTAGTTCAAATCTGTCAAATTTCCTCCATTACCACATTTTCCAACCTAAGTCAAGCCACCATCTTGAAAGAGACAAAAGTTTGGACTTTGGTAAAAGTATTCTCATATTTTGCTATTCAGAGTGTGGTCTGTAGACCAGTAGCATCTGCATCAATTGGGAGCTTGTTAGAAATGCAGAATCTCATGCCCCACCCTGAATTTGGAGAACCAGAATATGCATTTTAATCAGATTGACAGGTATTTCCATATACTTTCTAACAAACAAACCACACTCTTTAACCTCCTCCATTAATTCTCCCCCTGTACCCAATGCGATCTTCAAAAAATGTAAATACATTCACACCATTTCACTACTTGAAGTCCTTTAATGGCTTCCCATCTCACTTATTGTAAAGATCCAATTCTTTATAATAACCTACATCGTCCTACAAAAGATGTGATTCTTACCAACTACTAGGCACACTGACTGCCCCTTCCTTTCAGTTCTTAAAACACACCAAGCTTGGTTTTACCTGTAAGACTTTCGTCATTGCTTCCTTTACTCTAAATGCTCCCCTTCTGCTTCTGGCATGATCTTTATTTTTTTATTTTATTTTATTTTTTTTTTGATCTTTATTTTCTTAACCTTTCATTTCAGCTTAAACGTCACCTCTTGAAGAAAATGTATATGACCATTCTATAGTGGTTCCTCCAGTTTTTCCTCTATTATAACCATGCTGGTTTCCTTCAGAACATATATCTCAGTTTGTCATTATATTATCTATTTATTTCTCTAACAACTGTCCATTTCCCCTTTTGGACCATATAAGGGTAAAACCCATGACTACTTCCCTAGTCCTTAACACAGTGAGTAGTGAAGGTGCTCTATAAATATCTGTTCAAATGAATAAATCATACTATTGTTATGTTTCTTACTGAAATTTTTCAAGAGTATATAATCATAGAGAAATGGTTAGTGTTTATAATTCTTGCAATTGTTACTAGTAATTTTTTTTGTCATTTTACCTAAATTATGCTATTAGTTATACAGATTCTGGGAGGTTTTCCTAATACCAACTTTAAAGATTATCAGTAGTAATTTTTGTCTCCAAGTTATTTGCAAATGTGAGCTAGTTCTCATTTATCTACTCTATCGAATAAATATTATCCTTATATCAAATATCCAGCCATCTCTGTAATGGAAACCAGAAAATGTTGTCTACAAGTATAATTGCTTTGGTCCAGAGTTTTTGAGGAAACATATTGAACAAATATTCAAATATTCTTTTTTCTTTTTTTTTATTTCTTAGGAGAGTACTGTAAAGGATGTAGGGGTAATGAGTTCAAGGGCTGATGTCTTGAAATATTAGGCTGCAACTGATGGTTAACCCAGGGTCAGAAAAAGAAAACTCCCTTGTGATGTATCATTGCACAATTGGATAAAGCACATGTGTAATAGAGACTTATATCTTTCCCTGAAACATCTGGCATTACTCATCATGAGAAGCAGGTGCCTAGGTTGGACAGACCACATGTCCATTCCAGGATGACACATTTCTGTTGTTTCTGGGTTGCATTTGAATTTTCTTTGGCTCTTGTCAACATAAGCACATTAATGATCAAAATGATAATGCAGAGAAAGATTGCCTAAGAATGAGGGTAAACAAGGTAGCTGCTGCTTCTAGCATGATGAGGTTCTGGGTTGAGAAAATTAGTGAGCCATCCTGTGATTGACAGCCCAGGACAGTCCAGATGTAATGCTTTTATACTTGCTGTGACAGGTTGAGTTACAGCTTCCATGAATGGGACTTGTTTCCAAATGGAAAGTTTGCCTGCTAGCTAGCCAAAATCTTTGTTAGGTCTTAGCCAACCATGGGTCAGGGTGTCATAAAAGTTTACTGAGTTGTACCCTTTTCCCTCACATAAGCTATTGTGTCTAATAGGATGAAGGTTTGTGAAAGTACTAGAACAAAGTTTACAAATGTACAATACTTCAGCCAGGGTACATCTTGTCAAACTCACCAAGAGAACATGGTGAAGTCACCTGTCCTGTTGTGCTCTTCTCCCTTGTTTTACTCTAGCATGGTGTTAAATCATGGACTATTATATTTTCAGGATGAAAGCCATCTGGTTATTCAGGTCCATGCACACTGCTTGTATTGTGATCTCTCTAAATCCCATGCAGAGTTTGGTAGGAACTAAATATTTGAGGATCTAATAGTGGCAGTGTTTCTTAAGGTGTGGTGTGCTGGTTGTCTGTTTCAGAATTACCTGGCATGCTTCCGGAGACCATAGATTTCTGGGACTGCCCCTACAGGTCTACTGAATCAAGGTCTCTGACATACAGATTAAAAGTCTATGTTGTCAACAAATGTTCCAGATGATTCTTATGAATTCTAAAGTTAGAGAACTACAAGCTTCTGTTGAAGTTAAGTGTGCTCTTTTACCATTATCTTCTAAAAGGCTTTCAGTAGAATTGGGGGTTCAAATAATTGACTTTAAAAATAAGAGTTTCATGGATCAGCAATAGTCCTACAACACAGAACTTGTCAGGATTAGAAATAATCTGGTTTGTCAGATTTGATACTAAGGAAAAATTGTCCTAAAATTAATCCTTAGAAATATAAGTGTCTGAGTCTTGCTCAATAGTGACTCTTTATAGACCAAAGACTTATTTTCAGGGATGGATTTACATGGTTTGGAAGGCATGCATATGTGTGTATGTGTATGAGTGTACTTGTGCACATGTGCATATGTAGGACCGGGGCCTGTTGTGTCTGAGGACTTTAGATTACCCTGTCTTATCCCAGATCAAATACTTATGGAATACTAAAAAGAACTAATCTTTTTCCTTTTGTGAAATGGTTTTAAGAAATTTTCTCTTATCTTTTTCTTTTTTTTTTTTTTAAGATTTCATTTATTTATTTGAGAGAGAGAGAGTGAACATGCATACAAGTAGAGTGAGGGGCAGAGGCAGAGGGAGAAGCAGACTCCCTGCCAAGCAGGGAACTGCTTCAGTCTCTGATTCATGGGTCCTCCATCCCAGGACCCCCAGGATCATGACCTGACCCCAATGCAGACACCCAACTGACTGAACCATCCAAGCACCCCTCTTTTGTCTTTTTATTTTGCAAATGAATAGATATCCCCTGTACCTAAGCTCTTCTAATGACTTTTTTTTTTTAAATCTATAGTGTGAAGATGCAAAAAGCATCATTAAAAACCAGTCAAGGTTTTAGTCCTCACTCCTAGAAGTCATTTCTTAGAAATGTTTATTGAACTGTGTGATATATAACCAGAAAATATACAAACCGAGGGTAACATTTAACCAGTATTGAGATAAGCAACAGAACCTCACTGATACCCCAGAAATCCTGTTTGTCCCTAATTTCAGTCACTAAAACTTTCCAAGAAAGAGCATTTTCCTGATGGCTAGAAGTAATTTTACTTCTCAAAAATATCTAATCATTTATTTTTTAATAAGTATTACTCTTTCTGTACATATTGGAATCTTTAGCATCTTACTAATCTAATCTGAACATTCCTGACTACATGCTGACTTTTAAAAAACTCTTGTTTTGCTAGTTTATGATGTTAGAATTTTTCTTTCACGGAGTGACAATTCCTACATTCAACTTGAAACATTTCTGTTTGCTCCATGTTTTGTTTCTAACCTTGGAATGTACAAATTAAAATTTCAAGGTGGTAATAAGCGTGTAGGTAATATCAATTATGGAACACTTCAGGTAATTGTTTGAACTATATTAGCTTAAAAGAAGTAGTTGACTTTTTTTCCGTTTTATCTAACAGGAAAATTTGATCAAGCAGACCCATTGGTTGGATATAATAGACTCAGTGCAATAGTTTATCGGAACTAGGAATAATTCATTAAGAATTGATATTTGGTGTATTAAAGAACTACAAACCAAAATGAATATGGTGCTCCTAGGAACCTCACGCATGATTTTCTGTTTTAGTCATAAGTCAGACCTGTATTCCCCGCAATAGACAAACCTATTGTCTACACAATTGAAAGGTATCATGGGAATGTGAAAAGAGTACTGTACTGGGGATATAGAAACCTTGTTGCATGACCAAAAGCAAGTCATATAATCTCAGTAAGAGCCATTTTATATATCTATGAAACGAGGATAATATTTTCCTTGAGAAGTTGTGGTGAGAAATAAGGAAGATTAATGTTTCTAACTATCCAAGAAAATGCCTGGACATAGTCATTTCGCAATCAGTGTGGCTTTTCTCTCTTTCAGCTCAGCAGGATAGCATTTTCAAAGGAGCTTAATATGGGAGGCCTATTCTATTAGAAATAAGATCTCACTACACTATACCCTTTTCCATACATTTTCTATTTATTTCTTATTCCAAAACAAATGCATACAAATTAGGTAAAAATTTGGAAACGGAGTTATGCCAAAGAATTCCCTGAAATCCCACACTCTCAGAGATAGCCACAGTAAATATTGGTTTTAAGCATCTCATTTACCACTGTATTTTCTTAGTACCCGTCAGAAACTCTGTACATAGTAGGTCTATCAGTGTGTCAGGAATTGAACTTTTCCAAAAAGATGTGAAAGTGGTTGTAAATCCCTTATGAATATTAATTATTGGCACAGCATGAAACCCAGTGGACTTTCTTGTCTACCTGCCTTTTTTTTTTTTTTTTTTTTTAATCCTCAAGGACAGATGCTTGTTCTATTAACTTCTCAAATAGCTCTAGGGACAGAGATTACAGTATCTCTTTTTATAAAAGGATAGGGCTACAGAGCATATATGTTAATAAAATAAATCATTTAAAAACTATTTTATTAGACTTTCATGGACTTTTAAAATTAAAGCTAGGTTTTTCTTTTCTTTTCTTTTTAAAGGAGTATTGCAAGGTGGGAAGAACTGAATTAGGCATCCCAGGAGTGAGTGTAGCCCCTGCTCCTTCATTCATCCCTTTCCCTTCCTTGGGATCTAGGCAAGTAGCCCAGACACCACCTTATAAAAGCAGAGGAAACAACACCTGTTCTGCTTTCCTTTTATGTGGTAATGGTGGAAATCAATTATGATAAAGTACATGGTGATGTTTTTCATATAATAAAGTGCTATAAAACTTTTGTATTGACATGATATTAATAGGAAAATTAGAGTGCATAACATTAACATAAATATTTCTTTTGGGCTATGTGTACAAACAACAGAATCTACTTTATTTTGATTTCACTTCACAAAGCAGTTTATACCTAGGTCCTTAATCATTCTGGATGAGTGGTTAGAGGCTGGGGACTATACCTAGAAGTACAAAATTCCCCAACTGCCTAGAACTCTTGTGGAATATCATGTCACCTCTGTACTAAGTTCCAGGCTAGAAATTCAGCACACAGAATTAGAAAAAGAGGTAAGAATCCATTTTCCAGCTCTCATCTGACCAGGAATAGAGTTCCATTTATATTATCATTTTTTCTCTTTATATACTATGATGCAACATGATGGTAGTAACTGTTATTCAAAGCATTACATGGGCTGCATAGCATTTGGGGAAAAGTAGCATTAACCATTAAATATTATAATCATGCATCCCTTAGACATGTTATATGTAACATTTTTATGTCGTTGTGCAGAAAGAACATACATTTTGAAGTTAGAACAAACTGGTTTTGAACCATTTCTCCAGTTTTCCAGCTACATGACCTGCAGGTAAGTTATTATCCCCTTTGATTCTCAGCTTCATTAGGATTAGATGAAATGGTGGATATAGTGTACCCAGGATAGTGCTTGGCACATTTTTGGCATTATCTAAGTGTTAGTTCCCTTTTCCTTCTCATCATAACACCAAAACATTTACTTAAGAGAGATGAATGTTTGATGACTTAGAATAATATGAAAAATGTATTCCACTTATTTTTCTTAGGCATAATGTAAAAATCCATGCTTTTATCTACATGGATTAAGAGGCAAAGAATTATATTTTCAAAGAAGATGTTTTATTGAGAATTTGTTTGCCTTGCCTAATGCAAACATAAGCTACAATTGGACTAATGACTTGAATGTGAAACTAAAGCTACATAGAGAATAGGAGAAAGTATAGGAGGATATTTTAACCATCTTGGGTTGGAAAAAGTTTCCCTTTCCATGAGAGCAATTCAGGGATCTAAGAGAAGAGTATGTCACATTTCATTACACTAAAATTTAAGATCTCTGTCAAAAAAGTAACCATAAAGCAAAGGATAAACTGTAGAAATTTATTTACAATTTAGAAGCTGAGGCTCATATCCTTAATATCATGAAGGGCCTTTGTACAGAGCTCCTACAAATCAATAAAACTAGATAAACAACTTGGTACAGTAAGCAAAGATCATGAAAGGGCATATGTTTAGGTAACTGCTTCCTTCCACCTAAAAAAAGTTACCTTGATAGTCTTGAGTCCAAGTCCTGAAGACAGAGTATTAAACCATCTTTATACATGAGTGGGAAGATAGTGATTATATATTTTGGCATCATGATCAGCTTTGTTTTGAATGAATGGGTTTCTCAACTGAAATTTCTAAGTTTCCTAGGGAAAAAATGTTGTTTAAATTAGAAGTTTTTAAATGGTTGATCTTAACATTTCTCTTCACTTTGTCTTCCTTGTCAGAACATTAGGAAACATATACTTAACCCTTTCTTGATGACTTTATTCATCATCAGGAGCATTGATTATTATACTGTGCTATATAAGGCAGTGCAATGAAGTTAGGAAGAGCTATTTACCTGTGTGCCAGTTAAGATTGCTATGCATTTTGAATTCTTAGGGGAATATCAACATTAGGAATAAAAGACAACCCTATAAATTATAGTTACCTTTGAAAATCTCCTAGGGAGTTTCTCTGTGGAGATGGATGTATAATCAATCTCTCAAGAATTCCAGAACAACCCATTTTTCTTTGGCATTGGAAAGGCTTGTTTTTACCCTGATAGAAGCTCAGATAAAGTAGTTGGTTCACAATGTGGTAACCAGGTTCTATGAAAAAATATCTGCATTTAAATTCTAGGACACTTGCTTTTTGTGCTGATTTGTACACAGCATGATTACATCTCATACCTATTCTGTGAAATACTCATTTTCCAGGTAAGTGGGGGCTAGCAAAGTTTAAGTCCCTAACCAACTAAGACATGGGAACTAATTTATGGGAGAGCCTGTGATTTTGATTTAGATTAATCCTATGCTATACTAAATTTCTTAGAATTGTGTGTAAAATAAAAGTAAAAAGGTTCTAAGTGAGAGTCCAATAAACTTTTCACTGAATGAAATATGGATGTTTTAGGTATGAGCTTTGGAAGTAAGTGTACTAGCTATTCCGAGGTATGACCATCTTCTCATCATTAGCATTCTGCCTAGGTGTGAGGTATTACTTGCATATCTGCAGAGATGATAAGTAAAGTATGAGGTGCCATAGTTTATAAAGATACATTTTTGATCATGTATGCGGCTTGCCACAATGTATTATATAAAACACACTGTGATTGAGCAATGAATTTCATCTTCTCCTGGGTATCTTGCATTTCACACATCTGTACTGTCATTGTCCTCATGAATCTTTCATTGTGCCTCAGAGTCGGGTAATAGAGTTGAGCATATCAGGGATGGAAGCTTTCCTGGAAGGGATGTCTATAATCAGCTGATGAACTGAATACAATTGGCTATGCATGATGTAACTCCTACTATATACACCCCACAGAAAACCCCCCGAGTAAGGGAAAACAAACCCACCAGGGCATGTTTACTTTCTATTCATGATTGAATAGAAAGTAATAGTCTTGGTTTCCAGTATTCTGGAATCAAAATGGTGATGTGAATAGCAAGAGTTAAGGTGAGGCTCTGAGAAACAGAGAATTTTCTATAAACCTCCCTTGTAATGATTGTAATCAAATTACTTAATGTTCTTCTGTTCTTTCTAAGAAGACATTAGCTAGAGAATCATTTTCCAAACCTTATTTCAAGCAATTAACTCAAATACTTGCCCAAATGTTTGAGTTTTATGATATTGAAACTTTTTTTCTATTTTCTTTTCATTGTTCTCAGTGAGAATTCCTTGAATTACTCTTAGGATGGGTCTCTGATGTTTTGGTATTTTTTCAGTCATGATTTCCCCCCATCTCCCCTCTTCTTCCCTGCCCTCCCTCTCTGCCCCTAAAAGCTGCTCCACAGGAAGAGACAGCTTGAATACATTTGTTAATTTATACATTTTATCTATTATAGTCTATTTTTTTTCTTTCTATTAGGTCCCTGCTGCTACAGAACTTCCTCAGTTTCTAATGTTTAAGCTGCCATGAATTACTCCACTTTTTTTTTTCAACTTCTAAGTTTGAAATTACTCTAATTTCTTTGTTTTGTAAATTTTGTGGATTGGCAGCTACACTTTTTACATTTCCCACACCACCTTCCCTTTTGCCTGAGAGAATGCCACTGCAGGTGGCCACACTTTGGAAATGGTGGCTAATACCATTCACAAGCTGGGTGACTTAGAGCTCTTGCAGAACCCTTTCAGGCCTTATTCTCTTGTTTACAGAATGCAGATGATAATAGTAATACCTCATGGAAACAATGTGAGGTTTAAACAAATGATGCATATAATATTCTTGGCAAATTGTCATGTGTGAGAGAAATGTTAACAATTTTTATGATTGTCATCATCTCCTATCTCAGAAGTTCCTATCTCCTATCTCAAAGTTTTGTATTTAAAACTTGATTTATAAAAAAAACAAAACAAACAAACAAACAAAAAACTTGATTTATGCTTTGCAGTTCATATTCACTTGGTTATATATGTAATATATGTTAAGTTGTCTTGATTTCAGTTTTCCTATTCATTCAGATTGCTCCTTACCTACATTTTTCCTTCTAGCTACCACCCTCTTTTTCTTCTCTCAGTAGAATAGTGTGAAGGGATGTTCTATATTCTCATCTCTGGGTTCAGAATATTAGAAGACCTCAGCTCTAAGAACACTGTGGTACACCCATCCCCAGTACCCATCCATACATAAATTAAAGTTGTATTTTTTGAAATAACACAAAATCCTATAATAATATCTCTAGTCTACAGATGAAAAGTATGAGATTTAAATAATGAGATTAAAGGAGATTTTTCATGTTATGGTTATAAATTTCTGAATCAATTCACTGTACTTGAACTTTTTACTTTTTCAGAGGGGCAAATGTTGAGCTATTAGTCCCTATTTAAAAAGTCAGCCGTGTTAAGCCAGTTGCCATTTCTTTGGCACACACAATTGCATACGTACACACACTGTCAGTGAGCAAGAATTCTTGTCCTTTCAAAGGTCCTTCTTAGCAGGACTAAGAATCAATTTGACATGGGATCAATTAATAGGAGAAAATCAAATTTAATAGCATATGCATGGGGAATCCACAAAGACATGAAAATTCCAAAGCTAGTTAGGCAAAATGAGGTATATACATCATCCTGAATTAAGGAAAAGAGGGTGGGGTCAGGCAATTTAGAAGAAACGAATGCAATTCACAGGGCAATAAGAAAAGCATATGTTCAGGAATTGGATGTTACCTTGCCATACAAATGGGTCACTTACATAAAAATTATCTTTGCTAATAACTCTTATTCTGAGAAAGATGCTCAATTTAGATTCTTCTAAGTAGTTAAGGGAGGGGCAAAAGTTTTTCTTGAGCCTGCAGGATCCTGATTGCCTTCAGCAAAAAATAGTGTTCATGCCAAAGTGGTTTGTCTTGGCCTTGACCACTACAACACATGCTACCATGTGTGTGTGTTAATCTAGTTACATAGGTAACTATCTATACAGTTAGTATATATAGTTATATAGAGTCACTATATTATTCAAAGTGCATGGATCTGAAGGGACACCACCTTCACCTGTAAGACACCTCTTACAGCTGCCATTTGCTAATAGGTTTTTGTGTAGGTTGCTTAACATCTATGAGTCTCCTTCCCTGGTCTGTGAAAATGGGGTCATAACAATATTTGCTTTTCAATGTTACTGTGAAGATTGGGGAAGATTATATAGGCAACACCATTTGAGAAATTATTAAGCACTACATAACTTCAGTGAATTAAATTTAAATAATGGCAAACTTTTTTGTACCATTAAATCATTAAGATGTGAGATCAAGATCAATACTTTATACTATCTGTGCTGTTCCTGGATGCTTACTTCGCAAACTCTCTCTGTCACTAAATTGTGAGCACCAAGATAAAAGTCCTGTTTCAATGCAAGGGAGAGGCCAAGGGACAGATGTGAACAGTGATATATACTTCATAGACTTCTTGGGAGGTTTAACTCGCTTATTTTTAAAGTGTTCACCACACTTCCAAGTGCACAGGAAATGCTAAATAAATGGGGTATTGATGATTTTTGTTGGTGAACATTTTTGGAAGCAGGGTCCATTCTGATTTTTGGCTAAAGTCAGACTTGAGGATCAGGATGTGAAGTAAGTGAGGATGAATGAAACTCAGGCGAGGACATCTAGAATGAACACGGAGACAGAGTTTATGTAGAGAATAGCATCAGTCCACATAATGTTCATGGATAGTTATTCTGGATAAATTTTTATGGACACTGATTTCAGAGAACCAAGTTTACTTCAGGAAATGCTGTAATTTCTCATTGCTTCTTATGGAGGATGAGTGATGTAAATCAGAAGTCCTTTATTTTTGTGTATATCAAGGGAATTGAGTGTACTTTGGAGGTAGTCCCTCTGCAGAGCTGAAATTTTCAGCATCCTGAGGGGAGATGTGTTTGAAGGTCCTGAGAATTGGGGGAAGGAAAGAGAAGAGTAAACAAGTTGGCCAGTATGTTGAGAAAGAGAAGAGGCAAAAAAAAAAAAAAAAAGTCTTGGTAGTGATTTCGAAAAGAAATGTAACATCTAATGGAAGACTTTAAAGGTTTTGGAGAGGTGTGCAATTTAAATCTTCTCCTCCATAAAAATAAATAAATAAGTAAGTAAGTAAGTAAATAAATAAATAAATCTCCTCCTCCATCTCCCCTATAAAATCTTCGGTAAAATCTACACTGCTCCTAAGTTCTTTGGTGTAGATGGCTTCTTTAGAAGAACTGTGAGATAACAGAACTACACCTGACACAGAGATAGCACAAAGCTGGTGCATTTGAGAATATCTGGACTACGGTATTTTTCTCTGTCCCTTTTACCCTGACATCTATTGTTCTTGGAGGCTTCTATTATGCAGATCAGGCTTCTTTGTTTGCAGCATTTTTTAATATCCAAATTTGAAGTCACCCTCAAGATAGACTCTGTTCCCTCAAACCCCCAATTCTACCTTAAATTGCCATACAACATGCATACTACTTTGTTGTGATGGTTTAGATGTATACAGTTCAAAGGATTAGGAGGCAGGATCATGGCAATGGTGGTGAGAATAGCATTGGTTGCTGCTGACTGTAGAGAAAAGCGTAATGTAATGGATGAAAAAAGGTCCATGTAATTTTTGAGTTAGATCCACCTGAACTTGAATCAAGCTTCTGTCATTGTTCGCAATGTGACCTCAATCAACTTCCTCTGTAACTTCTCTAAAATTTAGGTCTTCTATTCTATAAACCCTTTCTTTATGGAGTTGCAAATTTATGACCCACAAAGACACATAATAGTAGGAGAATGGCAATAGGTTGAAAGAGTCTAGTAGAAATCATCATTGTTTATTAAAGTGAAAGATAATTTTTTCTTGGTTTTAATATTCCTTTTTGCTAGATATTTTGTAGAACACTAGTTCTATGATATACCAAAAGAAAGATGCTCTGTGATAAATGTTTACTCTTTCATAAGAAACCAATTATAATAGTCAACCAAATCTTCAGGTATTCTAATTTTTATTTTAATTGTAAATAATCTGATAAGTTTCCAAACATTCAGATTCATAGTAATAATAAGTATTGACTGCTTAAGTGTAAACTTAATTTTTAAAAATTATCATTATTAAACTACTGAGAGGATAAAAAACTTGATGATTTCTTTAGGCAAAACCTTATAGATACTGGTAAATTAAACATTTCCAAAACCAATTATATATATTGCCAAATACCAATGGGGATAGCAATATTTGTAAATGTATTCTTATCTTAAAATTTGTATTATTCAATTAGCACATGAACTTAACGTATACTAAAGGGGACAACTACTAAACCATTTGTTAGACAAAAAGTATGAAATTACTTATTTTCCAAAGTCAGTTTCAAATTTACAGTGCATCTGGAACTAGGAAATGTCAACCAATTTGAAAGGGAAATAATCACAATCTCTTTGCCAATATTTTCTATCTTAATAGAACTAAAAGCTAGGGCTAATGTTTTTCTTTTAGCTGTTCTGGGCAAAAATTTACCTTCTATAAATCTTGCTTATATAACAAGCATAGTGGTGCTTAAGAAATATGATGATAGTAATGAGTTGGTTTTTTTTTTTTTTTTTGTAGAAATGTCTTTATTAAAGAAAATGGTAGATCCAGTATTTAAACACTTATGGAATAACTAAGGGGGTTAAGAGGAAAGGTTACTTTTAAGTTTCTTAATCATGATACTTATATGGCATTGGGAATATCATTCAAGTTTGTTTCTATTAAAAGGGATAATCAAAGGCTAAGCATAGCTAGAAATCTCTTGAGCAACTAATATGCAGACATTTAGTAAATAAAAGAGAAATTAGAAGACTTATACAATAAAGACTTGTTTCCAAATCAATTTTAAAGTCACGTTAATAGGGACTAGTTGATAATTAATAGAATCTATTACTAAAAGTGGATGGCCTGATCTAGTACTTTAACAAGCATATTCACTCATTTTCAAAGCCAGAGGAAAGTGCTTTGGAACTAGGTCAAAGGGAGAAGTGGTTTTTCTTGGATTATTATATGATCTAATATTACTTGACTTCTATACTGTAGGGTAACAGATCATAACAAAGATACCATGTGATTTGTTTACATTTCAAAGAAACACATTAAAGACTTTATTTTATTCTGCAGAGTTGAGAATGTTTGTGATTCCTCTACCATTGATTTTAGGGCTTTATAAAGATTTTTAGTACAAAAGATTTTGTGATTTTTTTTTTCAGGTCTTATCTAAAGCAATCTAATTTCATAATCTTCATCTCTGTTTCTATCTCTACTTGTACCCCTACCTCGTTTTATCTCTATATTTGTATCTCTCTTGATATAACTCAGTCTATAAAATTACAACACTATAGT
The DNA here is from genome assembly GCF_048164855.1 of Canis lupus baileyi. NCBI lineage: Eukaryota > Metazoa > Chordata > Mammalia > Carnivora > Canidae > Canis > Canis lupus. Next base: position 54,202,461 of record NC_132846.1, on the reverse strand, counting down.
AAGATACATTTTAAAATCTGGGTGATATAGCTACATCTTCCCATGTTTTAATAAATATCAGTTTAGGTTATTTCAGTTTAAAATGCCTAAACTAATAAAACCACTTTCATGTTTATGCTTGCTGTTAGCAGATGCACTTGGCATTTATGGACCATGGCTGATGCTGAAAACCCATGGATGAACTGTTGCTTTCTCGGTCTTCACCCTTGTTAAAGTCTAAGAAAATTCTGATTATTTTAGGAGATAGGATGAAAAACATTAAAATTATTTCACCTAGGGAAAGGAAGCTCATTGAGAATCTTCTAGGATAGAATCTTAAAAAATAGTGACCAGTTAGTCTCCATCTACCCTGAGAAATAGTTTTAAAACAAGAAGATTTTTGTTAATGTCTAAGGAAGAGATTCCTAAGAATAATGATTTCAAATACTGACATGACTTGCCAAACATAAGCCTGGCATTTTTTTTTCTCTTATCCATAGGAAAAAAAGCAATCAATGGGAGCCACTGTGGACATAATGGTTAGAGGCAGAGGACTTCCCTGGAATCCAGTGAACCAGACACTTTTTTCCCCTCAGTAAATCAATCAATCAATCTCCCTCCCTCTCTCTCCCTCTTCATCTCTTGCTCATTTTTTTGGGAGGGGACTGAGAAAGTTTGGTATGGACTAAATTTTAAGTTAGTTTATTATTTAAGTTCTTATCATTTCATGATAAGAAGCAACTTCTAGTGAAATAGATCAGTTGAATTAACAATTTATGCTAGCTTTAGACAAAATTAGGAAGCTGATAAAGTTATTCTTGGTATTTTCTTTCTTTTACTTCTTTTTCTTTCATAAATCCTATCTCTTCCTGGTAGGCAGCATTGGCATAGTAGAAAATTATTGGACCTGAAAATTAAATCTAGTCTCCCATATGCCAGTTGTTCATCTGGTCCCAGTTGTTGAACCTGAGTCTCTATTTCCTCGTTTCCAAGAGGAGGATTATCAGTCCTGCTTTATGGAGCTGATATGAGCATTACATGGCACTTCACAGAGTACTTGAAACAGAAGAAATGTTTTCTTTCTTTCCCTCTTAAGATCTCTCCTGTCATAAAAGAAAGCAGTATATTTAAACCATCCTAAGATGTTATTGTTTAATAAGTTACTCTTTTTCAGGAATATTTGAGTTTAGAAATGCCCTGTGTAGAATTTTAAATAATGTATCAGAGGTGAGGAAGGGAAACATTTGAGGGCACAAGGGCACTCTGAGTTTCCTTAAATAATACTATGGAAGTGATCACGTACATCATTTACATATGATTCTGGCCAACTTTCTCATGGTATTATACAAATATCAGCTAGTTGGCTAAGGACGTTTGGCTTCATGACTTTGATGTAATGACCATTTATATGACATTTTAAATGATGACATGCTGTGAAATGTTATTCAGTACTTAAAAAGGAATGAAAGTCTAACACATGCTGCATAATGGATAAACCTTGAAATCACTATGCTAAGTGGAATAAGACACAAAAGGACAAATTTGGTATGATTGCAATTATATGAGATACCTAGAACAGTCAAATCCATAGAAGAAAGAATGGTAGTTTTAAGGGTCTGGGGAAAAAGGGTGATGGAGAGTTACTGTTTAATGGACAGAGTTTAAGTATGAGATAGTGGAAAAGTTCTGGAGATAGGTAGTGGTGATGATTGCTTAACAGCATAAATGTACTTAATGCCACTGAACTGTACACTTAAAAATGATTAAATTCAGTTAATTTTGCATTATGTACATATACAATAACAAAGGTAAACTGCTTAATACAAAATAATGATAAAATGTAAAGGTGAAAAGTACACAGATTCAAAAACAAGTTATAAACTGGGAAAAATATTTGCAAAAGACATGAAAAGGACTGTTAACACAATATTCAAAGAGCTTTTTTTAAAATAAAAAATTTGTTTTATTTATTAGAGAGAGAAAGAGCATTAGCGGGGGGCGGGGGAGCAGAAGGAGAGGAAGAAGCAGGCTCCCTCCTAAACAGGGAGCCTAACAAGGGGCTCAATCCCAGGACCCTGAGATCACGACCTGAGCCAAAGGCAGACACTTTACCAACTGAGCCACCCAGGTGCCCCTACAAAGAACTCTTAAAAGTCAACAATAAGAGAATGAACAACTCAATTAAAAAATGGGCCAGAGATTTTAAAAGACATCTCACCAAAGAAGATATAAAGATGACAAATAGCATATGAAAAGATGCTCCACATCATATGTCATTAGTGGCATGCAAATTAAAACAAAAATGAGATATCACCATACACCTATTAGAATGGTCAAAATCCAGAACTCTGACATTAGATGTTAGCAAGGATATGGAGCAATAGAGCTCTTATTCGTTGCTGGTGGTTATGCAAAATGGTACAGCCACTATGAAAGACAATTTGACCATTTCTTATAAAACTACTCATACTCTTACCATATGATCCAGGAAATATGCTTTTTGGTATTTACTTAAAGCTGTGGAAAACCTATATTCACGTAAAGGCCAATTGATGGATGCATGGGGTATCTGTATTCATAATTGCCAAGACTTAGAAGAAACCGAGATGTCCTTCAGTAGGTGAATGGATAAACTACGACACCTAGACAATAGAGTATTATTCAGTGCTGAAAAGAAATGAACTGTCAAGCCATGAAAAGTCAGAGAAACTTTAACTAAAAATTACTAAGTGAAAGAAGCCAATCTGAAAAGCCTTCTTTTCAGAAGAATCATAACTATATGACATTTTAGAAAAAGCAAAACTGTGGATATAGTAAAAGAATCAGTGGTTTGGTTGCTGAGGGTTGGGGACAGAAAGAGATGAACAGGTGGAGCAGAGGATTTTTAAGGCAGTGAAACTACTCTGTATGATATTATAATGGTGGATACTGTCATCAGATATTTGTCAAACCTCATAGAATGTGCCCAAAATGAACCCTGATGTAAACTGTGGACTTGAGTAATAATGATATGTCACTGGAGGTTCATCAATTATAACAAATTTACCCTGTGGTGAGGGAAGTTAATAGGGGAGGCTATGCAGAGGGGTCATGAGGGGTCATGAATTGTATGGTACATCTCTGTACCTCCCCTCTCAATTTTGCTGTGAAACTAAAGCTCTAAAAAATATCTATTTTAAAAAATTGCACAGAGCATAATTATATAGCTTGGTGGATTTTAATAAACGTGAACCTAACTTTTGTAACCAACAATCAAATAAATAAATAGAACAATATTTGCATACTAGGAACTCCCACGTAGCTCTCTCTAACCACTACCCACTTGCCCCACCTGCCATGACTAGCCACTATCAACTTCTAACAATATAGATCCCCTCCCCCCACCTTTTTTGGTACTGGATACAGATGGAATAGTATGGTATATGCTCTTGTATCTGATTTCTTTCACTAACCTGTTTTGTTTGTAAAAGTCCATCCATATTGTGGCCTGTAATTGTAGATTGTTTATATTCATTGTCACATAGTATTTCATCGTGAAAATATTCTGTAATTTATTGATTCACTTCACAATTGATGGATATTTGAAGAGTATCTTGTTTTGGGCAATTATGAAGTGTGCTTCTATGAATATTGTAGTGTATTTTTGGTGCACATATGGTACATTTCTGCTGAGTGTATACACCTGGGACTAGAATTGATAAGCTATAGGGTATATAGATATTGCCAAGCAATCTTCCAAAGTGGTTGTATCCATTTACACAACGCAAGCAGTACATGTGAGTTCTGATTTGCTCTGCATCCTTACTTGCCTCGCCAATTTTGTTTTTTTCTATCTTTTTATTTTAGTACTTCTGAAGGGTAGCCATATAAATTCATATTACTTTTAAAATGACTTCTGAATTGCCTCTATTATACATACCTAGATGTCTCTGCTTTATGTTAAGTTGATGTCTGGTTAAAAAAAACAACATACTCCCTTTATTCTTTTACCTTACATCTAAATTCTTATTTCACATCATCTACTCATAAATAAAACAGTGGGTTTTTTTGTCTGGGTTCCACTTTTGTTTTCTTGGCAAACACTTCAAAAGGCAACTGGTAGCATCAAAATTCCAATGTCCTGGTATGAATAAATTAATAGTTGTCTCTGCAGAGTTAAAAATCTGGCTTAATGCTTTTGAAATATTTTGACAACTGTTTTACTGATGTAGGTAATTTGGGCAGCCTGCTTTTATGGAGAAGAGAAATCAAAATAGTTTGAGATCTCAAATGCATACAATTACTGGTATTAACTAATAAAAGTTAATTATTTATGAGCATCCAGGATATAGAAAAATTGGGCCTTTTACCTAGCAGCTGAATAGGAATGGCATTAGATCTTACTAACTCAGATTAATTGAGACCTAGTCATAGAGATATTAAATTTGAATTATATATATTTAATTGAAGTATATTGATATAAAATATTAATTTCAGGTGTGCAACATAATGATTCAACAATTATGAGCATTATGAAATGCTCACCATCATAATTGTAGTCATAATCTGTTACCATCCAAAGATATTACAGTATCATTGATTATATCTCCTAAGCTGTACTTTTAATCTCCATGACTTACTTATTTTATTTATTTTAAAAGATTATATTTATTTATTTATTCATGATTGACGTAGAGAGAAAGAGAGATGCAGAGACACAGGCAGAGGGAGAAGCAGGCTCCATGCTGGGAGCCTGACGTGGGTCTCGATCCCGGGACTCCAGGATCGCGCCCTGGGCCAAAGGCAGGTGCTAAACCGCTGAGCCACCCAGGGATCCCCGACTTACTTATTTTATAATTGGAAGTTTTCACTACTTAATCCCCTCAATTGGTAACTGAAGTGTTTGTCAGAGGCCATTGAGAAATTTGCTAAGTTCCTAAAAAGTGAAGAAAAAGAATTCATAACATATTACTTGATTTTTTTGCATATTACTTAATTGATAAAAAATTAGGCATTCAAAATTTTTTCTAGTGAGTTAAACATAAACTCTGCATTACCATATATATTTGTTATTCCAATAATACGCCATTTTTCTTTTAGCCTTTTTCTGATCTATCATAACTTCAAAATGAGTAAATTAAGAATTAATCAATAAAATGTTTTTGTAATACTTTGATCTTCAGGGATTCCTGGGATTAAAATTATATTCAAATAAAACAATTATTTATATATCAAATTATTTATATAATTTGATAAGATGTGCATATAAGTTTCTAAAAGTCAGTTAACCATCATTATGCATTGCTATAACTACAAAAAAGTATTATACTATTAATAATATATTTCTAGATACTCAAGCATGTTATGAAATCCATCAGGTCTGTCAGTTTTATTGTATCTATTTATCTTCAGCTGTCACTTAACAGGACATGCAGTTTAAAGGTTGAAGATGCATTTTCATGTTCACACTAGAATTCAACCCCAGGGCCGTACCACTCTAGGATGGCTGAATCTCTCTGATTTTGAAACAAGAACCATCACGAATCTTCTTATTTAGCTATCCTTGAGGGGCATCTAAGGATGCCCTTGAGGTATTGAATTAGATGGATTCATCCCTATGCTAGGGTTATTGGGGGTTTGCGAAAGGAATATAATACTTAGTTGGTACTTCAAAAAGCTTGTGTGCCAGTTGAAAAATTATACTTTATGGTTTTTAAATAAGCAAGTAGAGTTCCAATGTTCCCTGCCATTCCATTCACCACAAAACTGCCAGAAGTGATCTTCAGTTGCTATATTTATTGGTCAGGCCACTCTTGTCATTCTTTACTATGATTTTTTGGAAACTCCTTCCTATCCTTAACACGATTCTAGGAGACATGCTCTTAATTTTTTATTTCATTCTCTGTAATATTCTGATTTTCATATATGATCCATTGGCTTATGTTATACTTGGAGAACGCCATTTCTCTTCCTAGAAGACATGGTATGTTGGAATATAATCTTCGTAGGGACAAAGACTTTTGTCTATTTTATTCACTACTGTATTCTCAGTCTAGAATAATGCTGGGCACAAGGTAGGTTCCCATAACATTAATTGAGTGAATGAATGATAAATGACAATTTAGGCTTCAGGTAAATTGTTGCAATTTAAAAAATTGGACTTGAAAGAGTAATTTAAATCCAGTTTTCCAGATACCATTGGTAAAGGAGTATATTTATCTTATTTAAGATTTCCAGAAGGCAAACTTCATGAACTCCTCTTGCCCCCACCCCCCCACCCCCAAATAAGTTGCCTTATCGTCAAGCTGAGTGCCTACCTTTCATGTCTCCTTTACTGCCAAAGTCTTTGCAGGAGCAAGTGTTTCTGCTCCTTTGCTGATAGGTCAGCCTCTTTACCTCCTCCTCCCATTTCAATCTGGCTTCTCTTCTACCATTTTCCTAAAGTTCCTCTTACTAATGTCACCAAAAGTCTCCCAATTTTAAGTTTGAATCATCTCTTCTAGTCTCTCTCTCACTTGACTCTTGGAGGATTAGTCTTCTTAGCCTGTCTCCTTTTCCTTGGTTATTGTTTTTCCCTATGCCCTGCCTCTCTTTCTAAGTTATTGCATATTTATTAGCTCCTTTTTGGACTTCTTTCTGTTTACTGTTGCAAAGAAAATTGGTCTTCTTCAGCCTCATTTCTCTTATTATACATCTTTCCTACTATGACCCCGTTTATTCCCTTAACTCCATGCTGTTGACTTTCTAGTCTATATCACTACCTCTAAGTCTCACACTTTTACACACCCAACCTTTCTAAATTTCTCTGCCTATATGTCCTTTATATTGAACATACTCAAATCCAGCCTATTCAAAATTTAAGCCAACGCCAGTTCTTAAAATTTGTACCATCTCCTGTCTGCCTGTTGCAGGTTACAGCATTACCATCTTCTCAGATACTCAAGCAAGATAAGTAATATTTTTGACTTCTCCTTTCTCCTCCATATCTAGCCAACAGCTGAATCTTATAAATTCTAAAATAAAATTTATTTTTATTATTCATAGTAGTTATGTTCTGTAAAGTCACTTTGAACAATGAATTAGTGAATACTGAACCATTGCTCCTAGAGGAAACACAAAGTTAGTTTTCTGTGAGCCTCCGGTAACAACATTTTTGTCCACTAAATAATGGATAACCTTATTCATGAGTTTTTATTTACAGACAACTTTACTATGATATATTGTTGATTTGTTGACGTTGAACTCATGGCCAGCAAATAGCATTATAACTCATGCCTGAATGAAATTATCTAACACATGTATTTTCTCCTTAAGGCACATCACAGTCATCTTGCACTTAAGTACTCTAGACAGCATTGTGCTAGGGAACCATTCTAAGCAGTGAAATAACCAACAAAAAGTACAAAGATGTGAAAACATGGCACTACATAGACTCTGAAAAGGACGTGTGTTTTCAATATCAAAACTGAAAAAGGAAAGCAAAGCATCACCTTGTTTGATCTCAGCTGAGAATATGCACATTGGGCAATTCAAAATTTTCTCTGACCTGTGTGTGCCTGCAAATGACTATGAAAGGGGATTTAGGGTTACAAAAAATTTTAGCAAGTAGGAATATTTGTAAATACAGACCTTGCAGGTCCTTAGGATCAACTTGAACATTTGAATACACCTCCTTCATTGTTTGCTTCAGGTGCTTACCTTTTCTTTCCTGGTTTATATTTGCCCAACTATTATCATGGACTCAGGTCTCTATTTCCTCTGCCCACTGTTTTTTTAAAACTCATCATTAATCTGGTCACATTTCAGTGTAAAAACTTTCAGTGTTAACCCCAATCATGAAGGGATATATTTAAATATATAACCTGCTTCTCCAGTTCCATCTTTCATACCAGCACATACTACTTTCTTTTTGAACTATTTTGTGTTCAACAAAAAATATATTGCTGTTTTATACTTCTAGGAGTTTTGATGTTCTTCGCACTCTCAGTAATAATCTCATCCTTTTTCATTGCTGGATAAAGATAGGTCTCAGATATCATCTCTGAGTAGCCACCTAAAACTTTATCAGGAGGTAGTTGTCCTCTTACTCTGCATCCATAGAATATTGTAATATACCTGGACTCCATTATTGACTTAGCATTCCCCAAACACTCTGCCCTCCTTAAAGGTAGGAACCATATTGTATTCATATAATTCTTCTTTTTCTTTTCTTTTTTTTAAGATATTTATTTTATTATTTATTCATGATAGAGAGAGAGATAGAGAGAGAGGCAGAGACACAGGCAGAGAGAGAAGCAGGCTCCATGCAGGGAGCCGGCCATGGGACTTGACCCCGGGACTCCAGGATCAAGCGTTGGGCCAAAGGTAGGCGCTGAACTGCCGAGCCACCCAGGGATCCCCTAATTCTTCTTTTTCTACTCCTATCCAATTAGTTATTATATTTATGAATTCAGCCTCTAAAATATTTGATAGTACCAGACTTAGCATATGAATTTTATTAGCCTAACAAGACATATTTGTTGAGTAAATGGATGAATGGATAAATACACAATTGAACTTTAGTCAGTTTATGAGAGATTTTTGATTGGACATATATTTTTATTAACAGTTCAGAAAAGGGCAGCCCGGGTGGCTCAGGGGTTTAGCGCCGCCTTCAGCCCAGGGCGTGATCCTGGAGACCCGGGTTCGAGTCCCATGTCAGGCTGTGTAGAGCCTGCTTCTCCCTCTGCCTGTGTCTCTGCCTCTCTCTCTCTCTCTCTGTCTCTCATAAATAAAAATCTAGAAAAAGAAAAAAACAGTTCAGAAGAGATCATAAAATAATAGTCTTCAACTATTTATGTACTAAAATTACACTAGAGTATTTAAGCATTTACTGGCATTTATTCTCATCTTTTCTTCATGGTTACATCATGTTTTCTGTGGCATGGAAACAAGATAATAGCCATTTTGAAATTCACTCTGAGTGGTGCCACTTATATTCAGTTGGTGTGGGTCAATTACCTATTATTTTTTTACTAACAGGATCATTTAGGGAAACAATGGGAGAAGAAATGTGTTAAGATTTGAAGAATATTGAGTCATACATATTATTTTGTAGTTAATTTCTCTGAGGGAAAATAATAAAACATAAAGTGATAATATAAGAACAGTTCAGTGAAATAATTTGTATATGATAGCATGAAAAACTCGATTTTATTTTTCCTTGGTAAGTAATAATATTTGTAATCATGGATGTCTTTCACTGTGATCCATCTTTACATTCTAGAAAAGTTATTTATATGCTGATGAATTTAAAACCTTTTGCCCTCATTTTTAGATGAACATCATTGGGTTACTTGCATGTTACTGAGAAAAATTAAACTTCTGAAATATTCCATTCAGGAATAGAAATTGGATGTTTTATTATATCTTTCTCTAATGGATGAAAAACTACAAAAGATGCATTTTTATCTATGAGAATCTTGTCTTTTATACCTAAAATGTGTTTTACTATTGCTTGGAAGATATAATAAAGCTTTTATCTCTCCCTGTGTCACAAATGCTTGTGTGTATAAGTCTGCAGCAAGATAAACACTTCACAAGACTTCTATGTGTATGTCTGTTAATTTCTTTTTTGTTCTGGGATTGGGATTCACAATCAAATACTGAGAAGGAGAAGTGGAACTGTACAGTATAATGGAAAGAACATTTGCTCTTGATCTTGGCTCTAGTCTTACCTCTGTCTTTACCAGTAAAATTATGTTGCTTGGAGCAAGTCACTTAGTATCTCTGAACTTATTTTTCTTACCTGTATAAATGATTCAGCTGGACGACATAGTTTCTAAGATGACTTTACTTTTAAAATTGTTTGATGAAAGATGAAAGTTCAGTTACTACAAGGATGTTGATGTGAAGATTTATTTCAAGTACATAGAATAGTCATTTAACACATTGAGTGTATACTCATTACATGAGGGAATACTGTGTGTTGGGTAGTTTTAATGTGTCAATTGTACTGGGCCAAAGAGTGCCTATTTGGCCAGATATTATTCTGAGTGTGTCTGTGAGGGTTTCTCTGGATAAGATTAACATTTGAATTGGTAGACTGAGTAAAGCAGACTGCTATCCCTAATGTGGGAGGACCTAATCCAATCATTTGAAGACTTGACTAGAGCAAAAAGGCTGAGTAAGAGGGAACTCCTCCTGGCTGCTTGAGCTGGACATGGTTCTTTTCCGACCTGAAATATCAGCTCTTCTTGGGGTTCCAGCCTGCCAACATTTGGACTGGGGCTTACACCATTGGCTCTCTTAATTCTCAGGCCTTTGGACTCAGGCTAGAGTCATGTATTGGCTTTCCAGGACCTCTAGCTTGCCAATTGCAAAACTCAGGAGTTCTTAGTCTCCATAATCGCATGACTTAATTCCCTACAATATCTCTCAATCCATCATCCATTCACCCATCCCATTCATCCTGTTTGTTTCTCTGGATAATCCTAATATATACTGTATGTGTTCCCCTTAATCCTTCCTTCTCCACCTGGATCCAATTACAAATCAAGGCACATGGCCAAGCCCAAAGTCAATAGATAAGGAAGAGTACTTTGCCTTCTAGGAGCGTGGCACAGGTGAGAAGCAGATAAATATTTGTGAACAAATAGAATATTGTGCTACAAGATGTAACATATAAAGCATTTAACACAAGTTGGCACAGAGTACAAATATATTGTTTGGTAATTGTATGATAATAGCAATAATAATGACAATGGCTAAATTATGTAGAAACAGAGGTAATGGAGTAATTTTATTCTTGCAGGGGGATGTAGACAACATTACAAAGGGGACTTTGGGGCCATTTGCTCAGGGAAGAAAGAGAGGAAGGGCACTCTAGATAGAAAGAACATAATAGACAAAGACACAATGATACAGAAAAGGATTAGACTAGAGGCTAAGTAAGGGTGCAGTTTATGACCATTTCTGAAATTAATGTCTAATGTCTAACTAGTTATAATTTATGATAACTTCAGCTGCAATTAACAAAATAATTAAAAGAAGCTTAAAGAAGAAAATAAAAACATGCATTATATCATTACACAAGAAGTCTTAAGGTGGTGAATTTTAGGATTCCTTCAGTATTAGAAGGATGTGCATACTGGCCTAGAGCTTTACTTATCCATCCTGCCTGCTTGGTGTGATGGTTTTGTTTTTTAGGTCACTCCTTTTATCTCGTGAGCTAGAACTAGTTCAGATATCTACTTCTAAATAATTACTGGTAAGAAGTAGAATTGCTATGCTTAATTTAGAACAATAATGTCTGAGAAGGTTCTCTGAACATATTTCTTTTCCTAGACAAAAATAAAATCAGGGTTCTCTTAGCAAAAAAGAGGGTAACACCAGTAGTGTCTATCTGCATAGATGCAAGATTTGTGTTTTATATTCAAGATTAAACATGTGGGATGGGTGACCATCTCAGTGAAGATCATCTTGATTTTAATCATTTATATAAATTGCATGTTCGGGTAACTTCTGGCACTAACTTATAGTTGAGAATTGAAAAACGTGGACACTCAAGTATGGGGCCAATAGATTTTTTTTAGTAGGCTATTTGGATATGTTGGTAACAGAAATACAGTATTTGGTCTAGGGCTACAGTGTGGTCTGCATTTTTACCTTCAAAACCTCTGTGAGGTTTGGCAATTGTGTGATCTGGCTTATATAATAGACTAAAATAGACTTCATTGAGAAAATGTTAGGTTACCTATTTCCATTTTCTAATAACCACATAGAATAAATCCCTTACCCTATTATTTTTTCTTTTCTTTATTGAGGTACAATGGTAAACTTCATCAATATTGAGAGATGCCTTGATTAGTTGAGTCTGTTACCACAAAAATATCATAGACTGGGTGGCTTAAACAATGGATGCTTCTCACAGTTCTGGAGGCTGGCAAGTCTAAGATCAAGACACTAATCAATTCAATGTCTGGTGAGGACCCATTTCCTGGTGCATAGACAGTTGTTTTCTTACTCTGCACTCTTTATGTACTCATAGGACACCAATCCCATCATGAGGGTTGAACCCTCATGACCTTATCTACACCTAATTATTTCCTAAAGGCCCTATTCCCAATACCAGCATATCAGGGATTAGGCTTCAAGGTATAAATTAAAGGAAGGAGCAAAAACATTCAGTTTATAGCAACAATTTAATAATTTCTTTTTAAAAATCCCTTATTTCATATAAACCCAAAGGACAAGCATCCTCCTTTGAAATACACTCATTGTTATGCCATTACAGAGGCCAATTTGGACATTTGGTCAGTCGTAGCTTTCTTGAGTAAGATGCTGATTCCCATGGGTAACTTTGCAGTGAACATTAAATGCTGTCAAGATGGCATAAGTCAACACATACACTCACACTCAGTATTAGAATTTTAAAAATGTTAAAGCTCAATTTATTCACAATGAAAAAAATAAAATTTCTGTAGCAAAAGGTGGAAATTCATCTATTTTCCTCTCTTGATCCATATTCTCATTTTCAGACAGCATTGTTCTGTGACTCATTGGGCTAATCTTCTGTTTATGACATATTTCAATGCCCACACATTTTTAGTTCTCATGACTTTCTTTTGTTCATATGTTTGAGTCAATTATGTTAGCTATTCATCAGTGTATTCGACAAGTCTCTACCACTTTATTCTTCAGTGTCTCTCATTATAAGCTTTTTGGCCCCCCACCCCTCCTGCCTGATAGAATTTAAATCACAAAATGGAGCAGAAAGGAAGAAATCAGAATGCACAGGCTTTATGGGAAAGATTAATCATTAGAGAAGATGTGAAAAATATATGAAAACAATGAGGACAAAGAGACAAAAATGGCTGTTTTGGTAGGCAGAGTCCCCAAGGAAAAGGCATTCACAACCACAGAGATGTAATGGAGAAAGAGTTTAGATAACACAGTTGATTTTTGCTGAATAGAGCCTGCATTTTTCCACTTTGAATTGGTAATTTTAATTTTTCAAACATCAAATGAATAAAACTTTCTCTTAAATATTTATGTCAGGATTTATGGCCTTTTTCTTAATATTGCCTGCTGAAAGCCAATTAACAAACGAATTGGGCACGAAAGTTTTTAGATCCCTTTCAACAACTTCCCATCATATTCCCATAGTATTTAAAAATACCATGAATGGAATATGTTTAAAAAGAGTTGGAAGATTCTCTAGGAGTGAAGACCTACTAAGGCAAGCACCATGCTAGGCAACTTCCATTCATCTTGTCCTGCAGTCTTCCCTAAAACGCTGAGAAGTTTGTTTTTCACTCATTTTACATAGGAAAGAATTTAACTTCACAGAGTTCCTTTAACTTACACTTTTCAAATGGAGAACTAGGACTTGAACCTACTTCTTTCTCACTCCAAAGCCTTTCCGAGTCATTCTCTACCATGTTTTTAAAGACTAAATGAGATTTTAAAAAGTTTAGAGAGCATTAGGATGAGTGCATAAATAAGTGTATCAATGTTCTGTACTCACTGATTTAAGAAAAGCTATGCTTACTACTTTTACTTATAACTTTTTGTTTTTGCCATCTTCTTGTTTGATTCTAGCTAGAAGCAGAAATTGTTATGTAGCTTTAACTTCAGGGTTTGTAGTTTGTTTTTTATTCAATATAGATTATACTGTTAGTGGAAAGGCAAATTGGTACACTTTAATGGCACAAGTTACAATACATATCATGTTTTAAAAATGTTTATATTCTTCAACCTAACAATTCTTCCATGTATTTAGTATAAAGAAATAATCTGATATATTCCCAAAATTATGTCAAGAATGCTTATTGCAATATTATGACAATTGTAAACAATTAAGATGACCAAAAAGGGGTTATTGATTATATAATTTAGAGTATAGCCATATAAGGAGATTCTTTGTAGTTATTAAAAATGATAATTTAATAATTTAAGCATTAATGAAGGCTTATAAAATAATATGTAGATAAGTCTAATTTTATTTAAGTATATATAAATATATCTATGAAAAATATAAGGATACATGTCAAAAGGCTAACAATTATCCAGGTAGCCATATTATGGAAGACTTAAATTTTTTCCTTAATTTTGTCTGTAGTCCCTAAGTTTATGATATAACTTATAAACTTATATAAGTTTACCAAAGTTTAGAAATTCATGTTCCTTTTTGGTCTAAATAAGTAACATAAAATGTTAACATTGCAGATTTTTGAAGAAATGTTTTCTAATTTAAAATCTACAAATGAGTCACACAAGGAATTGAATTCTTGGGCATTTTTCAGCTTATCTTTTCCAACCTAATTTTAGTTTGGACTAGATATTGTAATATATATATATATTCTCATATTTTTTTTTGCCTCAATTGTTTTGTCCATAACTTGTATCAGATTTCCAAGTAAACCATGAAAGGAACTCATTCATTTTTTAGACATGTTTGAAGGAAGCTGCTTGACATAAAGGCAGCAGGAGAAATGAGCCAAGGGTACCTGTCTCTAAGAAAATTCCAAGTCTGATTTTGAAAAAGCTTTAAAAAAAGAAAAATTGTAGGTTCTGGTCTGTTCATGGTTGATGCTGTTTGAGGAAGTCTGCAAACACTTGCTTCTTGACAGTACATCAGTCCATCCCCTTCCTGCTGGTCCCAATCCGTGTATTTTTATTCTTGGAATTGTGAAGGATCTTCTAATTGATGAGTACACTTCATGTGATAGTATTTCAGTCCTTATAAAACACTTCTCTTATTAGAAAAAAAAATTAAATATGCAAAAATATGTACCTACCACCTACTCTATTCATATACCATCAACTAGAAATATACACATAGAATCCCAGCAAAGGTGTCATTCTGGCTGCAATGTCAACATTCCAAATAGGAAGTTGAATTTGTAGAATTGGACGTCAGACTTCCAAAGTATGCATTTAAGTCTCAATCTTGCCTTCACGTCAGCCAGTCTCTGATCTCCCCCTCACCTCATGTATGGTATCTGGCTGGAGAGGGTTTTGTCATTCTCTTTTTCTCCAGCATCCTTCCCTCCTTGTTGTTCTTTAAATCAGTTTTCAAATGTGAATTGTGAAAATTGTGTTTGTGCTTAGTTTCTCTTCCTTCCTTACCACACCCCCTCACCCCTCCCAACTGAGATTACCTTGATTTGATCTACCTTCCCCCCTCTGCTCTACTTTTTTTTTCTTAGTTTTAGAAATATTCTGGAGGCCTCCCTTTCTTTTCTCTCCCTACATCAATTTAGGGTTAGATTCAACATTTGGCAAAACATAAACCAGAGTAACTCATGCCATTTAAATAACCAATGGGTTCAAAGCCTTTGCATTTCTTCTGTGTGGTAGTAGGGTCAGGGAAGCCTTCCTCCCTCAGTTGTGCATTCTCTCTTGCAGGGATTAGATATGGAAGTCACTTGTAATATTATTCCTGTAATTTGTCTAGGGTCTAGTTAGAATCTTTTATGGAGTTGTCACCTTAGTGAATTATTCAACTTGATATGGCCTCTAAGATTTATTTCTGTTCCTTTTTGGTGGCTGTTGATTTGATAAGCACCAGAAACCATCTCAGAAGGTTTCTGGGTAGCTTTCAGATCCTGTTAGCCACTGGGTTATCAGAAGTGGTGCTGTGAGGGTATACCTTCCACCAGACTCTGGATGGAACAGAGCTCACTCACTTGGGCTTTCTTACTTCTCATGTAGGGACAGAAGCACAAAAGTGATCATGAAGCATCTGGCAAGCACAAGCATTACATATTATAGTAGGGAAATGAAAGAACATGTCTCTTTGTTTTAGATTCCCCACCTTAAAAGTCCAGTCTATTTATAAACAATGGTTACAAATGAATATATGCATTTTTCCTAAGAAACATCTTAATGTATGAATGCCTTCATAACTATTGGTAATAATATAACCCAACCAAGATGAGTTCATTCATTCCTTGGTGAGTCACAGATATACCTAGGTGGAGTTGTTTCACAAGGTAAACATCATTTGCTGCAAATAAGATCATGGGGAAGAAGTTTTAAAGCCATGACTCCCCAAACAAGAGTGAATGGGTTCCTTTTGTTTAGGGTTAGGATGAATTTTTAGATAGGAAAGCCTTGTCATCTATGTAGAGGTGGGCATAAGGCCATGCATGTGCCTTAAGGAAATATACCTTTACATACATACATGTTATGTAAATGAGGCTTGTACTCCTCCCTGGGTAGAGATTTTCTATTGTAGTGAGGTAAAGATAGTTGTCAGTCATTCTAGATATCACTCCAGTGGTCCATCTGCATGCACAAGGCAGGGGACTACACTCTAACTGGTCTGGGTAGTCTGAGCTGGCTGGAGGTCTTGTCAGGGCAGTAACTATATCTTGAGGAGTGGCTTCAGTTTCCATTTGCCTGAGCTAAGAGATAAGCTGGATAAAAAGAGCTTCAGGAAAAATGTGGGGCAAAGGTTTGTGAGTACTAGTAGGTGGATAGTAAAGCTCAGGTCTTGGGATTTAGCTGCTGTCACTTAGGCAGCACTTTTTCTGTGCTAGGTACTACTGCAAGTGCTTTATATATGTGTGTTCATTTAATCCTCACAATTCTAATAGTTAAGTAATATTATTATTATTATTATTAATTATTATCACCATCCCCATTTTATAGATGAGAAAAAGGCTACACTTTTTTCTCTTAGTTCTAGTGCTTAACCTAGGGTTACACAGCTAATAAGTTGTGAAGCCAGATTTGGAGCCTAGGCAATCAGGCTCCATCACCCTATGCTGCCTTTGGTTAGCTAGCTCTATTTCTCCTAAGCCATGATAATGACAAGCCTGATGGTAACAGCAGCAGCACCATCCCAAACAGCTTGTTGAACCACAAATGTCATTCTAGGGGATGATGCTGAGTTGAAAGACACACAGGTTTGCCTTTACTAAAGGCTAATGCCCTTTTAAGGCACCCATCACTTGAGGATAGCCTTAGGGTTCTAGTTCCCTATGGCAAAGAAAAAGTTTCTGTAATTCAGATTGTCACCAAAATTTTGTGTTTGAGCAAGAAGCATCAGAATCTGAATTGAGACCACCCATGCCAAACAGGGGGTGGCTATGCCTTTTAGATTAGGTTTGGACTGAGATTACAAGCTTCCTGCAAATGGTAGGCACCAGACCCAGCATTTAATCTTTGACTCTACCATTTGTTAACTGGATGACTTTATTTATTTAGCTTTTCTGAGTTGTTTTAAATGTTAGCCTTATATAACTGTGCTGCTTAAAATCCCCCAATCTCTTCTAATTGCCTGGTGAGTAAGATCTAAACTCTTTTTTAAAAAGATTTTCTTTATTTCTTTGAACAAAAGAGAGAGCACAAGCAGGGGGAGTAGCAGGCGGAGGGAGAGAGAGAGAAGCAGGTTCCTCACGGAGCAGGGAGCCTGATGTGGGGCTGGATCCCAGGACCTGGTGATCATGACCCTAGCCAAAGGCAGATGCTTAACTGACTGAGCTACCCTGGTGCCCCTGAAATCTAAACTACTGAACACAGCCTACAAGGACATGCAAAATCTTGTCTTTGCCTACTTTTCTTTTCCAGTCTCAAGGAGCACCAACCCCGCCAACCTCATTGTCCTTTCATTAGTTCCTTACATTTCCAACAGATTCTTTCCTTAGCCTGACACATCATTGTTTCTCCTTTCACCTGGATACTCATTGTTGAAATCTTAGCTAAAGTGTTCCTATCTTAGAAAAGAGACCTGCTTTCCCAAGTTATCTTCCCAATCCTACATAATGGCTCTTGCTCCAAGTTTCTGTTATACATTATTTGCAAAATTATATTTTTAATATTTGTCTCTTACATAATTGTTAGCCCTTGTAGGGGCAACCTGGAGGCTCTCTTTGGTTCATGATTGCTTATTGGCACCTAGCACAGTGCCTAACATATCATAGGTGTTTGTTTGATAAATGCTTATTAAGTCATTAAGGAGCTTCAGTATTTTCATATGTAAAAGGAATTTTCTAGGGTTTCTGTGAAGATTAAATGATATTTATTCACAAGCACTCAAACGTCCACAGCCTAGCACAGTTCTAGCATATGAGTAAATCCTGAATAAATATTAGTGCTCTTCCTCCTTTATCTTTTGATGTTGGTGACAGTTGGGCTCTTTTTAGCTTCTTTTAAGCCATCGGTAAGGATGATGAGTGATGGCTGGTGGAGTTGCTGGGTGTAGGGTATGTGGGAATTCTAAGAAGAGAGGACAGCCTGAATAAAAGCAGAATGGCAGAATAGTGAAGAAAAGGGGTAATTTTGATTGGCTAAAAATAAGGGCTTATGTGAGAGAGTTATGGTAGGAAAGTCTGGAGAAAATAGACTTGATTCAGATTTGAAGAGTCTTATTAAGGAGTTTAGAAGAGAGGTTGACTTGTTGATATAGATTTTGGAGTTATTTGAAAGGTTGCTTGAGAGGGTAGGAAATATTAGTGGGATACTTCTAGCAAGAAGGAAAACAGGAAATATGACTGCCAGTGTAGATAGGTTTATAGAATTGGCAATCATTTCTTTTCCCTTTGCTGATTTTTCTTCTGCTTACCAATTAAATGCTGATACTTCCTGGATTCTGGTTTGGTATTGTTTTCTCCTTATTCTGTTCTTCATCCCTGACTCTCTCATATATTTTCCTGTTATGATAACATGATTGGACTCTCTTATACTTATGAGTAACAAATTATATTCAAATTCAAAGCACAAAATCCAGACCCTTTAGCCAACACTCCCCAGATTTCCCTGAAATATCTCAAGCTCATGTTTCTAAAACTTAACCCACCATTTCTCCCATCAACACAGACATCTTCCTATATTGCCTATCTGTAAGATAAGGCACCAGCGGCATCCATTCAGAATCCTGGGAGTCATCTTTGTTTCCTTTTTCTCTCTTCCTCCTTTTTATATGGAATGAGGGTCAAATCCTATGGATTTTACCTCTTTGATCCTGACTCTTCACCACTTCCTTCATGCCTGTCCATCTCCCCTTTTCTGTCCTCAGTGATGCTATATTAGGTAATGCCTGCATCAGTTCTCACCCAGCCAACAGTTCCAATAAGTCTCCTCATCTCTAGCTATTTTCTTCCATTGCTTTCACTCCTTTCAACAATTTTTCTAAAATGCTAATCGGTGTTACTTCCTGGCTTAAAAATCCTCAGTTTCTCTTCATCCATGGGATGAAGTCTAAGAAGTTTAATCTCTTCATTATCACAGGGGATTTGTCCCTTCCTAGCAGAGGTCATTCCACACACCTCTGCAAGCAGAATCTGCCACCTTCTCCTTTGTATGCATATCACTCTGTTTTCAGTCCACAACCAATGCCTGCCACAGTGGTAAATATATAGCAAGTCTTTAAATTGATGTTTGCTGAAATAAAATGGCATGAAGACTGGAAACAGACTTGGAAACAGCTTTCACATGGGGAGTAGAATGAGAAAGCAGAGCCGGGAAAAGAGTGAGAATGGGTGAAACAAAGAAGGAAAGAATAGCCACCAAAATTAGAGAAGATAAGAATAGTTCTTGGAATTAGAAAAGAATGACCAAGGTGTTTAATAATAAAATAAGTTTACCTTTGGTTTCTAAAGAGGAGGGGGAAGTACAAAAGTACCAAATATAGCAGAAGGATCAAGAAAAAGAGAGAGTGAGCAAAGATATAATAATTGTGTAATTAGGAAGTCACTGGTGAGGTTTGGGAGAAGAGTTTTAAGGGGTTTGTGAGTGGGAGGTAGAAGCCTTATGGTAAACACTGAGAAATGGGTGGCAAGGAGACTAACAAAAAGTGCCCCTGAGAATTTTAATCAAGAAAGAAAGAGTGATATCATGGAGTTCATGTTAGAAGTAGAAAGTCTCCCCTCAAAATATGTATTAAAACCACACCTTCCACTTAATTTGAGAAAGTTAAAAAATGTGATGGAGTTATGTTTTAGGTCTTTCTGTGCTACTTCTGAATCATGAAGAGATTGCTAGGATAAATCGAATGTGTAAGGAGTTGGATTTGGTTTGGGAAAAGCGATACATATACATATGTGTATATATACATATATACAAGTGTTTTACACACACACACACACACCCAAGTGTTGGAGAGAGAGAGAGAGAGGGAGACCTTTGTATATAAGTTAGTTACTTTTTCAACTTGTCAAGGCATTTGTACAGATTTAAAAAGTAATATATATTCATTATTATTTAATATAGTCATATGAAAAGAAAAGAAAATCACATGGAATTCCTCTTTCTACAGAAAACTATTAGCATATCCGTATTATGTGTGTGTGTGTGTTTGTGTACACCTATTCATGACCTAATTTTAGTATCCTAGCTCAAAATTTTAAAGGTTAGGAGAGTAGTGGGTTTGTTTACTGTAGAGTTCATTTGCTATGGTTGCTGGTTGGGTTCCTTATAATTATCTTTTTCCAGTGGAAGCTCCTAGTATATTTTTACATTTAATAATTATACTGTTTGAACATAGCCTAACAACACTGAAGAATTTATGACAGAGGTTTGTGAGTAGCAAACTAAGGGCAGTGTTTCTGAGCTTAATGACCCAAAGAGATATGGTCAGTCGATTAATATGTTGTAAAAATTCTATGGAATAAATAATTCAGGCTTTCCTCTTCTACCAAAATAAAGTCACCATCTCAGCAGTTCTTGTTGGGCCTTTGACTCCCTGAATGCTACCCTCCATGATGTCATAGCTCCTTTGTAACCAGGCCAATGACTTTTAGAGACCTTCAGTCATCTAGTGATTCTAGCCAGGAGTGTCCTAAAAACCCTGCGGGGAAAGGGGGAAAGGCTGTCTTCTGGTTTTCTAAACTAGCACAGGAAGTAGAGCCACTGGGACAAAAGTTCTTGCCATTTCTTACCATTTTTCTAGCTGACTGCTAAGGGATTTAGGATCTGGCCCTCTATTGAGACTTTTGGGGACACTGGAACTCTGACCTGAAGACTTCCATTAAGTTTGAAGAAGAAAGAAAACAATGTTGTTACATCATGCTGGTCCTTTACGGAAAGTACAGTTTCAAGGCTCTACTTTTCAGTGTCTGAAGACTCGTCACATCATCTACACAGGAGATGAAACTAGCCTGACTTCTCATGCCAGCCACACTTTGATATTTCTCTCTTCCCTTTTACAATGTTCTTTACGTGTCATGCCAGAAAAATAATAATTCTGTGAACCTTCTTACCCCCGATAAGTGCTCACACAATGAATTTAATTAAAATCCCCTTTATCTATTATGCTGAAAACAAGGAATTAACAATATCCATTAAAATGACTATTACATTCACATCAAATGGATTTCAACACCCGACTAAAATGATATGGAGGAAGCCATAATCATGTGAGGCCCAATATGGTGTATAATTTTTAAACCTTTCGAAACCCTAAATTATTTTAATCTTCAAATGTAATTATCATAAATGTCAGTCAAACTTTCTCAAGGCCTCTTTCTGTTGAACAAAAAGAAATGAAACTGTGAGCCTTTAAGCTTTACAAACTCATGATTAACTCTTCCATTGCCAGTGGACCCTCAGGCTCCAAAGAAATAAGACATTTTTAAGTGTGTCATAGGGCCTGAAATAGGGCTTGCAGAAAATATATTCAGAGGATTATAGTCAGAGGGTTAGTTGAATTAATGTTAGTTGGTTGATAATGCAAATAACTTTTAACAATAACTATGGATTCTCCTTTTTGCTACAGATTTGTTAAAATGACTATGTGATAATGACTATATGACAATATTCAACTTTATATAACAGGTAAAGTTGTTCATCTTCTTGGCACCTTGAGTGAGTAGCATTCCAGAGCCACATATCAGGTTGAGACATGTAGTAAATGTAGTGATTGCCTTTCTTATGGCATCAGAGGGTATATTTATAAAAACCAAGTGCTATTCCTCAGGTAAAATTGTCCAAGGAATGGAATAACACGTATCATTTCTTGGGAAGAGAAAGCCTACTTTTACTTGAGGGGGTGTATTAAAAGATGATGTCAACAGAAGAGACACAAACTTATTTTAGTTCATTCTTTACCACCATTTCCAATAATACATTTTATCCAAATTTTACATTGTAAGGTACTGCCAGGAGAGAGTTTTTAATTTTTTTTAGGTTACATTATCTGTTGGGCTTATAGGAATATCCTTCTAAAAAGTACAAGTTGTCAGCTCTTTATGTGTGCCATCTCTCTTCTGACACCAATCATTACACAGTCCAAATCCCAAATTTCAATTAGAAACAAAACAAATAACTCACAAACACCACTTCAATTGCACAGGTTGTAAAATTGTCTGAAAATTGTTAACTTGTTAGATATTTAGAATTAACCTCATACACTAGAAAAGTAGCCTTGTTAAAAACCCTTCTCAAATCACTCCCACTCTATCACATCAACCAAGGGCTCAATCTTTATTCTTTTTCCCTGATTATTTTATTGCTTTATCTGGTACTTGTCCCTTCTTTATTGTTGGTAAGGTCTGAAAGCCTGTCATATTGAGCCTGCTGCTACTCCATTATTTGCTTTGAACAAACGCTATTATGTCGCCCTAATAACCACAGCTGTGTAACCATTTATCAGTCTTTTATTGTGGTATAATTTCTATATGTGAAAGCAATTTGCCCTCAGTGTCTGCTGATGATTTCCATTGTTTGTATTGACACATTGCTCAACATTCAACCCTTGGCTCTTGTCTACTCCCTCTCTCTCTCCCTCCCACTGGAGCAATTTTAGCCTTTATCCTAAAAGGCTACTTTAAAATTAATGAAACTAAAGTAGCCTTAGCCCTTCAGTGACCAAAAGGGCAGGATAAAGAGACTGACTTGCCAAATCTTGAAAATATCTCAGTTTGATGGCTCCTTTCTGAGACATCATTTTCCTCTGTGTGTGTGGATTGCCATGCTGACAGTATTATTACCCTTAAGAGCACCAAAGATTTTAATGGAAACTTGAGACTGGAAGCTGTCTTTGGATTCTGTTACAGAGACAGCAAGCGGTCCCAGTGATGTCACTGTAGACGGGAATTGTTCCAAACTAAGGTCTTCAAAGCAGAGACAGATTCTGATCTTGAACATGGCTGTGAATGTTGAATATGCCACCGCGGTCCCTATTCATGGTTTTACCAGTGTTACCTTGATGCCATACTTTTCTGGGAAAAACTTGGAATGAGGACCAGAAGCGCAGGAGACAGAATGGGGAAGAATATCTTTGCATCTCAAGTTTGTTAAACATCTGCCTTTCACAAATGAATAAACTAAGGTTTAGAGAGGTTAAGTAAGTAATCCAAGGTTACTCAGACAGTTAAGTCTCAGAGTCAAGATTTAAATTTCAAGCCTCTCCTCCTTCCATTATATCTCTGAAGTGGAGCTCGGGGTAGCCCAGCCTCCCTGGTTGATACAAAACCAGGTTTTTGTGAGAGTGGAGGGGTAGAAGTAACTCCCATAGGCACACAAACATACAGGCTCACATAGGGCAATGCATGTGTGGAGTGAATCCTGGCAAACTATGGTTGTAGAAAATCAGGTGGGAAGAGCGTCCAGAGGTGGCTCATTTGGAGCAATTGTTCAGCAGTTGTCCTAAGTTACTCATAGCATCTGAAAATGGTACCTAAAGCCTTGG
The DNA here is from genome assembly GCF_048164855.1 of Canis lupus baileyi. NCBI lineage: Eukaryota > Metazoa > Chordata > Mammalia > Carnivora > Canidae > Canis > Canis lupus. Next base: position 54,178,886 of record NC_132846.1, on the reverse strand, counting down.
ATCAGACCAAACCAAGGGCTTCCTGTATTCTGTGTCATTAGCTGTATCTATCTGATGTGTGTTGTACTTATGCATGTGTGTCTGTGTATGTGTGTGTTGTAAGTATTACAGCTAATCATAGGATTAACCTGATCCTAGTTTACTTTGTAATAAACTTAAAACATAACTTCACAACACTAAGTTCCAAATTCTATTCTCTTTGCCTTCAAAATTGATCTGAAATCTAATTCCCACCACCTCCACCATGGTCACCTTAGCTAAAGTGACCATCAATACTTGCTCAGATTACACTAAGAATTTTCTTACAATTTTCTGTGTGCTCCTACATTCTGATTCTACCTAGCAGCCAGTGTGCTCCCTCTAAGGTATATATCAGACCATATCATGTCCCCTATCAAAGCCTTCAAAGGGTCCCTTCACATTTGCATTATAGGCATCCCATGCAAAGTGCCTAAGAGGAATGGTCTGAGCTCTTTGTATCTATCTCTTTATAATCACCTTTATATCCATCTCCTACCGCTCTGCCCTCATTCTCTGCTCTAGCCATACCGTCTCCTTGTTCTCTACAAGAGCACATCAAATGTGCTTACATTTCAGGATCCTTGCACTTGCTGTTCCCCTAACTGGAATGCTCTTCTTTCCATGGCTAGCTCTTATTCACTTACATTGTTCAGGTCAGAAAGGGCTTCCCCAAGCTCCCCATCCCCATGACACCCTACCCCACCCCACACATTCACTTTCTATCCCTGGCTCTGAATGCTTTTTCTTCATAGCACTTAACACTGATTGATACCATATTGTGGATTTACTTGTTTTGTTTGTTTGTTTGTTTGTTTTGCTTTGGTTAGCTTGAATGTATGTCTCCCCCACTAGAATACAAACTTATGAGAAGAGGGACATTTTTGGTTTGTTCATCACTCTGCCTTCTGTGTCTAAAGTGTCAGACGCATAACAGTTTCTCAGTAAATATCTCTAATGGATTAATGAATGAAGGCAATCTGTTAGCCACTTTAAAAGATCCACATTTGTTTTGTACTTCTGCTAAATAAGTGGAAAAGTAATTTATCAGAGCTTCATTATGTACTTATTAACAAATATCTATTAAACTAGATGCTGGGACTACAGGTACAAATAAGGCAGTTTATATTTGAGGAATTCTCCCTGGAGGGTGACATAAACAGTGTTATGAATGATAGAAATAAGGAAAAGTGACTGAGGAAGATGGGGGAAGGTTCCTAACCTGGTCAAGGGAGAGGAAAGACAATTAGGGTTTCTAGAGATTTCTAGAAGAAGGGAAAGCTCAGCTGGGTGCTAAAGGATCCTTAGGACTTAACTAAAAGAGAGTGTAGGATAGATCAACCTAGGCAACAGGAGGAATCACATATGAAAATGCAGAGAGAGAGAGAGACAGACAGACAGACAGACTTTACAAGAACTACAGTTAGTCTCATTCATGTCCCTCCCATTCATTCTTACATGGAAGAGGGATGAGAGTAGCAAGAGATGGTGCATTAAGATAAACATGGACAGCTAGCAGATTTTTCAGTGAACAGAAGAAAATCTCTTTTTAGGAAAAACTTTAAAGAACTTTTTATTTGCTGAAATTTTTGGAAACACTTCATGGTTCTATATAAAGTTCAGAGGTGAAAACTTGGCCAATATAGAGCCTTAGAATTCTGTTGTAGGGAGACATTCTCAAAGCATTTTATTTACTTTAGATATCCAATACATTTTGATATTTAAATAAGGAAATATGTCTTTTATTATTAATCTGAGATTACATATATATAGTGCCAAGTTTTCAATGGCTTCAAAAGTTTGGCTGAGTCCCAGAAATTTTGGCTGAGAGCACTAAGACAAGCCTCCCCTGATATCAAAAATGGCTTGGGATCTTTAAAACCAGAGTTCCATGTGCTCTGTATTAACATAAAAGTTTTGTCCTGAAGCCTTCTTTAGCAGAGAGCATTATACTCCATGAATATACCTTGTAGCGAGGGCTGAGTGGGCCTTGTGGGGATTTGAATTTGTGATTTCAGAGCTTCTAAGTATTTTACAGTTGATACTCAGACAACTAAATGATTCCCCTAGGACTTGCCTACTCTACCAGTGGAGGAGGTCAACATAAATAATCCATGGACAAATGCCGGCTCTTTTGGGTTGATTTGTTAGAATCCTGTTGAAACTTATACACTTCCAGAGTTGAACTCAAGCCTGCTTAACTGGCCTAAAACATTAGTGTTGACCCTTCCAAAAAGATCATATTATGTAGCAAAATCTCAGACATTTTTATTATATCCAGTTGGAAAAACAAAAAACAAAACCAAACTCACTGAAAAAAAAATTCACTGGGTTGAGTACAGTTTTTTAAACTTCTGGGGAGAAAGCTCTTAGAGCCTTTCCAGCTGCTTATTCCCTCAGAGTTCATTGTGACCAAATTCACAAAGCTGTGTTCTGGCATTAGTGATAATTACACAAGCAGATGTACCATGTAAAGCTTTGATCTTAATGGTTGTGAATTAAATAGGGTTGAGCCTTGTCAGTACTTTAAGGGGAGGTCTACAAGGAATTTTAAAGGTCTGTAGCAATAAACCTTACTTTTTAATACAGTGGTGCTCAAGAGTAACCTGGAGTATAGTGGTTGTCCAAGAAAGCTCTCTGGGTTGTCCAGACGTTTATTCATGCAGCCATTTTAAAAGATAGCAGTAATAAATTACAGATACATTTAATTGAAAAATTTTGGCAAAAAATGATACTTGGTGTTTAAAAAACAGGAATGTTTAAGAAATATAGAGCCTAATACAAACAACAAACTATCTTTTCCATGCAAATAGTCCCCTTCATCATTAGCAACAAAAGAAAACAAAAAACCTTACAGATCTGGATCTGGATCTGGATCTGTTCTTAGTTCTATATTTTCACTTGTCGAAATACCAGGTTCATTGCATGGAGAGAAAACTCATTATTTTCTCTCTTCCTCTAGGCCAACTACTGTTTTCTAACTCAGGTTTCTAGCCTAAGAAATAATGAAGCTGTCAAGGTACAACAGACATAAATGAGGTAGTATCTTTGACTCTACGATTTTCTACGTTTCTAAAATCCACGAAGTCATTTTGATGTGTCATTTTCTCCATCAGGTGGCTCTTGAGTCTACCTTTTCCTCTTCATTCCTACTGCCTTGATTAGAGCTCTTATTACATTATATGGGATTTAGAGGGCAAGGTCCTTCCTAAACCATCTCATTTCCTTCTCTTTCTCCTGAATATTGCTAAAATTACAGGTATCTTTAAATCCTATTTTGTCATAACACCTGTCATAAAATTCAAACTTTGTGCCAGCTTTAGTTGTTCCCCATTGTTTTTCTATAGCTTTGCCTGCTATTCCCATTGCTCCTTGGCACATATCATTCATTCTCTTCTGACTCTCTTCTGCTCTCTGTACCACATCATGTTCATTTTGTTGGGACACTTAGCAAGAGTACTGGACTGAAAGTCAGGAAGTGTGGGTCTTAGTTCTACTTCTGTGAATTATTTGTGTCAACTTGAACCTGTCATTCAACTCCTCTAGACTTCAAGTTGAATACTAACCAAAAGAAGTTGCCATATCAATATCAATATCAATATCAGTGTCATCCCAAGGAAACACGAAGCAAAATAATTACTTGTGATTTTGAGAAATACAAAAAATGATGAAAGGATAAGTTTAGAAAGAAGTTAAAACATTCTCAAATTTTATGTACACAGTTACTTCAAAAATTTGATTTGAAAACTGAGAATTGCAGGGAGAAATGCACACAAAACCATCAGCATTGGCACTATATCTCTGAGTCTTTGATAGCACAGGCCAACTAAAATAATTTTATATCTATGTGTATAGAAGATTTGAACTGCAAAATCAACAAAATTGGTCTAATTCACCTATATGGAGCATTGCATCCAACAATTAGATAACAATCACTCTTTTTAAGCACATATAAAACATTTATGAAAACTGATCATGTGCTATTGTCATAAAGTTAACCACAGTTAATTTCAAAGGTTGATAACATAAATACCACATCATCTAATTGCAATGTTATTAAGTCAGAGGTCAGTAATTCCCCCAAAATAGAAAAAAATATTGAAATTTAAAATACATATTATTAAATATACTCATGGGTCAAAGAACAAATCATAAATTTGGAATATAATTAGAATTTAATAATAATGAAATTCCTACTCTCAAACCCTGTTATGTATTTGAGGTGGTATTAGAAAGCAATTATTAGTTTGAAAGAAGGGCTCAAAGTTAGTAAGTCAAGTATCTTAAGCATTGAACTTAAAAAAGTTAGAATAGCAAAATAATCCTTAAAAAGTAGAAGGAAGAAAATAAGAACAGAAAGTAATAAAATAGAAAATGAGGAAATACAATGAAAATCTGTAAAACTAGTAGTTAGTTCTTTGAAAAATACTAATAAATCAAACACTGATGAGATTAATCAAGAAAAATTTGGTGGAAATCACAAATAAGCAATATTAGAAATGAAAAAGGGGGGCAGCTTGGGTGGCTCAGTGGTTTAGCACCATCTTCAGCCCAGGGCGTGATCCTGGAGACCCTGGATGGAGTCCCACGTTGGGCTCCCTGCATGGAGCCTGCTTCTCCCTCTGCCTGTGTCTCTGCCTCTCTCTCTCTCTCTCTCTCTCTTTCTCTCTCTCTCATGAATAAATAAATCTTAAAAAAAAGAAAAAAGGGACAGATGTTATGCAAATAATAAATAACCTATGCCAAAATATCTGGAAACCTAGGTAAAGTCAATAAATTGTAGAAAAATACAGTTTTTGAAACTGACCCAAGAAGAAATATATGACTAATTTATAATCATTAAGGAAGTTGAATTAGAGTTTAAAAACATTTCCATAAAGAAAGCACCATGCTCAGATGGCTTTATGGCCAAGTTATACTAACTTGTCAATGATAAGATAATTCTAAACTCACACAAACTCTTGAAGAAGACAAAAAAGATTACTCCCCAATGTATCTAATAAGGCTAATATTACCTTGATATGGAATATCAGGCAAGACTATTAAAAAATACGAGGTCAATTTTATTATTAAGCATGGACACAATAATAATAACAAAATCAAGTGATGTATGTAAAAGAGATAATCATGACTAAGATAGGTTTATCTCAATGATAGTCTAAGATCAATTAAATAAATTATCACATTAACAGAGTAGTGAAAACCAAATGTCAAGGTACTAAATAGGTTAAAAGAAAAACATTTGGTGGGCTGACTATCCATTTTAAATAAAAACTCCTTGCAAACTGATAAGAGAAACTTTCCGTAATCTAATCTAAGGATCTTCAAAAATCCCGTAGTAAGCATAATTTTTAACCATGAAATGTTGAAAGCATCCCTTTTTATTTCAGAATGAAGTAAAAAATTGTTTAGATGGAAAATTATAAGAATTCTATGGGAATTTTATTGTTAATATGAATTTAGCAACATTGTTAGATACAAAAGTCATATACTAAAGTTTATTGTTGGGTATGATAACATAACTGCATAATAGAGTCCATGAGAATTAATGTGGGTAATGTACATGAAGTACTTATCACGTGAAACTCCAATGGTAGAATTGGTAGAATTGTTATTGTTGTGAAAGTCAATTGCTTCCCTGTACATCGGTAACTAGATAATGTAATTTGAAATTACTGTCTAAGCCTAGGTTTCTTTAGAAGTAGAGTCTGAAACAAAGGTTTTTGTGCAATTAGAGAAGTGGAAAATGTGATGCCATGTAGCAGTTGTGAGAGACGGGAGAATAAATAAGAAAGAAAAGAAAGCCAAGATAAGTCTGTGTTAGTGATCTGGCCACAAGAACTTCTGAAGATCTTATGCAACACATCTCAGAAATGGCCTCCTTTGGTGTGAAAGGGGGAAGCATTTATCCATATGCTCCTGTCAACCAGTGCTCAAGGATGAGCCAATGAGGGCTAAGTCCCTTGCACTTTCAAATTGCCTACAGATGAGTGCGATGAGTTTCCATGAGTATCTTCCACTGTATGTCAGAAAGACTCAGGGCAGATGTTAGCCCATGTGAAATATCAACAAAGGTACTGTACTATGTATAAGGTTGCATGTAATTAAGCTGCCAACTTTGATTAGAGATTACATTGTCATGGGGTCATGAAATGATGCACAAGAGGTGTTTGATACAAATGTTCTATGAAACCTAACAACAAAACGTGTGGAAGTGAATAAATCTAACAAAAGGTGTTTAAAATTTCTATGATACAATTTTTTTAAGTTATTGGAAAACAGTAAAGCAAATAAACCAACCTAAATAATGTTCTCGAATAGGAAGACTCAATGGTATAAACTGTCAGATATCTCCACGTTGATTTATAGGTTAAAAGGAATTCTCTACAAAACCTCAGTAAGATTTCTTGTATTGTATTGTTCTATTTTTATGGTATTGGATAAGCTAGTTTTAAAATAGGTATTGTAGAGCAGATGTCCAAGAAACTAAGGCCCCATGCTCCCCATGAGGAAAGCCAGCATGTGTGTGTATATGTGTATGTATGTGTATATTTTCCCCTGCCACATATGTGATATATATGCAGGGAAAGACTCATTGGCAAATGGAACATGGCAAATAGTGACCTTTTATATCAGTGGTTATCATATAAAAATAATTATTTGAATCCCTACCATATACCATAATCAACTATCAATTCTAGATTGAATAAAGACTTTTAAGTGGCAAAGCCAAAAAAGCCATACTTTAGGCTTCCATAATGAAAAATATATTATTAATTCAGGGCAGAGAGAGAATTCTTTAAAAATTAAATAAAGGTAAACCATAAAGGAAAAGACTGTAAAATGGTACTAATTAACATTTAAATGTTAAATTAATATTTAAAAATTCCATAACAAATGCAAAGCAGCAAGACGCATTCTAGGAGAAGATTAAACAAACAACCAAAAAGGGATTAGTAGCTAAGTATCAGAAAGAAAGATAAGAACTCAGTAGAGAAATAGGAAACCAACCAACAAGCAAACCAAAAAGTGTAAAGAGGCTTACACCGACTATGAAACACAAATGCTTCGTAAACATATGAGAGCTGCTCTACCTCATTTGTATTAAGGGAATAACAGATTAAAATCACAATTATACATTTCACACACCAGATGGGCCACTTTAAAAGTCTGAAAATACCAAGGGACCAGTGATAACTTGAAACAATGGAGACTCATCAGATACTGCAGGATGGTCAATTGGCACAACTGCTTTGAAACTATCTGGGAAAAAAATAAAAAATAAAAAAAAAATAAAAAAAAAAAAGAAACTATCTGGGGTTACCAAGTGAAGCTGAACTTTGAACTTGTGTGTTTGTTCCTTGCTCTGTAATCCAAAGAAACTCTTTATTGTGCACCAGGAAACATATACAAAATAAACACGTTCCAGTAGGGTCTTGTCTAAGAGCAGCTGGGAACAACTGAAATGCATATCAGTAGATTAATACATTGTGAGATATTCCTACAAATGGAGTACTATTCAGTAGCAAAAACAAACCATCACTATGAATCAGCAGCAGCATGGATTCAAAACTTTAAGTTAAGGGGAAAAAAACCCTGAGGTAAATTCCTCAGCATTATTATTTCCTACAAAGTTTAATACTAATAATATATTATTTAAGGAAACCTACATAGGTGGTAAAACTAAGAAAAACAGAGATATGGTAAATATGAATTCAAGATATTTCTATCCCACAGGGGCTTCTAAATATTGCTGATATTTTTTCTCTAATCTTGGTGCTAAATACATGGGTTTTCAAATATTATTATTGTTTAAACTATCGAAATTTATTTAATGTACCACTTTATGAAATGTCTCAACATAATAAAAAAAAAGTTTCAGTGACAGATCAATCTCATGAATAACCCATTCTGGTTTTGGACATGTCTACCTTATAATCTCTTTCCTTATATTAAGCTGGAGCATTCAGCACTTACTCTTTATTTGGTCTATAAAGTTTCACAGAGAATCAAATCCCACTTATGCATGACAGATTTTTAAGTACTCAAAGAGAGTTGCCTTGTCCCCTTTTACGCTTCTTTTTTTTCCAAAAATCAACCGTCCTTAAATCAGGTTTCCAGATACCTCACCGTTTTGGCTACCTTCCTCTGGACATGCAGCCAGAACCGAGTGCAACATTCCAGTTTGTTCTGGCCAGCAAAATGTCTGATGGGACTATTAACTTTCTTGTTTGGGACACTACATTTATTGATATAGCCTAAAACTGACCTAGGTTTTTGTAGCCTTGTACACCTCATGAATTTATCTTGGACTCTGCATCATTTCAAACCTGAAGTCTTTGCACATAAAGGTCTATGTCATAAGATTTTCTTTCTCATCCTATACCTGTGAGGTTAGTTTTTTTTAAAACTGTATTTGGGACTTCACATTTATTTCTATTGTTTTATCTTGGAAATTTGCTTACATTGTTCTAGCCTACTGAGATCTTCTCAGTCCTGATTCTGACATCTGTGTGTTTACTTTCTTTAAACTTTCTCTTTTTATTGCATTATCAGCATTATCACTTATTTCATTAATCAAGTCTTTATTTAAAACCTACCATGTATAAGGTAATGTGCTAGATAATGCAATATTCACCCCAGGAGTAAATAAAAACATTAAAGTGGAGATACTCCAGAGTAAAGACTTTTGAGTAGATAATCCATTCATAATAAAAAACTTTTGATATTTGATAAAAATTGGCACACAGATTTACAATGTACATTTCCCTTTAAAAAATTCCCCATTCTCAGGGCCCCTGGGTGGCTCAATAGTTGCGCATCTGCCTTTGGGTCAGGTCGTGATCCTGGGGTCCTGGGATCGAGTCCCGCATTGGGCTTCCCCACAGGGAGACTTCTTCTCCCTCTGCCTAGGTCTCTGCTTCTCTCTCTGTGTCTCTTATAAATAAATAAAATCTTAAAAAAATTTCCCCATTCTCACAGTGAATTGTCACATCTTTGTTGGCAAGACCTAAAATCTATATCTTCAGCCTTGACTGAATTTTTGTCTGTGATTGACTCCTCCATTTTGCTACTTCACCCTCCACAAAACTAAGCTATTTGCAGGATTTGCTTTTTGTCAAAACCTGCCCTTTTCCCTTTATTATTATCCATACTGATTAATGACTTTAACATTCTCTCAGACACTCAATCCTGACAAACTTGAAGTAGTTGTTTCTTAATTTAAAAAATCATACTGATTTTTTTCTTAGTGTAGAAGAATGTAGGATCCTATTATTTTTAAAAAGAAGAAAATGAGTAGTATAATGATGCAAAAAAAAATTAAAATAAATACTCATAACCTCCATCTAGAAATGAGAATTTTATATTGCTACTTATCCTTCTGGTCATTGTTTCATGCATTAGAGAAACACAATCATTATTCACTTACCTGAATAAGCAAAAATTTTAGTATAATATGAATGTATTAACTGAAATAATAATAAAAAGAATGTATCTATGTAATTATCACCCCTGTCAAAAAACTAGGTATGGCAAATACACAGATAATCCTCATATGCTTTCTCTATGACTACTTTCTCCCTTTCTCCAAACATTTCTATTGTGACTAATATAATGGTTCATTTTACTTGTCTTTTAAACATCTATTTAAGTGAAGTAATATACATTCTTTTTGTGTCTAGCAAATTATTTCCTATATTATGTTGGTGAGCTCTATCTACCTTGTATGTGGGACAGTAGTTTATTCATCTTTATTGTGTAATATTCCATTGAATAACTGTACCACAAAATATTCACTCTACTATTGATTAACATCTGGGTGGTTTCCAGTGTGAGGTTATCATGAGTAGTACTGCAATGAATATTCTTATGTGTGCATACATGTATTTCTCTTTGAAATACATCTGAAATGGAATTGTTAATTGAATATATATATATTTATATATATTCTACATTAGCATAGAATGTATGTTTCCACAGGGGTTCTACTTAGTAGAACCAGCTCTCTGAGAATTTTGGATGTCCCATATTCTCACCAACACTTAGGATTACCAGTTTTATTTTAGCCATTCCAACGTGGTGTGTATTGATATGTTCTTGTGGTTTTGGTTTACATTTTCCTAAAGTGTCATAATGTTGAATGTCTTTTCATTTGATGCCTTCTTTCGTGTGCCAAGTCTCTATAAATAATCTCCCAATCAGTGCCTTACCTTTTTGCTCTCTTAAAATATCTTTTGATAAATAGAAAAGTTTTAAACTTTTTTTTAAAGATTTTATTTATTTATTCATGAGAATACACAGAGAGGAGAGAGAGAGAGGCAGAGACACAGGCAGAGGGAGAAGCAGGCTCCATGCAGGGAGCCTGACATGGGATTCGATCCCGGGTCTCCAGGATCAGGCCCTGGGCTATAGGCGGCGCTCAACCACTGAGCCACCAGGGCTGCCCAAAAAGTTTTTAACTTTAATGTCTTTTCCTTTAGCATTGGTGTTTTATGTGTTCTGATCAAGGCATTTTGGCTTACCTCAAAGTACTGAGGATATTCTTCCATAGTTTCTTCTGAGGGGCTTCACTGTTTTATTTTTCACATTTAGCTCTACCATATACCTTTAGTTGATCTCTCTGCATAATATAAGAAATATTTTCTTTTATAATACACCTATCTAGATGACCTAGAATAATTTTTTGGGAGGACCATTCTTTCTCCGCTGCTTTAGAGTACGACCTTTGTCATGAACCTGTTGGGTATGTAAGGGTATTAATGGACTGTTTGTTATGTTCTGCTGATCAAAGCATCCGTTCTGTTGGCAATAACATGCTCTCTTAATTACTGAAGCTTTAAAATAAGCCTCAGCATCTGTTAAAGTCCTTTGATTCTTTTTTTTTTTAAGATTTTATATATTTATTCATGAGAGACACAGAGAGAGAGAGAGAGAGAGAGAGAGAGACAGAGAGAGAAAGGGAGGGAGGCAGACACACAGGCAGAGGGAGAAGCAGGCTCCAAACAGGGAGCCTGATGTGGGACTTGATCCTGGGACTCTGGGGTCACACCCTGAACATGAAGGCAGACGCTCAACTGATGAGCCACTCAGGCATCCCAAAGTCCTTTAATTCTTGTTCTTCAAGTTTGACAAATTTTGCCCTTTGTACATTTACTTCATTTTATAATTAGCTTGTCAATGTCTACCAAACAGCAACCAAAACCCACTTCCTGATTTTTGACTGCAAGAAATTTGAATGGAAAGGTCAATTTGGGGAGAACAGATATGTTTATTTATGTCTTCATTATATCTTAATATATTTTATTCCTCTGATTATTTAAACCAGGGGCTGGCAAATGACAGCCCATTGGCTAATTATGATCCTCTGCCTGTTTTTGAAAATAAAGTTTTGCTGGAGGACAGCCACACCCATTTGTTTATATATTGTCTATTTCTCCATTGGCATTGCAGTGCAGAGTTGGGTGGTTGTGGCAGAAACTATCTAGCCTGCAAAGGGGAAAATATTTATTATCTGACCCTTTACAGAAAATATTTGCTTTCCTCTTATTTGAATATTGCTTATTTCTTTTCATAATATTTTATATTTTTCTGTGTGGGACTCCTTACATTTTTCTTTAGTTTCTCAATATGTAATATATTTGGATGTTGTTATACATGATATGGTTTAAATTTTCATTTTCTGTTCATTGATGTTTAAAAAATACTATTGATTTTATATACTGACTTTGTACCAAATCTTTTCACTTTTCTATGTATAAGATATTATCAGCTTTTATTTCTTCTTTGCTACTACTCATATATGTTTATTAAATTGGTAATAATGAGAATCCTTGTTTTGTTACTGATAGTAGAGGGAGAGCTTTCAAGATATCAATCACTATTTTGTAGGGCATTTGCTGTAATTTTGTTGAAATAACTTTCATCAGATTAAAGAAGTTTTCTTCTACTCCTGGTTTGCGTTGAACATCTATTATGAATTGTTGAGTTTTATTAACTATTTTCTCTGCATATATGGAGATATTCAATATGATTTTACTTCTTTCTCTGTTAACGTGGGAAGTTACATGGCATTTTCAAATAATAAGCCTCACATTACTGAAGTAAACTCAACTAGTTGTGATGTATTATTTTGGTGTTTGCAAACAAATTGAGATTAGAGTTAAATTTTACAATTTTTGTTTTTTTGCTTTTGCAGTTATAATCATGAGAGATATTTGGCTATAATTTTTCTTATAAGTCTGATATCAAGGTGGTGCAGCTTAAAAAAATGAGTTGGAGAGTATTTCTATTTTTCTGTTCTCTTGAAGATTTATTTAAGATCAGTATTAGTGCTTCCTTAAATATTTGGTATAATTTATCTACTAAGTCATGTAGGCATGGAGTTTTCTGAATCAAAAAAAATTTAATTGAATTAGATTATTTTATAATTATAGGAACTTCTACACTCCTTTAAGATATAGAGGCAGAACATTATTTTTTCTGTAACAACTAGAAAAACCTGGATGGATTTAAAAACTATTTATACCTATTACTTCTATCCCTATCTCTGTATCTATGTCTACAAAGTCATCAGAAAATTGTGTAGAGATCTAGAGGAATTAATTTCAGAGATTGAAGATACCTTCAACGTGGACAAAGTTTGGCATCCATGTTCCTTTGGGAACTTTTACCAAGTCCAGTCATAGGTTGAGGTTCCTATACAGACAGGCAGAAATTGCCGAGGGAAAGATAAATCAGAGGAACTTTTAATGGAGTGATGGTATAGCCACTTGGAAACTAGATAAGTCCTAAATGCATAGCTATTTTCCCCCACTGTATTTCTTCACAAGACTCTTGTCTAGGGTTCTGCAGGGCGGGGGAGGGACACTGGGCTGAAATACTCAATAAAAACTATTTCTATTTTCAATACTTAGAAGCCAAAGTTCTGTGAGCTGTTAAAGTTTATAATAAACACAGAACAGCTCACACCTTTGTGACTTAGTCTAATTAAAGTGGCAACATAATGTTTATCCAGCTCAATTCCTAATTAGTTCAAAAGAGCCAGTCACACTCCTTGTCTGCATGACAAATAAAAGGCATGCGCTCTCTGAGGGAAAATAATATTGACTCCAGTTTCTATTGTCCTTTTCGGCATACACAAAACAATTATGCAGCACATGAAGGAGGAAAATGTGGCCCATAATCAAAGAGAAATACATGTCTCAGACCCCAGATGACCTAGATATTGGAATTAGTAGACAAGGACTTTGAGATGACTATTACAATTTGTATGAAAAATACAAAAAAAAATGGACAAATTTGATAGAGAGATGGAGAATTTTGAGAGAGAAATATAATTAAAAAAATTTTTCCAAGCAGATACTATGGATCTGAAAACAAAAACAATATCTGAAATTAAGATTTCACGGGAATGGCTTAGTATTAGATTGTACATGCTAGATACAATTAGTGGATTCAAAAGCAAGTCAATAGAAATTGAATGAATAAAAAGAGTTAGGAGACTTGGAGGACACAATCATAGAAGGAGAGTCTCAAAAAAATAAAAGAATGAGATTTAAGCAATATTTGAAGATACAATTGGCAAGAATTTTCCAAAACAGATAAAAGATAGCACTCCAGAGATTTAAGAAGTTCAGCATGCTCCAGTCAAGATAATATGAGAAAAATTATGAACTTAAACTATGGCATTTTCATCATTTTTGGAATGCTCTCAGCTCTTTTTTTCTCTTCTTTTAGAAGTCCTGAAGGTACATTAGACCTTAATCTCCTTAGATGCTTATTATAGTGCTTTATTCTGAACCCTTTCCTTCCACTAAACTGTATTTGAATTCCCTAATCCTCTCTTCACCTGCAATTTAAGCTCTTCTTAAGTTTATCTACTGAGGGCACCTGGGTGACTCAGTTGGCTAAGTGTCTGTCTTCGGTTCAGTTCATAATCTCAGAGTTCTGAGATTGAGCCCCACATTGGGCTCCCTGATCAGTGGGGAGTCTACTTCTCCTTCTCTATCTGTCCCTCTCCCCAGCATGTGCTATCTCTCTAGAATCTACAAAACACTCTTATAATTAAAGTGGCCCCAAATGTCAGACACACCTCTCTGGGACCTTTTCTCTTAAATCTTTGACTTATAATTTTTTACTGTCTCCTTAGGTCTCATAGCTTCAAGAAATCTTTAAAAAAAATTGTCTAAATTTTCTATTTGTTTTCAGTGGGAGCTTTTGTTTGAATTACCCATTTTGGCAGTAATTGCCAAACACAATTTAAAAATAATTAGTGTGTTAGTTAAGTTTGGATGCTTGTAACAGCAAACACCAGTGGCTTAAACACTAGAGAGGTTTATATCTCTCTTATATTAAAGAAGACCAGAAAAAATCCATCTAGTGCTTGTTTGGCATTTCTGTGGTCATTAGGGACCCAGGATGTTTTTATATTTCTGTTCTACTAGACTTAGCATGTAGTTTCCATCCTCAAGTTTGTCACAGAGTCTGAGATGGCTGCCAGAACTCTAGCCACAATGTCCTTTTTAGAAGCATAAATGGAAGAATGGGAAAAAGAAAACCTACCAGTTATTTGACCCTAAAGGGAATATTCTCAGAAGTTCTTAACAAATTTTGCTTTTATCTCAGTGGCTAGGATGTCGTGTCATTATCACCTGGCTATAAAATGGTAAATGCAGAATTTTATCTAGTAAGTAGTTTCAAATAGAATAGAGTTATGATATTAAGAAATAAAAATTAGGCAAGTAACTTACAGTCCCTGGTATAGCTCCATAATATCCTATCATGTGGTGGGCTATAATTTATTTATTGTTGCACATTCATATTTTTCCCACCTTTTCCCTTATGATAGGCATGCTGTGATGAACCTGAACTGTAAAATTATTCATACATACATATTCTTATGACCTACTTTAAAATATATTCATATTATACCTTTGGCATAGTTTTAATATTGAATAATCCTCAAAAAAATCCATGATTGCAAAATATTTGTTTATATCCATACATAATAATTTACTGTATTATACCCTGTTACTGCATGTAGTTTTTCTCTACTATTTTCTCTACCATTGGAAGTAATGCTGTTATGAACAGCATTTCTCCAGTTTTTAAAAAAAATCTTTGATTAATTCTTAGGATACTTATTTCTACCTTTAGTAGAAGTCTTTGTTCATTTTTTTACCTCATATCTTTGGGGACCATTATTCATTCTGCTACAATATTTATACTAATTGACACTCCTATTAATAATATATTAGAGTTGTCACCTCAATATATCCTCATCAGGGTTAATTTTGTCTTTAAAACAAAGGATATTTGTAATTTTATAAGTGAAAAAATAGTATCGATTTAATTTCTATTTCTTTGATTACTATTTGTTTAAATATATATTCAAATATTTGTTTTGGCTATATTTTTTTCTTATATTGCCTATTATGTCTCTTATTTTTCTATTGGGTTGATCTTTTTTCAACTAATTTAAATAACTCTTTATAGAGAAATTATATTTACTCTCCATTTGCAATAAATGTTGGACTTTTTTGCCAACTTATCCTTTACCTTTTAACTTGGTAGATAATAGTTTGTAAGTAGAGCAGTGTTTCAATATAATATCTACAGGTTTTCCTTTGTGATTTCTTCCATTATATGATTTAATTATTGATCCTCTAAAAGAGATGAATTAAATAATTACCAATCTTTTCTCATAGTTTTTATGGTGATTTTATACCTTTTTTATAGAGACAAATTTCACAATGTGAATTTGATTACACATGTTATTTTTAAAATGAGGACCCCTCAGAAGGTAAGGTCCAGATTGTAGTTCTATTTTTGTCTCTTACACGAAGTACAGTACTTGGACCAACAGGTACATCATATTTGTAGTTTAATGAATGTGTACCAAATGAAATTGTCTTCGTGTATATATTTCTTCAACTACACCATCTCTATGTCTTTACCCTGTTCCTGAGATCCTTTGTTTTTAAATCCTCATGACACCTTCTTTTTTACAATTAACATAGTCATTCTAGTATTAGAAAATTTCCTAATGAAAACTACATACCTAATTTTTTTGCCAGTCACTTTGAAGTACGAAGAGTTGTGAAGTATCTGGGGGAAAATAAGAGAGGGATAGGAATGTGTGGACAGAGGGTACAACCTTCACAGTTCCCCACAAGGCAATTTTATGGTTTGTTAAATGAAGCTAAGCCTCAGGCCCTTCACTTGCAATGTGTTCAGATAGTCATGTATTTTTTTCAAAGTTTTACACAAGTGAGGTATTTTAATCACAATTAGTTAAATCAACTGTCTCTTTACAACCTGGCTTTTATTCTTTCATACTTTTGTGTTCAGTGGTGTTGGAGAGCAGGCAGATATGTTTAGTAGAAATGGATTTAGTTCAGGTTTAATGGGATGTATTTATGTTATTTTCAGTCACTTGTGCATAATTAAGCTATTGCTAGCTGTCCTGGTGTGGAATTGTTTCTAGGAATGTTACTCTCCATAACAAATCAACGGCATTGTGACAGCAAAGTACAGGATCAAAGGACTAAAGATATGATTGTGGAAGAAAAAATAAGGTTGGAAATATACAAAAAAGAAGCTTATTGCTGGAATGCCCAGCCTTACAACTCTCATATGAAAGAACATTGGACATCCCTCCTAAAATTTTATATTGACTTTAATGAATTATAAAGTTGAAAGAAAATGATAAATAAGAAGAAATTTTATTCCTGTTTGCAATTTTATGTAAAAGACTATTATCTTTTTATTCTATATAAAATTATTTATTGTATTATGAAGAGATGATATACAGTCATAAAATTTAAGAAATGTATCCTATAGCTAATTAATAAAAAAAAAACCCTCTGCTATGTTTCTGGATTTTGTGATGTTTGTGGTTTTTCTCAGTCTTTTAAAATTGTAATTTTTTGTGATTTTTTAAAATATTCTGAATAGTGATTCACTTTTGTACCCAATTTTTATATTTATAACGCATGTTCTTTTTCTTAAAGAGAGCCTTCCCAAACTATAGAAACTTCAGGCCTCATAAAATCTGCATTTATTCTGTGTTCTCTTATGCTCTCTTGTTCACTACAAAGAACTAGTAGAGTACTCTCGAACCTGCAACCCAAAGCCGTTGGATTTGTAAAGTCAACAAAGCTCAAATCACATGAAACTTCTATTTTCAGTAACAGAACTGCTTCCCTCTATTTTAGGGTAGGCAGGATAAGGTAGAGAGAGACCAGAATTTTGGCAGGTGAAACTGCTTACCTGATCCTTACACTGACAAAGATTGCTAGCCTCTCAGGCTGGGACAGTCTCATCAATCAACCTGTGCTTGAACTATTAGCACTGTCAGTTTCCTCTTAAGAGATGACAGTTCAAGGGTAGCTTTCCTCACCAGCTGAAACTCCCTCAGTCAAAAGAGCAAAACACTTAATCAGAAGGAGGGGCAGGAATACATATCTCTGGCAACAGAACTGGCCCCATCCACTTTCAGTCTACAGAGCTTCTTATACTAATTTTTTCATGACTGTGAAAGTGATCCTCAGCAGAAGTCCTTGACTTGCTGGTACAAGAGCTAGGGCAGGGCTTGTGTCCTCTGCCTTGGGAGGGAGTGGTTGTGATGCCAGGAATGGGAGCGTTACAACAACTTTGCCCATATACTCTCACAAATGATGTCTGATTAAAAATAACAACAATAAACACTTGCCCATATTTGTTTATACATGCATTATCTTTGCAGAATGAGCAGAAATGAATGGCTGGCTGAGGGTATTAGAAATGAAAGCCAGCTTTAAGCTTTGCCCTCACTTGGTAATGACTGTAATGGACTATCTTTTGGGGTTGTGAGGATTATTTAGATCTGAGGTCAGATTTTTAATTTGTTGACCCTAATAAATAAAAGTCTAGAGAGTATCATATAACCTCTGGTATTATTAAAAATATCACATATTTACATGATTTGAACAGAAATCACAGTGGAAGTTGAAACTGGTAGCTCAGATGGTATTTCCATAAACATTCACAAAAATTCACTTTGTTGGTAGATTTAAAATATTTTGGTGCTTATACATTTATTTTATTATTTTGAAAATAAAAAGCTGGGGATTCCTGGGTGGCTTAGTTGCTTAAGTGTCAACTTTTGATTTTGGCTCAGGTCATGATCTCTGGGTTGTGAGATTGAGCCCTGCATTGGGCTCCATACTCAGAGGGGAGTCTGCTTGAGAATTTATCTCCTTCTCCCTCTGCCCTTTCCCCTGTGCTCACTTGCTTGTTCTCTCTCTGATAAAGAAATAAATCTTTAAAAAACAAAGAGTTGAAAATCTGTTTCACAAGTTTCTATTTCTCTTAAAGTTCATGATAGATTATCACTATTGGAAGCCCTCTCACCCATGTGCCTTAGTTTTATTTTTATTTGCTGTAGAAAGAGCAAAAATCCCGTTTTGGGGTGAAACAAGGAAAAAGAATCTCAGTTGACCTTCTCCTAAGCCCTTTTCTCCTTACTTCCACTTCTAAATCACTGAGAGAATTAAAAATATCTGAGAGAATTAAAAATATGCCTGCTGGCCACTTAAATTA